>NW_027174570.1:0-322333 GCF_000390325.3 Nicotiana tomentosiformis
TTTTCTGTTGGCTGGTAGAATTGGAACATGAAATTTAAGGATGCTACCTCTGCTACTCAAGCAGCGGCTGAGTTTGCAGAACATGCAAGCCTAGCTGCCAGAGCTATTGTAGAACTTTCAAGGCAATATTCTGTTGATGATGGTGGTTCATGCCACTTAGGTTTCAAGTATAAAAGGTTGGAACATGGGTAATCATTTCCTGGAAATGGTAAATTTTCTATTGGCTGGCAGAATTGAACATGAAATTTAAAGATGCTACCTCTACTTCTCAAACAGCGGCTGACTTTGCAGAACATGCAACCCTAGTTGCCAAAGCTGTTGTAGATCTTTCAAGGCAATATTGTGTTGATGATGGTGGTTCATGCCACTTAGGTTTCAGGGATGAAAGGTTGGAACATGGGCAATCATTTCTTGGAGATGGTAATGGTAATTTTTCTGTTGGCAGGCAGAATTGGAACATGAAATTTAAGGATGCAACCTCTTCTGCTCAAGCAGCGATTGAGTTTGCAGAACATGCAAGCCTAGCTGCCAGAGCTGTTGTAGAACTTTCAAGGCAATATTGTGTTGATGATGGTGGTTCATGCCACTTAGGTTTCAGGGATGAAAGGTTGGAAAATGGGCAATCATTTCCTGGAGATGGTAATGGTATTTTTTCTGTTGGCAGGCAGAATTGGAACATGAAATTTAAGGATGCTACCTCTTCTGCTCAAGCAGCGCCTGAGTTTGCAGAACATGCAAGCCTAGCTGCCAGAGCTGTTGTAGAACATTCAAGGCAATATTTTGTTGATGATGGTGGTTCATGCCACTTAGGTTTCAAGGATAAAAGGTTGGAACATGGGCAATTATTTCCTGGAGATGGTAATGGTAATTTTTCTATTGGTAGGTAGAATTGGAACATGAAATTTAAGGATGCTACCTCTGCTACTCAAGCAGTGGCTGTGTTTGCAGAACATGCAAGCCTAGCTGCCAGGGCTGTTGTAGAACTTTCAAGGCAATATTGTGTTGATGATGGTGGTTCATGCCACTTAGGTTTCAGGGATGAAAGGTTGGAAAATAGGCAATCATTTCCTGGAGATGGTAATGGTATTTTTTCTGTTGGCAGGCAGAATTGGAACATTAAATTTAAGGATGCTACCTCTTCTGCTCAAGCAGCGCCTGAGTTTGCAGAACATGCAAGCCTAGCTGCCAGAGCTGTTGTAGAACATTCAAGGCAATATTTTGTTGATGATGGTGGTTCATGCCACTTAGGTTTCAAGGATGAAAGGTTGGAACATGGGCAATTATTTCCTGGAGATGGTAATGGTAATTTTTCTATTGGTAGGTAGAATTGGAACATGAAATTTAAGGATGCTACCTCTGCTACTCAAGCAGTGGCTGTGTTTGCAGAACATGCAAGCCTAGCTGCCATGGCTGTTGTAGAACTTTCAAGGCAATATTGTGTTGATGATGGTGGTTCATGCCACTTAGGTTTCAAGGATAAAAGTTTGGAACATGGGTAATTACTTCCTGGAGATGGTAAATTTTCTATTGGCTGGCAGAATTGAACATGAAATTTAAAGATGCTACCTATGCTTCTCAAGCAGCGGCTGACTTTGCAGAACATGCAACCCTAGTTGCCAGAGCTGTAGTAGAACTTTCAAGGCAATATTGTGTTGATGATTGTGGTTCATGCCACTTAGATTTCAAGGATAAAAGGTTGGAACATGGGCAATCATTTCCTTGAGATGGTAATGGTAATTTTTCTGTTGGCAGGCAGAATTGGAACATGAAAGTTAAGGATGCTACCTCTGCTACTCAAGCAGCGGCTGAGTGTGCAGAACATGCAAGCCTAGCTGCCAGAGCTGTTATAGAACTTTCAAGGCAATTTTGTGTTGATGATGGTGGTTCATTCCAATTAGGATTCAAGGATGAAAGGTTGGAACATGGGAAATCATTTCCTGGAGATGGTAATTTTTCTGTTGGCACGCAGAATTGGAACATGAAATTAAGGATGCTACCTCTGCTGATCAAGCAGCGGCTCAGTTTGCAGAACATGGCAAGCCTAGCTGCCAGGGCTATTGGAGAACTTTCAAGGCAATATTGTGTTGATGATGGTGGTTCATGCCACTTAGGTTTCAAGAATGAATAGTTTGAACACGGGCAATCATTTCCTGGAGATGGTAATGGTAATTTTTCTATTGGCAGGTAGAATTGGAACATGAAATTTAAGGATGCTACCTGCTACTCAAGCAGCGGCTGAGTTTGCTGAACATGCAAACCTAGCTGCCAGAGCTGTTGTAGAACTTTCAAGGCAATATTGTGTTAATGATGGTGGTTCATGCCACTTAGGTTTCAAGGATAAAAGGTTGGAACATGGGTAATCATTTCCTGGAGATGGTAAATTTTCTATTGGCTGGCAGAATTGAACATGAAATTTAAAGATGCTACCTCTCAAGCAGCAACCCTAGGTGCCAGAGCTGTTGTTGAACTTTCAAGGCAATATTGTGTTGATGATGGTGGTTCATGACACTTAGGTTTCAGGGTTGAAAGGTTGGAGCATAGGCAATCATTTCCTGGAGATGGTAATGGTAATTTTTCTTTTGGCAGGTAGAATTGGAACATGAAATTTAAGGATGCTACCTATTCTGCTCAAGCAGCGGCTGAGTTTGCAGAACATGCAAGCCTAGCTGCCAGAGCTGTTGTAGAACTTTCAAGCCAATATTGTGTTGATGATGGTGGTTCATCCCACTTAGGTTACACGAATGAAAGGTTGGAACATGGGCAATCATTTCCTGGAGACGGTAATGGTAATTTTTCTGTTGGCAGGTAGAATTGGAACATGAAATTTAAGGATGCTACCTATTCTGCTCAAGCAGCGGCTGAGTTTGCAGAACATGCAAGCCTAGCTGCCAGAGCTGTTGTAGAACTTTCAAGCCAATATTGTGTTGATGATGGTGGTTCATCCCACTTAGGTTTAAGAATGAAAGGTTGAAACATGGGCAATCATTTCCTGGAGATGGTAAATTTTCTATTGGCTGGCAGAATTGAACATGAAATTTAAAGATGCTACCTATGCTTCTCAAGCAGCGGCTCAGTTTGCAAAACATGCAAGCCTAGCTGCCAGGGCTGTTGGAGAAATTTCAAGGCAATATCGTGTTGATGATGGTGGTTCATGCCACTTAGGTTTCAAGAATGAATGGTTGGAACATGGGCAATCATTTCCTGGAGATGGTAATGGTAATTGTTTATTGGCAGGTAGAATTGGAACATGAAATTTAAGGATGCTACCTCTGCTACTCAAGCAGTGACTGAGTTTGCAGAACATGCAAGCCTAGCTGCCAGAGCTGTTGTAGAACTTTTAAGGCAATATTGTGTTGATGATGGTGGTCCATGCCACTTAGATTTCAAGGATAAAAGGTTGGAACATGGGTAATCATTTCCTGGAGATGGTAAATTTTCTATTGGCTGGCAGAATTGATCATGAAATTTAAAGATGCTACCTCTGCTTCTCAAGCAGCGACTGACTTTGCAGAACATGCAACCCTAGTTGCCAGAGCTGTTGTAGAACTTTTAAGGCAATATTGTGTTTATGATGGTGGTTCATGCCACTTAGATTTCAAGGATAAAAGGTTGGAACATGGGTAATCATTTCCTGGAGATGGTAAATTTTCTATTGGCTGGCAGAATTGAACATGAAATTTAAAGATGCTACCTCTGCTTCTCAAGTAGCGACTGACTTTGCAGAACATGCAACCCTAGTTGCCAGAGCTGTTGTAGAACTTTTAAGGCAATATTGTGTTGATGATGGTGGTCCATGCCACTTAGATTTCAAGGATAAAAGGTTGGAACATGGGTAATCATTTCCTGGAGATAGTAAATTTTCTATTGGCTGGCAGAATTGAACATGAAATTTAAAGATGCTACCTCTGCTTCTCAAGCAGCGACTGACTTTGCAGAACATGCAACCCTAGTTGCCAGAGCTGTTGTAGAACTTTCAAGGCAATATTGTGTTTATGATGGTAGTTCATGACACTTAGGTTTCAGGGATGAAAGGTTGGAGCATGGGCAATCATTTCCTGGAGATGGTAATGGTAATTTTTCTATAGGCAGGTAGAATTGGAACATGAAATTTAAGGATGCTACCTCTTCGGCTCAAGAAGCGGCTGAGTTTGTAGAACATGCAAGCCTAGCTGCCAGAGCTGTTGGAGAACTTTCAAGGAAATATTATGTTGATGATGGTGGTTCATGCCACTTAGCTTTCAAGAATGAATGGTTAGAACATGGGCAATCATTTCCTGGAGATGGTAATGGTAATTTTTCTATTGGCAGGCACAATTGGAACTTGAAATTTAAGGATGCTACCGCTGCGGCTGAAGTAGCGGCTGAGTTTGCAAAACATCCATGCCTAGCTGCCAGAGCTGTTGTAGAACTTTCAAGGCAATATTGTGTTGATGATGGTGGTTCATGCCACTTAGGTTTCAAGGATAAAAGGTTGGAACATGGGTAATCATTTCCTAAAGATGGTAAATTTTCTATTCGCTGGCAGAATTGAACATGAAATTTAAAGATGCTACCTATGCTTCTCAAGCAGCGGCTGACTTTGCAGAACATGCAACCCTAGTTGCCAGAGCTGTTGTAGAACTTTTAAGGCAATATTGTGTTGATGATGGTGGTTCATGCCACTTAGATTTCAAGGATGAAAGGTTGGAACATGGGCAATCATTTCCTTGAGATGGTAATGGTAATTTTTCTGTTGGCAGGCAGAATTGGAACATGAAAGTTAAGGATGCTACCTCTGCTACTCAAGCAGTGGCTGAGTTTGCAGAACATGCAAGCCTAGCTTCCAGAGCTATTGTAGAACTTTCAAGGCAATGTTGTGTTGATGATGGTGGTTCATTCCACTTAGGTTTCAAGGATGAATGGTTGGAACATGGGAAATCATTTCCTGGAGATGGTAATTTTTCTGTTGGCAGGCAGAATTGGAACATGAAATTAAGGATGCTGCCTCTGCTGCTTATGTAGCGGCTGAGTTTGCAGAACATGCAAGCCTAGCTGCCAGGGCTTTTGGAGAACTTTCAAGGCAATATTGTGTTAATGATGGTGGTTCATGCCACTTAGGTTTCAAGAATTAATGGTTGGAACATGAGCAATCATTTCTTGGAGATGGTAATGGTAATTTTTCTGTTGGCAGGGAGAATTGGAACATGAAATTTAAGGATTCTACCGCTGCTGCTCAAGCAGCGGCTGAGTTTTCAGTACATGCAAGACTAGCTGCTAGAGCTTGTTGTAGAACTTTCAAGGCAATATTGTGTTGATGATAGTGGTTCATGCCACTTAGGTTTCAAGGATAAAAGGTTGGAACATGGGCAATCATTTCATGGAGATGGTAAATTTCTATTGGCAGGCACAATTGGAACATGAAATTTAAGGATGCTACCTCTGCTGCTCAAGTAGCGGCTGACTTTGCAGAACATGCAAGCCTAGCTATCAGAGTTGTTGTAGAACTTTCAAGACAATATTGTGTTGATGATGGTGGTTCATGCCACTTAGGTTTCAAGGATGAAAGGTTGGAACATGGGCAATCATTTCCTGGAGATGGTAATGGTAATTTTTCTGTTGGCAGGCAGAATTGGAACATGAAATTAAAGGATGCTACCTCTTCTGCTCATGTAGCGGCTGAGTTTGCAGAACATGCAAGCCTAGCTTCCAGAGTTGTTGTTGAACTTTCAAGGCAAAATTATGTTGATGATGGTGGTTCATGCCACTTAGGTTTCAAGAATGAATGGTTGGAACATCGGCAATCATTTCCTGGATATGGTAATGGTAATTTTTCTATTGGCAGGCAGAATTAGAACATGAAATTGAAGGATGCTACCGATGTTGCTCAAGCAGCGGCTGAGTTTGCAGAACATTCAAGCCTAGCTACAAGAGCTGTTGTAGAACTTTCAAGGCAATACTGTGTTGATGATGGTAGTTCATTCCACTTAGGTTTCAAGGATGAATTGTTGGAACATTGGAAATCGTTTCCTGGAGATGGTAATATTTCTATTGGCAGGCAGAATTGGAACATGAAATTAAGGATGCTGCCTCTGCTACTCAAGCAGCGGCTGAGTTTGCAGAACATGCAAGCCTAACTGCCAGGGCTGTTGGAGAACTTTCAAGGCAATATTGTGTTGATGATGGTGGTTCATGCTACTTAGGTTTCAAGAATCAATGGTTGGAACATGAGCAATCATTTCCTAGAGATGGTAATGGTAATTTTTCTGTTGGCAGGCAGAATTGGAACATGAAATTAAAGGATGCTACCTCTTCTGCTCAAGTAGCGGCTGAGTTTGCAGAACATGCAAGCCTAGCTTCCAGAGCTGTTGTTGAACTTTCAAGGCAAAATTGTGGTGATGATGGTGGTTCATGCCACTTAGGTTTCAAGGATGAAAGGTTGGAACATGGGCAATCATTTCCTGGAGATGGTAATGGTAATTTTTCTGTTGGCAGGCAGAATTGGAACATGAAATTAAAGGATGCTACCTCTTCTGCTCATGTAGCGGCTGAGTTTGCAGAACATGCAAGCCTAGCTTCCAGAGCTGTTGTTGAACTTTCAAGGCAAAATTATGTTGATGATGGTGGTTCATGCCACTTAGGTTTCAAGGATAAAAGGTTGGAACATGGGTAATCATTTCCGGGAAATGGTAAATTTTCTATTGGCTGGCAGAATTGAACATGAAATTTAAAGATGCTACCTCTACTTCTCAAACAGCGGCTGACTTTGCAGAACATGCAACCCTAGTTGCCAGAGCTGTTGTAGATCTTTCAAGGCAATATTGTGTTGATGATGGTGGTTCATGCCACTTAGGTTTCAGGGATGAAAGGTTGGAACATGGGCAATCATTTCTTGGAGATGGTAATGGTAATTTTTCTGTTGGCAGGCAGAATTGGAACATGAAATTTAAGGATGCAACCTCTTCTGCTCAAGCAGCGATTGAGTTTGCAGAACATGCAAGCCTAGCTGCCAGAGCTGTTGTAGAACTTTCAAGGCAATATTGTGTTGATGATGGTGGTTCATGCCACTTAGGTTTCAGGGATGAAAGGTTGGAAAATGGGCAATCATTTCCTGGAGATGGTAATGGTATTTTTTCTGTTGGCAGGCAGAATTGGAACATGAAATTTAAGGATGCTACCTCTTCTGCTCAAGCAGCGCCTGAGTTTGCAGAACATGCAAGCCTAGCTGCCAGAGCTGTTGTAGAACATTCAAGGCAATATTTTGTTGATGATGGTGGTTCATGCCACTTAGGTTTCAAGGATGAAAGGTTGGAACATGGGCAATTATTTCCTGGAGATGGTAATGGTAATTTTTCTATTGGTAGGTAGAATTGGAACATGAAATTTAAGGATGCTACCTCTGCTACTCAAGCAGTGGCTGTGTTTGCAGAACATGCAAGCATAGCTGCCAGGGCTGTTGTAGAACTTTCAAGGCAATATTGTGTTGATGATGTTGGTTCATGCCACTTAGGTTTCAGGGATGAAAGTTTGGAAAATGGGCAATCATTTCCTGGAGATGGTAATGGTATTTTTTCTGTTGGCAGGCAGAATTGGAACATGAAATTTAAGGATGCTACCTCTTCTGCTCAAGCAGCGCCTGAGTTTGCAGAACATGCAAGCCTAGCTGCCAGAGCTGTTGTAGAACATTCAAGGCAATATTTTGTTGATGATGGTGGTTCATGCCACTTAGGTTTCAAGGATGAAAGGTTGGAACATGGGCAATTATTTCCTGGAGATGGTAATGGTAATTTTTCTATTGGTAGGTAGAATTGGAACATGAAATTTAAGGATGCTACCTCTGCTACTTAAGCAGTGGCTGTGTTTGCAGAACATGCAAGCCTAGCTGCCAGGGCTGTTGTAGAACTTTCAAGGCAATATTGTGTTGATGATGGTGGTTCATGCCACTTAGGTTTCAAGGATAAAAGTTTGGAACATGGGTAATTACTTCCTGGAGATGGTAAATTTTCTATTGGCTGGCGGAATTGAACATGAAATTTAAAGATGCTACCTATGCTTCTCAAGCAGCGGCTGACTTTGCAGAACATGCAACCCTAGTTGCCAGAGCTGTAGTAGAACTTTCAAGGCAATATTGTGTTGATGATTGTGGTTCATGCCACTTAGATTTCAAGGATAAAAGGTTGGAACATGGACAATCATTTCCTTGAGATGGTAATGGTAATTTTTCTGTTGGCAGGCAGAATTGGAACATGAAAGTTAAGGATGCTACCTCTGCTACTCAAGCAGCAGCTGAGTGTGCAGAACATGCAAACCTAGCTGCCAGAGCTGTTATAGAACTTTCAAGGCAATTTTGTGTTGATGATGGTGGTTCATTCCAATTAGGATTCAAGGATGAAAGGTTGGAACATGGGAAATCATTTCCTGGAGATGGTAATTTTTCTGTTGGCACGCAGAATTGGAACATGAAATTAAGGATGCTACCTCTGCTGATCAAGCAGCGGCTCAGTTTGCAGAACATGCAAGCCTAGCTGCCAGGGCTATTGGAGAACTTTCAAGGCAATATTGTGTTGATGATGGTGGTTCATGCCACTTAGGTTTCAAGAATGAATAGTTTGAACACGGGCAATCATTTCCTGGAGATGGTAATGGTAATTTTTCTATTGGCAGGTAGAATTGGAACATGAAATTTAAGGATGCTACCTGCTACTCAAGCAGCGGCTGAGTTTGCTGAACATGCAAACCTAGCTGCCAGAGCAGTTGTAGAACTTTCAAGGCAATATTGTGTTAATGATGGTGGTTCATGCCACTTAGGTTTCAAGGATAAAAGGTTGGAACATGGGTAATCATTTCCTGGAGATGGTAAATTTTCTATTGGCTGGCAGAATTGAACATGAAATTTAAAGATGCTACCTCTCAAGCAGCAACCCTAGGTGCCAGAGCTGTTGTTGAACTTTCAAGGCAATATTGTGTTGATGATGGTGGTTCATGACACTTAGGTTTCAGGGATGAAAGGTTGGAGCATGGGCAATCATTTCCTGGAGATGGTAATGGTAATTTTTCTTTTGGCAGGTAGAATTGGAACATGAAATTTAAGGATGCTACCTATTCTGCTCAAGCAGCGGCTGAGTTTGCAGAACATCCAAGCCTAGCTGCCAGAGCTGTTGTAGAACTTTCAAGCCAATATTGTGTTGATGATGGTGGTTCATCCCACTTAGGTTACACGAATGAAAGGTTGGAACATGGGCAATCATTTCCTGGAGACGGTAATGGTAATTTTTCTGTTGGCAGGTAGAATTGGAACATGAAATTTAAGGATGCTACCTATTCTGCTCAAGCAGCGGCTGAGTTTGCAGAACATGCAAGCCTAGCTGCCAGAGCTGTTGTAGAAGTTTCAAGCCAATATTGTGTTGATGATGGTGGTTCATCCCACTTAGGTTTCAAGAATGAAAGGTTGAAACATGGGCAATCATTTCCTGGAGATGGTAAATTTTCTATTGGCTGGCAGAATTGAACATGAAATTTAAAGATGCTACCTATGCTTCTCAAGAAGTGCCTCAGTTTGCAAAACATGCAAGCCTAGCTGCCAGAGCTGTTGGAGAAATTTCAAGGCAATATCGTGTTGATGATGGTGGTTCATGCCACTTAGGTTTCAAGAATGAATGGTTGGAACATGGGCAATCATTTCCTGGAGATGGTAATGGTAATTTTTTATTGGCAGGTAGAATTGGAGCATGAAATTTAAGGATGCTACCTCTGCTACTCAAGCAGTGACTGAGTTTGCAGAACATGCAAGCCTAGCTGCCAGAGCTGTTGTAGAACTTTTAAGGCAATATTGTGTTGATGATGGTGGTCCATGCCACTTAGATTTCAAGGATAAAAGGTTGGAACATGGGTAATCATTTCCTGGAGATGGTAAATTTTCTATTGGCTGGCAGAATTGATCATGAAATTTAAAGATGCTACCTCTGCTTCTCAAGCAGCGACTGACTTTGCAGAACATGCAACCCTAGTTGCGAGAGATGTTGTAGAACTTTCAAGGCAATATTGTGTTTATGATGGTGGTTCATGCCACTTAGATTTCAAGGATAAAAGGTTGGAACATGGGTAATCATTTCCTGGAGATGGTAAATTTTCTATTGGCTGGCAGAATTGAACATGAAATTTAAAGATGCTACCTCTGCTTCTCAAGTAGCGACTGACTTTGCAGAACATGCAACCCTAGTTGCCAGAGCTGTTGTAGAACCTTTAAGGCAATATTGTGTTGATGATGGTGGTCCATGCCACTTAGATTTCAAGGATAAAAGGTTGGAACATGGGTAATCATTTCGTGGAGATAGTAAATTTTCTATTGGCTGGCAGAATTGAATATGAAATTTAAAGATGCTACCTCTGCTTCTCAAGCAGCGACTGACTTTGCAGAACATGCAACCCTAGTTGCCAGAGCTGTTGTAGAACTTTCAAGGCAATATTGTGTTTATGATGGTAGTTCATGACACTTAGGTTTCAGGGATGAAAGGTTGGAGCATGGGCAATCATTTCCTGGAGATGGTAATGGTAATTTTTCTATAGGCAGGTAGAATTGGAACATGAAATTTAAGGATGCTACCTCTTCTGCTCAAGCAGCGGCTGAGTTTGCAGAACATGCAAGCCTAGCTGCCAGAGCTGTTGTAGAACTTTCAAGCCAATATTGTGTTGATGATGGTGGTTCATCCCACTTAGGTTTCAAGGATGAAAGGTTGGAACATGGGCAATCATTTCCTGGAGATGGTAATGGTAATTTTTCTGTTAGCAGGTAGAATTGGAACATGAAATTTAAGGATGCTACCGCTGCGGCTGAAGCAGCGGCTGAGTTTGCAAAACATCCATGCCTAGCTGCCAGAGCTGTTGTAGAACTTTCAAGGCAATATTGTGTTGATGATGGTGGTTCATGCCACTTAGGTTTCAAGGATAAAAGGTTGGAACATGGGTAATCATTTCCTGAAGATGGTAAATTTTCTATTCGCTGGCAGAATTGAACATGAAATTTAAAGATGCTACCTATGCTTCTCAAGCAGCGGCTGACTTTGCAGAACATGCAACCCTAGTTGCCAGAGCTGTTGTAGAACTTTTAAGGCAATATTGTGTTGATGATGGTGGTTCATGCCACTTAGATTTCAAGGATGAAAGGTTGGAACATGGGCAATCATTTCCTTGAGATGGTAATGGTAATTTTTCTGTTGGCAGGCAGAATTGGAACATGAAAGTTAAGGATGCTACCTCTGCTACTCAAGCAGTGGCTGAGTTTGCAGAACATGCAAGCCTAGCTTCCAGAGCTATTGTAGAACTTTCAAGGCAATGTTGTGTTGATGATGGTGGTTCATTCCACTTAGGTTTCAAGGATGAATGGTTGGAACATGGGAAATCATTTCCTGGAGATGGTAATTTTTCTGTTGGCAGGCAGAATTGGAACATGAAATTAAGGATGCTGCCTCTGCTGCTTAAGTAGCGGCTGAGTTTGCAGAACATGCAAGCCTAGCTGCCAGGGCTTTTGGAGAACTTTCAAGGCAATATTGTGTTATTGATGGTGGTTCATGCCACTTAGGTTTCAAGAATTAATGGTTGGAACATGAGCAATCATTTCTTGGAGATGGTAATGGTAATTTTTCTGTTGGCAGGGAGAATTGGAACATGAAATTTAAGGATTCTACCGCTGCTGCTCAAGCAGCGGCTGAGTTTTCAGTACATGCAAGACTAGCTGCTAGAGCTGTTGTAGAACTTTCAAGGCAATATTGTATTGATGATAGTGGTTCATGCCACTTAGGTTTCAAGGATAAAAGGTTGGAACATGGGCAATCATTTCATAGAGATGGTAAATTTCTATTGGCAGGCACAATTAAAACATGAAATTTAAGGATGCTACCTCTGCTGCTCAAGTAGCGGCTGACTCTGCAGAACATGCAAGCCTAGCTATCAGAGTTGTTGTAGAACTTTCAAGACAATATTGTGTTGATGATGGTGGTTCATGCCACTTAGGTTTCAAGGATGAAAGGTTGGAACATGGGCAATCATTTCCTGGAGATGGTAATGGTAATTTTTCTGTTGGCAGGCAGAATTGGAACATGAAATTAAAGGATGCTACCTCTTCTGCTCATGTAGCGGATGAGTTTGCAGAACATGCAAGCCTAGCTTCCAGAGCTGTTGTTGAACTTTCAAGGCAAAATTATGTTGATGATGGTGGTTCATGCCACTTAGGTTTCAAGAATGAATGGTTGGAACATCGGCAATCATTTCCTGGATATGGTAATGGTAATTTTTCTATTGGCAGGCAGAATTAGAACATGAAATTGAAGGATGCTACCGATGTTGCTCAAGCAGCGGCTGAGTTTGCAGAACATGCAAGCCTAGCTGCAAGAGCTGTTGTAGAACTTTCAAGGCAATATTGTGTTGATGATGGTGGTTCATTCCACTTAGGTTTCAAGGATGAATTGTTGGAACATTGGAAATCGTTTCCTGGAGATGGTAATTTTTCTATTGGCAGGCAGAATTGGAACATGAAATTAAGGATGCTGCCTCTGCTACTCAAGCAGCGGCTGAGTTTGCAGAACATGCAAGCCTAACTGCCAGGGCTGTTGGAGAACTTTCAAGGCAATATTGTGTTGATGATGGTGGTTCATGCTACTTAGGTTTCAAGAATGAATGGTTGGAACATGAGCAATCATTTCCTAGAGATGGTAATGGTAATTTTTTTGTTGGCAGGCAGAATTGGAACATGAAATTAAAGGATGCTACCTCTTCTGCTCAAGTAGCGGCTGAGTTTGCAGAACATGCAAGCCTAGCTTCCAGAGCTGTTGTTGAACTTTCAAGGCAAAATTGTGGTGATGATGGTGGTTCATGCCACTTAGGTTTCAAGGATGAAAGGTTGGAACATGGGCAATCATTTCCTGGAGATGGTAATGGCAATTTTTCTGTTGGCAGGCAGAATTGGAACATGAAATTAAAGGATGCTACCTCTTCTGCTCATGTAGCGGCTGAGTTTGCAGAACATGCAAGCCTAGCTTCCAGAGCTGTTGTTGAACTTTCAAGGCAAAATTATGTTGATGATGGTGGTTCATGCCACTTAGGTTTCAAGAATGAATGGTTTGAACATCGGCAATCATTTCCTGGATATGGTAATGATAATTTTTCTATTGGCAGGCAGAATTGGAACATGAAATTGAAGGATGCTACCGATGTTGCTCAAGCAGCGGCTGAGTTTGCAGAACATGCAAGCCTAGCTGCAAGAGCTGTTGTAGAACTTTCAAGGCAATATTGTGTTGATGATGGTGGTTCATTCCACTTAGGTTTCAAGGATGAATTGTTGGAACATTGGAAATCGTTTCCTGGAGATGGTAATATTTCTGTTGGCAGGCAGAATTGGAACATGAAATTAAGGATGCTGCCTCTGCTGCTCAAGCAGCGGCTGAGTTTGCAGAACATGCAAGCCTAACTGCCAGGGCTGTTGGAGAACTTTCAAGGCAATATTGTGTTGATGATGGTGGTTCATGCTACTTAGGTTTCAAGAATGAATGGTTGGAACATGAGCAATCATTTCCTAGAGATGGTAATGGTAATTTTTCTGTTGGCAGGCAGAATTGGAACATGAAATTAAAGGATGCTACCTCTTCTGCTCAAGTAGCGGCTGAGTTTGCAGAACATGCAAGCCTAGCTTCCAGAGCTGTTGTTGAACTTTCAAGGCAAAATTGTGGTGATGATGGTGGTTCATGCCACTTAGGTTTCAAGGATGAAAGGTTGGAACATGGGCTATCATTTCCTGGAGATGGTAAATTTTCTGTTGGCAGGCAGAATCTGAACATGAAATAAAAGATGCTGCCTCTGCTGCTCAAGCAGCGGCTGAGTTTGCAGAACATGCAAGCCTAGCTGCCAGGGCTGTTGGAGAACTTTCAAGGTAATATTGTGTTGATGATGGTGGTTCATGCCACTTAGGTTTCCAGAATGAATGGTTGTAACATGGGCAATCATTTCCTGGAGATGGCAATGGTAATTTTTCTGTTGGCAGGCAGAATTGGAACATGAAATTTAAGGCTGCTACCGCTGCTGCTCAAGCAGTGGCTGAGTTTGCAGAACATGCAAGCCTAGCTTCCAGAGCTATTGTAGAACTTTCAAGGAAATGTTGTGTTGATGATGGTGGTTCATTCCACTTAGGTTTCAAGGATGAATGGTTGGAACATGGGAAATCATTTCCTGGAGATGGTAATTTTTCTGTTGGCAGGCAGAATTGGAACATGAAATTAAGGATGCTGCCTCTGCTGCTTAAGTAGCGGCTGAGTTTGCAGAACATGCAAGCCTAGCTGCAAGGGCTTTTGGAGAACTTTCAAGGCAATATTGTGTTAATGATGGTGGTTCATGCCACTTAGGTTTCAAGAATTAATGGTTGGAACATGAGCAATCATTTCTTGGAGATGGTAATGGTAATTTTTCTGTTGGCAGGGAGAATTGGAACATGAAATTTAAGGATTCTACCGCTGTTGCTCAAGCAGCGGCTGAGTTTTCAGTACATGCAAGACTAGCTGCTAGAGCTGTTGTAGAACTTTCAAGGCAATATTGTGTTGATGATAGTGGTTCATGCCACTTAGGTTTCAAGGATAAAAGGTTGGAACATGGGCAATCATTTCATGGAGATGGTAAATTTCTATTGGCAGGCACAATTGGAACATGAAATTTAAGGATGCTACCTCTGCTGCTCAAGTAGCGGCTGACTTTGCAGAACATGCAAGCCTAGCTATCAGAGTTGTTGTAGAACTTTCAAGACAATATTGTGTTGATGATGGTGGTTCATGCCACTTAGGTTTCAAGGATGAAAGGTTGGAACATGGGCAATCATTTCCTGGAGATGGTAATGGTAATTTTTCTGTTGGCAGGCAGAATTGGAACATGAAATTAAAGGATGCTACCTCTTCTGCTCATGTAGCGGCTGAGTTTGCAGAACATGCAAGCCTAGCTTCCAGAGCTGTTGTTGAACTTTCAAGGCAAAATTATGTTGATGATGGTGGTTCATGCCACTTAGGTTTCAAGAATGAATGGTTGGAACATCGGCAATCATTTCCTGGATATGGTAATGGTAATTTTTCTATTGGCAGGCAGAATTAGAACATGAAATTGAAGGATGCTATCGATGTTGCTCAAGCAGCGGCTGAGTTTGCAGAACATGCAAGCCTAGCTGCAAGAGCTGTTGTAGAACTTTCAAGGCAATATTGTGTTGATGATGGTGGTTCATTCCACTTAGGTTTCAAGGATGAATTGTTGGAACATTGGAAATCATTTCCTGGAGATGGTAATTTTTCTGTTGGCAGGCAGAATTGGAACATGAAATTAAGGATGCTGCCTCTGCTGCTCAAGCAGCGGCTGAGTTTGCAGAACATGCAAGCCTAACTGCCAGGGCTGTTGGAGAACTTTCAAGGCAATATTATGTTGATGATGGTGGTTCATGCTACTTAGGTTTCAAGAATGAATGGTTGGAACATGAGCAATCATTTCCTAGAGATGGTAATGGTAATTTTTCTGTTTGCAGGCAGAATTGGAACATGAAATTAAAGGATGCTACCTCTGCTGCTCAAGTAGCGGCTGACTTTGCAGAATATGCAAGCCTAGCTATCAAAGTTGTTGTAGAACTTTCAAGACAATATTGTGTTGATGATGGTGGTTCATGCCACTTAGGTTTCAAGGATGAAAGGTTGGAACATGGGCAATCATTTCCTGGAGATGGTAATGGTAATTTTTCTGTTGGCAGGCAGAATTGGAACAAGAAATTAAAGGATGCTACCTCTTCTGCTCATGTAGCGGCTGAGTTTGCAGAACATGCAAGCCTAGCTTCCAGAGCTGTTGTTGAACGTTCAAGGCAAAATTATGTTGATGATGGTGGTTCATGCCACTTAGGTTTCAAGAATGAATGGTTGGAACATCGGCAATCATTTCCTGGATATGGTAATGGTAATTTTTCTATTGTCAGGCAGAATTAGAACATGAAATTGAAGGATGCTACCGATGTTGCTCAAGCAGCGGCTGAGTTTGCAGAACATGCAAGCCTAGCTGCAAGAGCTGATGTAGAACTTTCAAGGAAATATTGTGTTGATGATGGTGGTTCATTCCACTTAGGTTTCAAGGATGAATTGTTGGAACATTGGAAATCGTTTCCTGGAGATGGTAATTTTTCTGTTGGCAGGCAGAATTGGAACATGAAATTGAGGATGCTGCCTCTGCTGCTCAAGCAGCGGCTGAGTTTGCAGAACATGCAAGCCTAACTGCCAGGGCTGTTGGAGAACTTTCAAGGCAATATTGTGTTGATGATGGTGGTTCATGCTACTTAGGTTTCAAGAATGAATGGTTGGAACATGAGCAATCATTTCCTAGAGATGGTAATGGTAATTTTTCTGTTGGCAGGCAGAATTGGAACATGAAATTAAAGGATGCTACCTCTTCTGCTCAAGTAGCGGCTGAGTTTGCAGAACATGCAAGCCTAGCTTCCAGAGCTTTTGTTGAACTTTCAAGGCAAAATTGTGGTGATGATGGTGGTTCATGCCACTTAGGTTTCAAGGATGAAAGGTTGGAACATGGGCTATCATTTCATGGAGATGGTAAATTTTCTGTTGGCAGGCAGAATCTGAACATGAAATAAAAGATGCTGCCTCTGCTGCTCAAGCAGCGGCTGAGATTGCAGAACATGCAAGCCTAGCTGCCAGGGCTGTTGGAGAACTTTCAAGGAAATATTGTGTTGATGATGGTGGTTCATGCCACTTAGGTTTCAAGAATGAATGGTTGTAACATGGGCAATCATTTCCTGGAGATGGCAATGGTAATTTTTCTGTTGGCAGGCAGAATTGGAACATGAAATTTAAGGTTGCTACCGCTGCTGCTCAAGCAGCGGCTGAGTTTGCAGAACATGCAAGCCTAGCTGCCAGAGCTGTTGTAGAACTTTCAAGCAATATTGTGTTGGTGATGGTGGTTCATGCCACTTGGGTTTCAAGGATAAGAGGTTGGAGCATGGGCAATTATTTACTGGAGATGGTAAATTTTCTATTGGCAGGCACAATTGGAACATGAAATTTAAGGATGCTACCTCTGATGCTCAAGCAGCGGTTGAGTTTGCAGAACATGCAAGCCTAGCTATCAGAGCTGTTGTAGAACTCTCAAGGCAATATTGTGTTGATGATGGTGGTTCATGCCTCTTAGATTTCAAGGATGAAAGGTTGGAACATGGGCAATCATTTCCTTGAGATGGTAATGGTAATTTTTCTGTTGGCAGGCAGAATTGGAACATGAAAGTTAAGGATGCTACCTCTGCTACTCAAGCAGTGGCTGAGTTTGCAGAACATGCAAGCCTAGCTTCCAGAGCTGTTGTAGAACTTTCAAGGCAATATTATGTTGATGATGGTGGTTCATTCCACTTAGATTTCAAGGATGAAAGGTTGGATCATGGGCAATCATTTCCTTGAGATGGTAATGGAAATTTTTCTATTGGCAGGCAGAATTGGAACATGAAAGTTGAGGATGCTACCTCTGCTACTCAAGCAACGGCAGAGTTTGCAGAACATGCAAGCCTAGCTTCCAGAGCTATTGTAGAACTTTCAAGGCAATATTGTGTTGATGATGGTGGTTCATTCCACTTAGGTTTCAAGGATGAAAGGTTGGAACATGGGAAATCATTTCCTGGAGATGGTAATTTTTCTGTTGGCAGCAGAATTGGAACATGAAATTAAGGATGCTGCCTCTGCTGCTCAAGCAGCGGCTGAGTTTGCAGAACATGCAAGCCTAGCTGCCAGGGCTGTTGGAAAACTTTTAAGGCAATATTGTGTTGATGATGGTGGTTCATGCTACTTAGGTTTCAAGAATGAATGGTTAGAACATGGGCGATCATTTCCTGGAGATGGCAATGGTAATTTTTCTGTTGGCAGGAAGAATTGGAACATGAAATTTAAGGTTGCTACCGCTGCTGCTCAAGCAGCGGCTGGGTTTGCAGAACATGCAAGACTAGCTGCCAGAGCTGTTGTAGAACTTTCAAGGCAATATTGTGTTGATGATGGTGGTTCATTCCACTTGGGTTTCAAGGATAAAAGGTTGGAGCATGGGCAATCATTTATTGCAGATGGTAAATTTTCTATTGGCAGGCACAATTGGAACATGAAATTTAAGGATGCAACCTCTGCTGCTCAAGCAGCGGTTGAGTCTGCAGAACATGCAAGCCTAGCTGTCAGAGGTGTTGTAGAACTTTCAAGGCAATATTGTGTTGATGATGGTGGTTCATGCCACTTAGATTTCAAGGATGATAGGTTGGAACATGGGCAATCATTTCCTTGAGATGGTAATGGTAATTTTTCTATTGGCAGGCAGAATTGGAACATGAAAGTTAAGGATGTTACCTCTGCTACTCAAGCAGCGACTGAGTTTGCAGAACATGCAAGCCTAGCTTCCAGAGCTGTTGTAGAACTTTTAAGGCAATATTATGTTGATGACGGTAGTTCATTCCACTTAGATTTCAAGGATGAAAGGTTGGAACATGGGCAATCATTTCCTTGAGATGGTAATTTTTCTGTTGGCAGGCAGAATTGGAACATGAAATTTAAAGATGCTACCTATGCTTCTTAAGTAGCGGCTGACTTTGCAGAACATGCAACCCTAGTTGCCAGAGCTGTTGAAGAACTTTCAAGGCAATATTGTGTTGATGATGGTGGTTCATGCCATTTAGATTTCAAGGATGAAAGGTTGGAACATGGGCAATCATTTCCTGGAGATGGTAATGGTAATTTTTCTGTTGGCAGGCAGAATTGGAACATGAAATTAAAGGATGCTACCTCTTCTGCTCAAGTAGCGGCGGAGGTTGCAGAACATGCAAGTCTAGCTTCCAGAGCTGTTGTTGAACTTTCAAGGCAAAATTGTGTTGATGATGGTGGTTCATGCCACTTAGGTTTCAAGGATGAAAGGTTGGAACATGGGCTATCATTTCCTGTAGATGGAAATTTTTCTGTTGGCAGGCAGAATTGGAACATGAAATAAAGGATGCTGCCTCTGCTGCTTAAGCAGCGCCTGAGTTTGTAGAACATGCAAGCCTAGCTGCCAGGGCTATTGGAGAACTTTCAAGGTAATATTGTATTGATGATGGTGGTTCATGCCACTTAGGTTTCAAGAATGAATCGTTGTAACATGGGCAATCATTTCCTGGAGATGGTAATGGTAATTTTTCTGTTGGCAGGCAGAATTGGAACATGAAATTTAAAGATGCCACATATGCTTCTCAAGTAGCGGCTGACTTTGCAGAACATGCAACCCTAGTTGCCAGAGCTATTGTAGAACTTTCAAGGCAATATTGTGTTGATGATGGTGGTTCATGCCACTTAGATTTCAAGGATGAAAGGTTGGAACATGGGCAATCATTTCCTGGAGATGGTAATGGTAATTTTTTTGTTGGCAGGCAGAATTGGAACATGAAATTAAAGGATGCTACCTCTTCTTCTCAAGTAGCGGCTGAGGTTGCAGAACATGTAAGCCTAGCTTCCAGAGCTGTTGTTGAACTTTCAAGGCAAAATTGTGTTGATGATGGTGGTTCATGCCACTTATGTTTCAAGGATGAAAGGTTGGAACATGGGCTATCATTTCCTGGAGATGGAAATTTTTCTGTTGGCAGGTTGAATTGGAACATGAAATAAAGGATGCTACCTCTGCTGCTCAAGCAGCGGTTGAGTTTGCAGAACATGCAAGCCTAGTTGTCAGAGCTGTTGTAGAACTTTCAAGACAATATTGTGTTGATGATGGTGGTTCATGCCACTTAGGTTTCAAGGATGAAAGGTTCGAATATGGGCAATCATTTCCTGGAGATGGTAATTTTTCTATTGGCAGGCAGAATTGAACATGAAATTTAAAGATGCTACCTCTGCTTCTCAAGCAGCGGCTGACTTTGCAGAACATGCAACCCTAGGTGCCAGAGCTGTTGTAGAACTTTCAAGGCAATATTGTGTTGATGATGGTGGTTCATGCCACTTAGGTTTCAAGGATGAAAGGTTGGAACATGGGCTATCATTTCCTGGAGATGGAAAGTTTTCTGTTGGCAGGCAGAATTGGAACATGAAATAAAGGATGCTGCCTCTGCTGCTCAAGCAGCGGCTGAGTTTGCAGAACATGCAAGCCTAGCTGCCAGGGCTATTGGAGAACTTTCAAGGTAATATTGTGTTGATGATGGTGGTCCATGCCACTTAGGTTTCAAGAATGAATGGTTGTAACATGGGCAATCATTTCCTGGAGATGGTAATGGTAATTTATCTGTTGGCAGGAAGAATTGGAACATGAAATTTAAAGATGCTACCTATGCTTCTCAAGTAGCGGCTGACTTTGCAGAACATGCAACCCTAGTTGCCAGAGCTGTTGTAGAACTTTCAAGGCAATATTGTGTTGATGATGGTGGTTCATGCCACTTAGATTTCAAGGATGAAAGGTTGGAACATAGGCAATCATTTCCTGGAGATGGTAATGGTAATTTTTTTGTTGGCAGGCAGAATTGGAACATGAAATTAAAAGATGCTACCTCTTCTGCTCAAGTAGCGGCTGAGGTTGCAGAACATGCAAGCCTAGCTTC
This sequence comes from Nicotiana tomentosiformis, assembly GCF_000390325.3. Classification (NCBI taxonomy): domain Eukaryota; kingdom Viridiplantae; phylum Streptophyta; class Magnoliopsida; order Solanales; family Solanaceae; genus Nicotiana; species Nicotiana tomentosiformis. The sequence continues at coordinate 20,573 of NW_027174570.1, forward strand.
CAGAGCTGTTGTTGAACTTTCAAGGCAAAATTGTGTTGATGATGGTGGTTCATGCCACTTATGTTTCAAGGATGAAAGGTTGGAACATGGGCTATCATTTCCTGGAGATGGAAATTTTTCTGTTGGCAGGCAGAATTGGAACATGAAATAAAGGATGCTGCCTCTGCTGCTCAAGCAGCGCCTGAGTTTGTAGAACATGCAAGCCTAGCTGCCAGGGCTATTGGAGAACTTTCAAGGTAATATTGTATTGATGATGGTGGTTCATGCCACTTAGGTTTCAAGAATGAATCGTTGTAACATGGGCAATCATTTCCTGGAGATGGTAATGGTAATTTTTCTGTTGGCAGGCAGAATTGGAACATGAAATTTAAAGATGCTACCTATGCTTCGCAAGTAGCGGCTGACTTTGCAGAACATGCAACCCTAGTTGCCAGAGCTATTGTAGAACTTTCAAGGCAATATTGTGTTGATGATGGTGGTTCATGCCACTTAGATTTCAAGGATGAAAGGTTGGAACATGGGCAATCATTTCCTGGAGATGGTAATGGTAATTTTTTTGTTGGCAGGCAGAATTGGAACATGAAATTAAAGGATGCTACCTCTTCTTCTCAAGTAGCGGCTGAGGTTGCAGAACATGCAAGCCTAGCTTCCAGAGCTGTTGTTGAACTTTCAAGGCAAAATTGTGTTGATGATGGTGGTTCATGCCACTTATGTTTCAAGGATGAAAGGTTGGAACATGGGCTATCATTTCCTGGAGATGGAAATTTTTCTGTTGGCAGGCAGAATTGGAACATGAAATAAAGGATGCTACCTCTGCTGCTCAAGCAGCGGTTGAGTTTGCAGAACATGCAAGCCTAGCTGTCAGAGCTGTTGTAGAACTTTCAAGACAATATTGTGTTGATGATGGTGGTTCATGCCACTTAGGTTTCAAGGATGAAAGGTTCGAATATGGGCAATCATTTCCTAGAGATGGTAATTTTTCTATTGGCAGGCAGAATTGAACATGAAATTTAAAGATGCTACCTCTGCTTCTCAAGCAGCGGCTGACTTTGCAGAACATGCAACCCTAGGTGCCAGAGCTGTTGTAGAACTTTCAAGGCAATATTGTGTTGATGATGGTGGTTCCTGCCACTTAGGTTTCAAGGATGAAAGGTTGGAACATGGGCTATCATTTCCTGGAGATGGAAAGTTTTCTGTTGGCAGGCAGAATTGGAACATGAAATAAAGGATGCTGCCTCTGCTGCTCAAGCAGCGGCTGAGTTTGCAGAACATGCAAGCCTAGCTGCCAGGGCTATTGGAGAACTTTCAAGGTAATATTGTGTTGATGATGGTGGTCCATGCCACTTAGGTTTCAAGAATGAATGGTTGTAACATGGGCAATCATTTCCTGGAGATGGTAATGGTAATTTTTCTGTTGGCAAGCAGAATTGGAACATGAAATTTAAAGATGCTACCTATGCTTCTCAAGTAGCGGCTGACTTTGCAGAACATGCAACCCTAGTTGCCAGAGCTGTTGTAGAACTTTCAAGGCAATATTGTGTTGATGATGGTGGTTCATGCCACTTAGATTTCAAGGATGAAAGGTTGGAACATAGGCAATCATTTCCTGGAGATGGTAATGGTAATTTTTTTGTTGGCAGGCAGAATTGGAACATGAAATTAAAGGATGCTACCTCTTCTGCTCAAGTAGCGGCTGAGGTTGCAGAACATGCAAGCCTAGCTTCCAGAGCTGTTGTTGAACTTTCAAGGCAAAATTGTGTTGATGATGGTGGTTTATGCCACTTAGGTTTCAAGGATTAAAGGTTGGAACATGGGCTATCATTTCCTGGAGATGGAAATTTTTCTGTTGGCAGGCAGAATTGGAACATGAAATAAAGGATGCTACCTCTGCTGCTCAAGCAGCGGTTGAGTTTGCAGAACATGCAAGCCTAGCTGTCAGAGCTATTGTAGAACTTTCAAGACAATATTGTGTTGATGATGGTGGTTCATGCCACTTAGGTTTCAAGGATGAAAGGTTCGAATATGGGCAATCATTTCCTGGAGATGGTAATTTTTCTATTGGCAGGCAGAATTGAACATGAAATTTAAGTATGCTACCTCTGCTGCTCAAGCAGCGGTTGAGTTTGCAGAACATGCAAGCCTAGCTGTCAGAGCTGTTGTAGAACTTTCAAGACAATATTGTGTTGATGATGGTGGTTCATGCCACTTAGGTTTCAAGGATGAAAGGTTCGAATATGGGCAATCATTTCCTAGAGATGGTAATTTTTCTATTGGCATGCAGAATTGAACATGAAATTTAAAGATGCTACCTCTGCTTCTCAAGCAGCGGCTGACTTTGCAGAACATGCAACCCTAGGTGCCAGAGCTATTGTAGGACTTTCAAGGCAATATTGTGTTGATGATGGTGGTTCATGCCACTTAGGTTTCAAGGATGAAAGGTTGGAACATGGGCAATCATTTCCTGGAGATGGTAATGGTAATTTTTCTGTTGGCAGGCAGAATTGGAACATGAAATTAAAGGATGCTACCGCTTCTGCTCAAGTAGCGGCTGAGTTTGCAGAACATGCAAGCCTAGCTTCCAGAGATGTTGTTGAACTTTCAAGGCATAATTGTGTTGATGATGGTGGTTCATGCCACTTAGGTTTCAAGAATGAAAGGTTGGAACATGGGCAATCATTTCCTGGAGATGGTAATTTTTCTGTTGGCACGTAGAATTAGAACATGAAATAAAGGATGCTGCCTCTGCTGCTCAAGTAGCGGCTAAGTTTGCAGAACATGCAAGCCTAGCTTCCAGAGCTGTTGTAGAACTTTCAAGGCAATATTGTGTTGATGATGGTGGTTTATGCCACTTAGGTTTCAAGAATGAATGGTTGTAACATGGGCAATCATTTCCTGGAGATGGTAATGGTAATTTTTCTGTTGGGAGGCAGAATTGGAACATGAAATTTAAGGTTGCTACCGCTGCTGCTCAAGCAGCGGCTGAGTTTGCAGAACATGCAAGCCTAGCTGCCAGAGCTGTTGTAGAACTTTCAAGGCAATATTGTGTTGATGATGGTGGTTCATGCCACTTGGGTTTCAAGGATAAAAGGTTGGAACATGGGCAATCATTTCCTTGAGATGGTAATGGTAATTTTTCTGTTGGCAGGCAGAATTGGAACATGGAAGTTAAGGATGCTACCTCTGCTACTCAAGCAGCGGCTGAGTTTGCAAAACATGCAAGCCTAGCTTCCAGAGCTGTTGTAGAACTTTCAAGGCAATATTATGTTAATAATTGTGGTTCATTCCACTTAGATTTCAAGGATGAAAGGTTGGAACATGGGCAATCATTTCCTTGAGATGGTAATGGTAATTTTTCTGTTGGCAGGCAGAATTGGAACAGGAAAGTTAAGGATGCTACCTCTGCTACTCAAGCAGGGGCTGAGTTTGCAGAACATGCAAGCCTAGCTGCCAGGGCTGTTGGAGAACTTTCAAGGCAATATTGTTTTGATGATGGTGGTTCATGCCACTTAGGATTCAAGAATGAATGGTTGGAACATGGGCAATCATTTCTTGGAGATGGTAATGGTAATTTTTCTGTTGGCAGGTAGAATTGGAACATGAAATTTAAGGATGCTACCTCTGCTACTCAAGCAGTGGCTGCGTTTGCAGAACATGCAAGCCTAGCTGCCAGAGATGTTGTAGAACTTTTAAGGCAATATTGTGTTGATGATGGTGGTTCATGCCACTTAGGTTTCAAGGATAAAAGGTTGGAACATGGGTAATCATTTCCTCAAGATGGTAAATTTTCTATTGGCTGGCAGAATTGAATATGAAATTTAAAGATGCTACCTATGCTTCTCAAGTAGCGGCTGACTTTGCAGAACATGCAACCCTAGTTGACAGAGCTGTTATAGAACTTTCAAAGCAATATTATGTTGATGATGGTGGTTCATGCCACTTAGATTTCAAGGATGAAAGGTTGGAACATGGGCAATCATTTCCTTGAGATGGTAATGGTAATTTTTCTGTTGGCAGGCAGAATTGGAACATGAAAGTTAAGTATGCTACCTCTGCTACTCAAGCAGCGGCTGAGTTTGCAGAACATGCAAGCCTAGCTTCCAGAGATGTTGTAGAACTTTCAAGGCAATATTGTGTTGATGATAGTGGTTCATTCCACTTAGGTTTAAAGGATGAAAGGTTGGAACATGGGAAATCATTTCCTGGAGATGGTTATTTTTCTGTTGGCAGGCAGAATTGGAACATGAAATTAAGGATGCTTCCTCTACTGCTCAAGCAGCGGCTGAGTTTGCAGAATAGGCAAGCCTAGCTGCCAGGGCTGTTGGAGAACTTTCAAGGCAATATTGTGTTGATGATGGTGGTTCATGCCACTTAGGTTTCAAGAATGAATGGTTGGAACATGGGCAATCATTTCCTGGAGATGGTAATGGTAATTTTTCTATTGGCAGGCAGAATTGGAACATGATATTTATGGATTCTACCGCTGCTGCTCAAGCAGCGGCTGAATTTTCAAAACATGCAAGACTAGCTGCCAGAGATGTTGTAGAACGTTCAAGGCAATATTGTGTTGATGATAGTGGTTCATGCCACTTAGGTTTCAAGGATAAAAGGTTGGAACATGGGCAAACATTTCTTGGAGATGGTAAATTTCTACTGGCAGGCACAATTGGAACATGAAATTTAAGGATGCTACCTCTGCTGCTCAAGCAGCGGTTGAGTTTGCAGAACATGCAAGCCTAGCTGTCAGAGCTGTTGTAGAACTTTCAAGACAATATTGTATTGATGATGGTGGTTCATGCCACTTAGGTTTCAAGGATGAAAGGTTCGAATATGGGCAATTATTTCCTGGAGATGGTAATTTTTCTATTGGCAGGCAGAATTGAACATGAAATTTAAAGATGCTACCTCTGCTTCTCAGCAGCGGCTGACTTTGCAGAACATGCAACCCTAGGTGCCAGAGCTGTTGTAGAACTTTCAAGGCAATATTGTGTTGATGATGGTTGTTCATGCCACTTAGGTTTCAAGGATGAAAGGTTGCAACATGGGCAATCATTTCCTGGAGATGATAATGGTAATTTTTCTGTTGGCAGGCAGAATTGGAACATGAAATTAAAGGATCCTACCTCTTCTGCTCAAGTAACGGCTGAGTTTGCAGAACATGCAAGCCTAGCTTCCAGAGATGTTGTTGAACTTTCAAGGCAAAATTGTGTTGATGATGGTGGTTCATGCCACTTAGGTTTCAAGAATGAAAGGTTGGAACATGGGCAATCATTTCCTGGAGATGGTAATTTTTCTGTTGGCACGCAGAATTAGAACATGAAATAAAGGATGCTGCCTCTGCTGCTCAAGTATCGGCTAAGTTTGCAGAACATGCAAGCCTAGCTTCCAGAGCTGTTGTAGAACTTTCAAGGCAATATTGTGTTGATGATGGTGGTTTATGCCACTTAGGTTTCAAGAATGAATGGTTGTAAGATGGGCAATCATTTCCTGGAGATGGTAATGGTAATTTTTCTGTTGGGAGGCAGAATTGGAACATGAAATTTGAGGTTGCTACCGTTGCTGCTCAAGCAGCGGCTGAGTTTGCAGAACATGCAAGCCTAGCTGCCAGAGCTGTTGTAGAACTTTCAAGGCAATATTGTGTTGATGATGGTGGTTCATGCCACTTGGGTTTCAAGGATGAAAGGTTCGAATATGGGCAATCATTTCCTGGAGATGGTAATTTTTCTATTGGCATGCAGAATTGAACATGAAATTTAAAGATGCTACCTCTGCTTCTCAGCAGCGGCTGACTTTGCAGAACATGCAACCCTAGGTGCCAGAGCTGTTGTAGAACTTTCAAGGCAATATTGTGTTGATGATGGTGGTTCATGCCACTTAGGTTTCAAGGATGAAAGGTTGCAACATGGGCAATCATTTCCTGGAGATGATAATGGTAATTTTTCTGTTGGCAGGCAGAATTGGAACATGAAATTAAAGGATCCTACCTCTTCTGCCCAAGTAACGGCTGAGTTTGCAGAAAATGCAAGCCTAGCTGCCAGGGCTGTTGGAGAACTTTCAAGGTAATATTGTGTTGATGATGGTGGTTCATGCCAGTTAGGTTTCAAGAAAAAATGGTTGTAACATGGGCAATCATTTCCTGGAGATGGTAATGGTAATTTTTCTGTTGGCAGGCAGAATTGGAACATGAAATTTAAGGTTGCTACCGCTGCTGCTCAAGCAGCGGCTGAGTTTGCAGAACATGCAAGCCTAGCTTCCAGAGCTGTTGTAGAACTTTCAAGGCAATATTGTGTTGATGATGGTGGTTCATGCCACTTGGGTTTCAAGGATAAAAGGTTGGAGCATGGGCAATCATTTCCTGGAGATGGTAAATTTTCTATTGGCAGGCACAATTGGAACATGAAATTAAGGATGCTACCTCTGCTGCTCAAGCAGCGGCTGAGTTTGCAGAATAGGCAACCCTAGCTGCCAGGGCTGTTGGAGAACTTTCAAGGCAATATTGTGTTGATGATGGTGGTTCATGCCACTTAGGTTTCAAGAATGAATGGTTGGAACATGGGCAATCATTTCCTGGAGATGGTAATGGTAATTTTTCTATTGGCAGGCAGAATTGGAACATGATATTTATGAATTCTACCGCTGCTGCTCAAGCAGCGGCTGAATTTTCAAAACATGCAAGACTAGCTGCCAGAGATGTTGTAGAACGTTCAAGGCAATATTGTGTTGATGATAGTGGTTCATGCCACTTAGGTTTCAAGGATAAAAGGTTGGAACATGGGCAAACATTTCTTGGAGATGGTAAATTTCTACTGGCAGGCACAATTGGAACATGAAATTTAAGGATGCTACCTCTGCTGCTCAAGCAGCGGTTGAGTTTGCAGAACATGCAAGCCTAGCTGTCAGAGCTGTTGTAGAACTTTCAAGACAATATTGTATTGATGATGGTGGTTCATGCCACTTAGGTTTCAAGGATGAAAGGTTCGAATATGGGCAATTATTTCCTGGAGATGGTAATTTTTCTATTGGCAGGCAGAATTGAACATGAAATTTAAAGATGCTACCTCTGCTTCTCAGCAGCGGCTGACTTTGCAGAACATGCAACCCTAGGTGCCAGAGCTGTTGTAGAACTTTCAAGGCAATATTGTGTTGATGATGGTGGTTCATGCCACTTAGGTTTCAAGGATGAAAGGTTGCAACATGGGCAATCATTTCCTGGAGATGATAATGGTAATTTTTCTGTTGGCAGGCAGAATTGGAACATGAAATTAAAGGATCCTACCTCTTCTGCTCAAGTAACGGCTGAGTTTGCAGAACATGCAAGCCTAGCTTCCAGAGATGTTGTTGAACTTTCAAGGCAAAATTGTGTTGATGATGGTGGTTCATGCCACTTAGGTTTCAAGAATGAAAGGTTGGAACATGGGCAATCATTTCCTGGAGATGGTAATTTTTCTGTTGGCACGCAGAATTAGAACATGAAATAAAGGATGCTGCCTCTGCTGCTCAAGTAGCGGCTAAGTTTGCAGAACTTGCAAGCCTAGCTTCCAGAGCTGTTGTAGAACTTTCAAGGCAATATTGTGTTGATGATGGTGGTTTATGCCACTTAGGTTTCAAGAATGAATGGTTGTAACATGGGCAATCATTTCCTGGAGATGGTAATGGTAATTTTTCTGTTGGGAGGCAGAATTGGAACATGAAATTTAAGGTTGCTACCGTTGCTGCTCAAGCAGCGGCTGAGTTTGCAGAACATGCAAGCCTAGCTGCCAGAGCTGTTGTAGAACTTTCAAGGCAATATTGTGTTGATGATGGTGGTTCATGCCACTTGGGTTTCAAGGATAAAAGGTTGGAACATGGGCAATCATTTCCTTGAGATGGTAATGGTAATTTTTCTGTTGGCAGGCAGAATTGGAACATGGAAGTTAAGGATACTACCTCTGCTACTCAAGCAGCGGCTGAGTTTGCAAAACATGCAAGCCTAGCTTCCAGAGCTGTTGTAGAACTTTCAAGGCAATATTATGTTAATGATTGTGGTTCATTCCACTTAGATTTCAAGGATGAAAGGTTGGAACATGGGCAATCATTTCCTTGAGATGGTAATGGTAATTTTTCTGTTGGCAGGCAGAATTGGAACAGGAAAGTTAAGGATGCTACCTCTGCTACTCAAGCAGGGGCTGAGTTTGCAGAACATGCAAGCCTAGCTTCCAGAGCTATTGTAGAACTTTCAAGGCAATATTATGTTGATGATGGTGGTTCATTCCACTTAGGTTTAAAGGATGAAAGGTTGGAACATGGGAAATCATTTCCTGGAGATGGTAATTTTTCTGTTCGCAGGCAGAATTGGAACATGAAATTAAGGATGTTGCCTCTGCTGCTCAAGCAGCGGCTGAGTTTGCAGAACATGCAAGCCTAGCTGCCAGGGCTGTTGGAGAACTTTCAAGGCAATATTGTTTTGATGATGGTGGTTCATGCCACTTAGGTTTCAAGAATGAATGGTTGGAACATGGGCAATCATTTCTTGGAGATGGTAATGGTAATTTTTCTGTTGGCAGGTAGAATTGGAACATGAAATTTAAGGATGCTACCTCTGCTACTCAAGCAGTGGCTGCGTTTGCAGAACATGCAAGCCTAGCTGCCAGAGATGTTGTAGAACTTTTAAGGCAATATTGTGTTGATGATGGTGGTTCATGCCACTTAGGTTTCAAGGATAAAAGGTTGGAACATGGGTAATCATTTACTCAAGATGGTAAATTTTCTATTGGCTGGCAGAATTGAATATGAAATTTAAAGATGCTACCTATGCTTCTCAAGTAGCGGCTGACTTTGCAGAACATGCAACCCTAGTTGACAGAGCTGTTGTAGAACTTTCAAAGCAATATTATGTTGATGATGGTGGTTCATGCCACTTAGATTTCAAGGATGAAAGGTTGGAACATGGGCAATCATTTCCTTGAGATGGTAATGGTAATTTTTCTGTTGGCAGGCAGAATTGGAACATGAAAGTTAAGGATGCTACCTCTGCTACTCAAGCAGCGGCTGAGTTTGCAGAACATGCAAGCCTAGCTTCCAGAGATGTTGTAGAACTTTCAAGGCAATATTGTGTTGATGATAGTGGTTCATTCCACTTAGGTTTAAAGGATGAAAGGTTGGAACATGGGAAATCATTTCCTGGAGATGGTTATTTTTCTGTTGGCAGGCAGAATTGGAACATGAAATTAAGGATGATGCCTCTACTGCTCAAGCAGCGGCTGAGTTTGCAGAATAGGCAAGCCTAGCTGCCAGGGCTGTTGGAGAACTTTCAAGGCAATATTGTGTTGATGATGGTGGTTCATGCCACTTAGGTTTCAAGAATGAATGGTTGGAACATGGGCAATCATTTCCTGGAGATGGTAATGGTAATTTTTCTATTGGCAGGCAGAATTGGAATATGATATTTATGGATTCTACCGCTGCTGCTCAAGCAGCGGCTGAATTTTCAAAACATGCAAGACTAGCTGCCAGAGATGTTGTAGAACGTTCAAGGCAATATTGTGTTGATGATAGTGGTTCATGCCACTTAGGTTTCAAGGATAAAAGGTTGGAACATGGGCAAACATTTCTTGGAGATGGTAAATTTCTACTGGCAGGCACAATTGGAACATGAAATTTAAGGATGCTACCTCTGCTGCTCAAGCAGCGGTTGAGTTTGCAGAACATGCAAGCCTAGCTGTCAGAGCTGTTGTAGAACTTTCAAGACAATATTGTATTGATGATGGTGGTTCATGCCACTTAGGTTTCAAGGATGAAAGGTTCGAATATGGGCAATCATTTCCTGGAGATGGTAATTTTTCTATTGGCAGGCAGAATTGAACATGAAATTTAAAGATGCTACCTCTGCTTCTCAGCAGCGGCTGACTTTGCAGAACATGCAACCCTAGGTGCCAGAGCTGTTGTAGAACTTTCAAGGCAATATTGTGTTGATGATGGTGGTTCATGCCACTTAGGTTTCAAGGATGAAAGGTTGCAACATGGGCAATCCTTTCCTGGAGATGATAATGGTAATTTTTCTGTTGGCAGGCAGAATTGGAACATGAAATTAAAGGATCCTACCTCTTCTGCTCAAGTAACGGCTGAGTTTGCAGAAAATGCAAGCCTAGCTGCCAGGGCTGTTGGAGAACTTTCAAGGTAATATTGTGTTGATGATGGTGGTTCATGCCAGTTAGGTTTCAAGAAAAAATGGTTGTAACATGGGCAATCATTTCCTGGAGATGGTAATGGTAATTTTTCTGTTGGCAGGCAGAATTGGAACATGAAATTTAAGGTTGCTACCGCTGCTGCTCAAGCAGCGGCTGAGTTTGCAGAACATGCAAGCCTAGCTTCCAGAGCTGTTGTAGAACTTTCAAGGCAATATTGTGTTGATGATGGTGGTTCATGCCACTTGGGTTTCAAGGATAAAAGGTTGGAGCATGGGCAATCATTTCCTGGAGATGGTAAATTTTCTATTGGCAGGCACAATTGGAACATGAAATTTAAGGATGCTACCTCTGCTGCTCAAGCAGCAGTTGAGTTTGCAGAACATGCTAGCCTAGCTGTAAGAGCTGTTGTAGAACTTTTAAGGCAATATTGTGTTGATGATGGTGGTTCATGCCACTTAGGTTTCAAGGATGAAAGGTTGGAATATGGGAAATCATTTCCTGGAGATGTTAAGTTTTCTATTTTCTTCCATAAGTTATCAGTGAATTGTGCTCCCGATCATAAATGATGGAAACTGGGGTGCCATGCAACCTGACTATTTCTTTGATATACAATTGAGCATACTGCTCCGCTGTGTTGGTAGACTTAACCGGCAAAAAGTGTGCTGACTTTGTGATTCGATCCACAATCACCCAAATTGAGTCAAATTTGCGCGGTAATCCTACCACAAAGTCCATATTAATCATTTCCCATTTCTACATAGGAATTTCTATGTTCTGTGCCAACCCACCGGTCTTTGGTGTTCGGCCTTCACTTGCTGACAATTCGGACACCTTGCCACAAAGTCCGCCACATTCCTCTTCATATCATTCCACCAATAGACTTCCTTAAGATCATGATACATTTTTGTAGAACCTGAGTGCATGGAATATCTAGAAGTGTGTGCTTCAGTCAAAATTCTTTCACGGAGACCATCCATATTTGGAACACATAGTCGCCCTTGGTACCTTAGTGTACCATCATCCATGTCAAGAGAAAAGGCCATGGTCTTATGTTTATGTATCCCCTCTTTCAATTTCACCAACAATGGATCGTTGTATTACTTCTCTTTGACTTCCACAACAAGTGATGATTCAACCCTATTTTGCACAATTACCCCTACTTCACTAGAGTCCGAAAGACGAACTCCTAAACTAGCCAGTAGGTGAACTTCCTTGGCCAATGGCCTTTGATATGCCTCCAAGTGTGCTAAGCTACCCATAGATTTTCAGCTATAGCATATGCCACAACATTAGCCTTCCCCGGATGGTATAAAATATCAATGTCATAATTCATGAGTAATTCAAGCCATCTTCTCTGCCTCAGATTCAATTCCTTCTATTTAAAAATATATAGAAGGCTCTTATAGTCCGTGAATATATCCACATGGACCCCATACAAATAATGACGCAAAATTGTTAATGCAAAAACCACTGTCGCAAGTTCTACGTCATGTGTTAGATTGTTCTTTTCATGATTTTTGAGTTGCCTAGAGGCATAATCGATCATCTTACCATGTTGCATCATTAGTGGAACATCTTTATCATATTTCTCTTACATATGACCTCATAGGAATTGAGTTCAACAATAATTTGCTTGATATAGTTAATTTCTTATGTTAACACTTGCAACTTGCTCTTCTAAATTCTCAACAATAGACATTACTTGATCAGTATTCTCATGGGACCTTCTGTTTCAATTGAATAACATCTGCTACCTTGTGCACACACCCTGATAACATCAACTTGAACGACATTGCATCAAATGTATAGTAACATTATGGTCAGACCCTTTTTAGCCACCCTCTTTCCTCCTTATAAGTCTTATAGGATTTTAAGAAACCACTCTACTTCCCTCGTGAACATTCTCATGGTCCCTCTTTACTGCTAAGCACTTCCCAAAACACTTATCACCACTCTTAATATATAATCAATTCAACAACAGTCATTGGACCGAACAGGGCCTTTTCTGAAACTTGAGATCCTCCTAAATACTTTATCGATGAGTTCTTGTTTTCCTTATAAGTGTAGGACTTGGTCCACCTGATTTTATCCTCGATGAGTAACACGCCTTATTCCTAGTATTGTAGCTACCAATAGTGTTTACTAGTATTCCAGCTTAAGAGCTATCATGTTAAACATGTTTTGTTCGTATCAAGTGTTCATCCTCTCTCATTCTATTTCGAACATTTCCCTTTTGCCATTTGGGTAGATTGATCTTACTTTGGTCTAGACAATATGCTGGTACTATCTCTCCTTTGTGACTTGAGCATTCATTATCATCCCATTTTTCGCTTAATGCATAGTTCATAGCCTTATTGTGCCACACACTTGTCTGCGTCCCATGAACTCGTAGTATCATTGTGCTTGGTTTATTAAGTTTATCACACCACCAGTTCACCACCAGTAGTCTCACTTTTTATTGTACCATGTAGACATGAACTACCTCTAAATCTTTTAGTTGATATTCAGTGTCACTCAAGTCAACTGCATTACAGTTGATCCTTTATATCTTCTATTAACACTTGTTCTCTAGGCGAGTCCACCATTCTGATACGAACTATTTTGCGATAACCATGACCATCTCAATTTATAGATTTTTTTCAATTCTTCTCGCCTCATTCTTCCTGGTTAGTTAATAGCTATGCACGCTTCCATATGTTACGTGGTCTTTTCCCTTAGTTGGGAATTCATCCCGCTTGCCTCTCGATACTTGTCGGGATATCCGTGGGAAAGTGTGTTCATCTGTGTATAACTTAACACTTCCTTGCTTGTAAGATTTTTAAGAGACTCCCCATCAAATTCAAATGCACTCTTGGGTTATTATAACATCACATTTATCTCTCCCACTCGTTCTGTCTTTCTTAAAGCCTTGGAACTTTAGCTAAATCGCAAATCCGTGATTAACTCATTCTATGAACTCGCAATCCTTTCTCATTTGATTTATAGTACTTCCCTGGGTTCCATTGTCCCTGTCTAACAAGTATAAAACCCTTTTACAAACATTACTCTTAGTTTCTAGTATCATTGACCATGTCATGTACAGTGTTACATACGAAGAATTTACATTGCTTAACCTTCCACATTCTTGGTGTACTAGTGGTTTATCATTTGCATATCCTTTCAGAGAATCGTGTTATCCCTTACCACTTTTCTAGACTACACATGTCTTCAACAAAATATCCAAACATGATAGCTACATGGCCCTACTCGTTTTATTGGTGGTTCATGCCACTTAGGTTTCAAGGATGAAAGGTTCAAATATGGGCAATCATTTCCTGGAGATGGTAATTTTTCTATTGGCAGGCATAATTGAACATGAAATTTAAAGATACTACCTTTACTTCTCAAGCAGCGGCTAACTTTGTAGAACATGCAACCCTAGTTTCCAGAGCTGTTGTTGAACTTTCAAGGCAATATTGTGTTGATGAAGGTTGTTCATGCCACTTAGGTTTCAAGGATCAAAGGTTGGAACATGGGCAATCATTTCGAGGATATGGTAATGGTAATTTTTCGGTTGGCAGGCAGAATTGACACATGAAATTAAAGGATGCTACCTCTTGTGCTCAAGTAGCGGCTGAGTTTGCAGAACATGCAAGCCTAGATTCCAGAGCTGTTGTTGAACTTTCAAGGCAAAATTGTGTTGATGATGGTGGTTCATGACACTTAGGTTTCAAGGACGAAAGGTTGGAACATGGGCTATCTTTTCTTGGAGATGGTAATTTTTCTGTTGGCAGGCAGAATTGGAACATGAAATAAAGGATGCTGCCTCTGCTGCTCAAGCAGCGACTGAGTTTGCAAAACATGCAAGCCTAGCTGCCAGGGCTGTTGGAGAACATTCAAGGTAATATTGTGTTGATGATGGTGGTTCATGCCACTTAGGTTTCAAGAATGAATGGTTGTAACATGGGCAATCATTTCCTGGATATGGTAATGGTAAGTTTTCTGTTGGCAGGCAGAATTGGAACATGAAATTTAAGGTTGCTACCGCTACTGCTCAAGCAGCGACTGAGTTGGCAGAACATGCAAGCCTAGCTGCCAGAGCTGTTGTAGAACTTTCAAGGCAATATTGTGTTGATGATGGTGGTTCATGCCACTTAGGTTTCAAGAATAAAAGGTTGGAGCATGGGCAATCATTTCCTGGAGATGGTAATTTTTCTATTGGCAGGCAGAATTGAACATGAAATTTAAAGATGCTACCTCTGCTTCTCAGCAGCGGCTGACTTTGCAGAACATGCAACCCTAGGTGCCAGAGCTGTTGTAGAACTTTCAAGGCAATATTGTGTTGATGATGGTGGTTCATGCCACTTAGGTTTCAAGGATGAAAGGTTGGAACATGGGCAATCATTTCCTGGAGATGATAATGGTAATTTTTCTATTGGCAGGCAGAATTGGAACATGAAATTAAAGGATCCTACCTCTTCTGCTCAAGTAACGGCTGAGTTTGCAGAAAATGCAAGCCTAGCTGCCAGGGCTGTTGGAGAACTTTCAAGGTAATATTGTGTTGATGATGGTGGTTCATGCCAGTTAGGTTTCAAGAAAAAATGGTTGTAACATGGGCAATCATTTCCTGGAGATGGTAATGGTAATTTTTCTGTTGGCAGGCAGAATTGGAACATGAAATTTAAGGTTGCTACCGCTGCTGCTCAAGCAGCGGCTGAGTTTGCAGAACATGCAAGCCTAGCTTCCAGAGCTGTTGTAGAACTTTCAAGGCAGTATTGTGTTGATGATGGTGGTTCATGCCACTTGGGTTTCAAGGATAAAAGGTTGGAGCATGGGCAATCATTTCCTGGAGATGGTAAATTTTCTATTGGCAGGCACAATTGGAACATGAAATTTAAGGATGCTACCTCTGCTGCTAAAGCAGCGGTTGAGTTTGCAGAACATGCTAGCCTAGCTGTAAGAGCTGTTGTAGAACTTTTAAGGCAATATTGTGTTGATGATGGTGGTTCATGCCACTTAGGTTTCAAGGATGAAAGGTTGGAATATGGGCAATCATTTCCTGGAGATGTTAAGTTTTCTATTGGCAGGCAGAATTGAACATGAAATTTAAAGATGCTACCTCTGCTTCTCAAGCAGCGGCTGACTTTGCAGAACATGCAACCCTAGTTGCCAGAGCTGTTGTACAACTTTCAAGGAAATAGTGTGTTGATGATGGTGGTTCATGCGACTTAGGTTTCAGGGATGAAAGGTTGGAACATGGGCAATCATTTCTGAGAGATGGTAATGGTAATTTTTCTGTTGGCAGGCAGAATTGGAACATGAAATTTAAGGATGCAACCTCTTTTGCTCAAGCAGCGGCTGAGTTTGCAGAACATGCAAGCCTAGCTGCCAGAGCTGTTGTAGAACATTCAAGGCAATATTGTGTTTGGTGGTTCATGCCACTTAGGTTTCAAGGATGAAACGTTGGAACATGGGCAATCATTTTCTGGAGATGGTAATGGTAATTTTTCTGTTGGCAGGCAGAATTGGAACATGAAATTTAAGGATGCTACCGCTGCTGCTCAAGCAGCGGCTGAGTTTGCAGAACATGCAAGCCTAGCTGCCAGAGTTGTTGTAGAACTTTCAAGGCAATATTGTGTTGATGATGGTGGTTCATGCCACTTAGGTTTCAAGGATGAAAGGTTCGAATATGGGCAATCATTTCCTGGAGATGGTAATTTTTCGGTTGGCAGGCAGAATTGGCACATGAATTTAAAGGATGCTACCTCTTCTGCTCAAGTAGCGGCTGAGTTTGCAGAACATGCAAGCCTAGATTCCAGAGCTGTTGTTGAACTTTCAAGGCAATATTGTGTTGATGAAGGTTATTCATGCCACTTAGGTTTCAAGGATCAAAGGTTGGAACATGGGCAATCATTTCGAGGATATGGTAATGGTAATTTTTCGGTTGGCAGGCAGAATTGGCACATGAATTTAAAGGATGCTACCTCTTCTGCTCAAGTAGCGGCTGAGTTTGCAGAACATGCAAGCCTAGATTCCAGAGCTGTTGTTGAACTTTCAAGGCAAAATTGTGTTGATGATGGTGGTTCATGACACTTAGGTTTTAGGGATGAAAGGTTGGAACATGGACAATCATTTCTTGGAGATGGTAATGGTAATTTTTCTGTTGGCAGGCAGAATTGGAACATGAAATTTAAAGATGCTACCTATGCTTCTCAAGTAGCGGCTGACTTTGCAGAACATGCAACCCTAGTTGCCAGAGCTGTTGTAGAACTTTCAAGGCAATATTGTGTTGATGATGGTGGTTCATGCCACTTCGATTTCAAGGATGAAAGGTTGGAACATGGGTAATCATTTCCTGGAGATGGTAATGGTAATTTTTTTGTTGGCAGGCAGAATTGGAACATGAAATTAAAGGATGCTACCTCTTCTGCTCAAGTAGCGGCTGAGGTTGCAGAACATGCAAGCCTAGCTTCCAGAGCTGTTGTTGAACTTTCAAGGCAAAATTATGTTGATGATGGTGGTTCATGCCACTTAGGTTTCAAGGATGAAAGGTTGGAACATGGGCTATCATTTCCTGGAGATGGAAATTTTTCTATTGGTAGGCAGAATTGGAACATGAAATAAAGGATGCTACCTCTGCTGCTCAAGCAGCGGTTGAGTTTGCAGAACATGCAAGCCTAGCTATCAGAGCTGTTGTAGAACTTTCAAGATAATATTGTGTTGATGATGGTGGTTCATGCCACTTAGGTTTCAAGGATGAAAGGTTCGAATATGGGCAATCATTTCCTGGAGATGGTAATTTTTCTATTGGCAGGCAGAATTGAACATGAAATTTAAAGATGCTACCTCTGCTTCTCAAGCAGCGGCTGACTTTGCAGAACATGCAACCCTAGGTGCCAGAGCTGTTGTAGAACCTTCAAGGCAATATTGTGTTGATGATGGTGGTTCATGCCACTTAGGTTTCAAGGATGAAAGGTTGGAACATGGGCTATCATTTCCTGGAGATGGAAATTTTTCTGTTGGCAGGCAGAATTGGAACATGAAATAAAGGATGCTGCCTCTGCTGCTCAAGCAGCGGTTGAGTTTGCAAAACATGCAAGCCTAGCTGCCAGGGCTGTTGGAGAACTTTCAAGGTAATATTGTGTTGATGATGGTGGTTCATGCCACTTAGGTTTCAAGAATGAATGGTTGTAACATGGGCAATCATTTCCTGGATATGGTAATGGTAAGTTTTCTGTTGGCAGGCAGAATTGGAACATGAAATTTAAGGTTGCTACCGCTACTGCTCAAGCAGCGACTGAGTTGGCAGAACATGCAAGCCTAGCTGCCAGAGCTATTGTAGCACTTTCAAGGCAATATTGTGTTGATGATGGTGGTTCATGCCACTTAGGTTTCAAGAATAAAAGGTTGGAGCATGGGCAATCATTTCCTGGAGATGGTAAATTTTCTATTGGCAGGCACAATTGGAACATGAAATTTAAGGATGCTACCTCTGCTACTCAAGTAGCGGTTAAGTTTGCAGAACATGCAAGCCTAGCTGTCAGAGCTGTTGTAGAACTTTCAAGGCAATATTGTGTTGATGATGGTGGTTCATGCCAGTTTGGTTTCAAGGATGAAAGGTTTGAATATGGGCAATCATTTCCTAGAGATGGTAATTTTTCTATTGGCAGGCAGAATTGAACATGAAATTTAAAGATGCTACCTCTGCTTCTCAAGCAGTGGCTGACTTTGCAGAACATGCAACCCTAGTTGCTAGAGCTGTTGTAGAACTTTCAAGGCAATATTGTGTTGATGATGGAGGTTCATGCCACTTAGGTTTTAGGGATGAAAGGTTGGAACATGGACAATCATTTCTTGGAGATGGTAATGGTAATTTTTCTGTTGGCAGGCAGAATTGGAACATGAAATTTAAAGATGCTACCTATGCTTCTCAAGTAGCGGCTGACTTTGCAGAACATGCAACCCTAGTTGCCAGAGCTGTTGTAGAACTTTCAAGGCAATATTGTGTTGATGATGGTGGTTCATGCCACTTCGATTTCAAGGATGAAAGGTTGGAACATGGGTAATCATTTCCTGGAGATGGTAATGGTAATTTTTTTGTTGGCAGGCAGAATTGGAACATGAAATTAAAGGATGCTACCTCTTCTGCTCAAGTAGCGGCTGAGGTTGCAGAACATGCAAGCCTAGCTTCCAGAGCTGTTGTTGAACTTTCAAGGCAATATTGTGTTGATGATGGTGGTTCATGCCACTTAGGTTTCAAGGATGAAAGGTTGGAACATGGGCTGTCATTTCCTGGAGATGGAAATTTTTCTATTGGCAGGCAGAATTGGAACATGAAATAAAGGATGCTACCTCTGCTGCTCAAGCAGCGATTGAGTTTGCAGAACATGCAAGCCTAGCTATCAGAGCTGTTGTAGAACTTTCAAGACAATATTGTGTTGATGATGGTGGTTCATGCCACTTAGGTTTCAAGGATGAAAGGTTCGAATATGGGCAATCATTTCCTGGAGATGGTAATTTTTCTATTGGCAGGCAGAATTGAACATGAAATTTAAAGATGCTACCTCTGCTTCTCAAGCAGCGGCTGACTTTGCAGAACATGCAACCCTAGGTGCCAGAGCTGTTGTAGAACTTTCAAGGCAATATTGTGTTGATGATGGTGGTTCATGCCACTTAGGTTTCAAGGATGAAAGGTTGGAACATGGGCTATCATTTCCTGGAGATGGAAATTTTTCTATTGGCAGGCAAAATTGGAACATGAAATAAAGGATGCTGCCTATGCTGCTCAAGCAGCGGTTGAGTTTGCAGAACATGCAAGCCTAGCTATCAGAGCTGTTGTAGAACTTTCAAGATAATATTGTGTTGATGATGGTGGTTCATGCCACTTAGGTTTCAAGGATGAAAGGTTCGAATATGGGCTATCATTTCCTGGAGATGGAAATTTTTCTATTGGTAGGCAGAATTGGAACATGAAATAAAGGATGCTTACCTCTGCTGCTCAAGCAGCGGTTGAGTTTGCAGAACATGCAAGCCTAGCTGCCAGAGCTGTTGTAGAACTTTCAAGGCAATATTGTGTTGATGATGGTGGTTCATGCCACTTGGGTTTCAAGGATAAAAGGTTGGAGCATGGGCAATCATTTACTGGAGATGGTAAATTTTCTATTGGCAGGCACAATTGGAACATGAAATTTAAGTATGCTACCTCTGCTGCTCAAGCAGCGGTTGAGTTTGCAGAACATGCAAGCCTAGCTGTCAGAGCTGTTGTAGAACTTTCAAGACAATATTGTGTTGATGATGGTGGTTCATGCCACTTAGGTTTCAAGGATGAAAGGTTCGAATATGGGCAATCATTTCCTGGAGATGGTAATTTTTCTATTGGCAGGCAGAATTGAACATGAAATTTAAAGATGCTACCTCTGCTTCTCAAGCAGCGGCTGACTTTGCAGAACATGGAACCCTAGGTGCCAGAGCTGTTGTAGAACTTTCAAGGCAATATTGTGTTGATGATGGTGGGTCATGCCACTTAGGTTTCAAGGATGAAAAGTTGGAACATGGGCTATCATTTCCTGGAGATGGAAATTTTTCTATTGGCAGGCAAAATTGGAACATAAAATAAAGGATGCTGCTTCTGCTGCTCAAGCAGCGGCTGAGTTTGCAGAACATGCAAGCCTAGCTGCCAGGGCTATTGGAGAACTTTCAAGGTAATATTGTGTTGATGATGGTGGTTCATGCCACTTAGGTTTCAAGAATGAATGGTTGTAACATGGGCAATCATTTCCTGGACATGGTAATGGTAATATTTCTGTTGGCAGGCAGAATTGGAACATGAAATTTAAGGTTGCTACCACTGCCACTCAAGCAGCGGCTGAGTTTGCAGAACATGCAAGCCTAGCTGCCAGAGCTGTTGTAGAACTTTCAAGGCAATATTGTGTTGATGATGGTGGTTCATGCCACTTGGGTTTCAAGGATAAAAAGTTGGAGCATGGGCAATCATTTACTGGAGATGGTAATGGTAATTTTTCTGTTGGCAGGCAGAATTGGAACATGGAAGTTAAAGATGCTACCTCTGCTACTCAAGTAGCGTCTGAGTTTGCAGAACATGCAAGCCTAGCTTCCAGAGCTGTTGTAGAACTTTCAAGGCAATATTATGTTAATGCTTGTGGTTCATTCCACTTAGATTTCAAGGATGAAAGGTTGGAACATGGGCAATCATTTCCTTGAGATGGTAATGGTAATTTTTCTGTTGGCAGGCAGAATTCGAACATGAAAGTTAAGGATGCTACCTCTGCTACTCAAGCAGGGGCTGAGTTTGCAGAACATGCAAGCCTAGCTTCCAGAGCTATTGTAGAACTTTCAAGGAACTATTATGTTGATGATGGTGGTTCATTCCACTTAGGTTTCAAGGATGAAAGGTTGGAACATGGGAAATCATTTCCTGGAGATGGTAATTTTTCTGTTCGCAGGCAGAATTGGAACATGAAATTAAGGATGCTGCCTCTGCTGCTCAAGCAGTGGCTGAGTTTGCAGAACATGCAAGCCTAGCTGCCAGGGCTGTTGGAGAACTTTCAAGGCAATATTGTTTTGATGATGGTGGTTCATGCCACTTAGGTTTCAAGAATGAATGGTTGGAACATGGGCAATCATTTCCTGGAGATGGTAATGGTAATTTTTCTGTTAGCAGGCAGAATTGGAACATGAAATTTAAAGATGCTACCTATGCTTCTCAAGTAGCGGCTGACTTTGCAGAACATGCAACCCTAGTTGCCAGAGCTGTTGTAGAACTTTCAAGGCAATATTGTGTTGATGATGGTGGTTCATGCCACTTAGATTTCAAGGATGAAAGGTTGGAACATGGGCAATCATTTCCTGGAGATAGTAATGGTAATTGTTTTGCTGGCAGGCAGAATTGGAACATGAAATTAAAGGATGCTACCTCTTCTGCTCAAGTAGCGGCTGAGGTTGCAGAACATGCAAGCCTAGCTTCCAGAGCTGTTGTTGAACTTTCAAGGCAAAATTGTGTTGATGATGGTGGTTCATGCCACTTAGGTTTCAAGGATAAAAGGTTGGAACATGGGCTATCATTTCCTGGAGATGGAAATTTTCTGTTGGCAGGCAGAATTGGAACATGAAATAAAGGATGCTACCTCTGTTGCTCAAGCAGCGGTTGATTTTGCAGAACATGCAAGCCTAGCTATCAGAGCTGTTGTAGAACTTTCAAGACAATATTGTGTTGATGATGTTGGATCATGCCACTTAGGTTTCAAGGATGAAAGGTTCGAATATGGGCAATCATTTCCTGGAGATGGTAATTTTTCTATTGGCAGGCAGAATTGAACATGAAATTTAAATATGCTACCTCTGCTTCTCAAGCAGCGGCTGACTTTGCAGAACATGCAGCCCTAGGTGCCAGAGCTGTTGTAGAACTTTCAAGGCAATATTGTGTTGATGATGGTGGTTCATGCCACTTAGGTTTCAAGGATGAAAAGTTGGAACATGGGCTATCATTTCCTGGAGATGGAAATTTTTCTATTGGCAGGCAAAATTGGAACATGAAATAAAGGATGCTGCCTCTGCTGCTCAAGCAGCGGCTGAGTTTGCAGAACATGCAAGCCTAGCTGCCAGGGCTATTGGAGAACTTTCAAGGTAATATTGTGTTGATGATGGTGGTTCATGCCACTTAGGTTTCAAGAATGAATGGTTGTAACATGGGCAATCATTTCCTGGAGATGGTAATGGTAATATTTCTGTTGGCAGGCAGAATTGGAACATGAAATTTAAGGTTGCTACCACTGCTGCTCAAGCAGCGGCTGAGTTTGCAGAACATGCAAGCCTAGCTGCCAGAGCTGTTGTAGAACTTTCAAGGCAATATTGTGTTGATGATGGTGGTTCATGCCACTTGGGTTTCAAGGATAAAAGGTTGGAGCATGGGCAATCATTTACTGGAGATGGTAAATTTTCTATTGGCAGGCACAATTGGAACATGAAATTTAAGTATGCTACCTCTGCTGCTCAAGCAGCGGTTGAGTTTGCAGAACATGCAAGCCTAGCTGTCAGAGCTGTTGTAGAACTTTCAAGACAATATTGTGTTGATGATGGTGGTTCATGCCACTTAGGTTTCAAGGTTGAAAGGTTCGAATATGGGCAATCATTTCCTGGAGATGGTAATTTTTCTATTGGCAGGCAGAATTGAACATGAAATTTAAAGATGCTACCTCTGCTTCTCAAGCAGCGGCTGACTTTGCAGAACATGGAACCCTAGGTGCCAGAGCTGTTGTAGAACTTTCAAGGCAATATTGTGTTGATGATGGTGGGTCATGCCACTTAGGTTTCAAGGATGAAAAGTTGGAACATGGGCTATCATTTCCTGGAGATGGAAATTTTTCTATTGGCAGGCAAAATTGGAACATAAAATAAAGGATGCTGCTTCTGCTGCTCAAGCAGCGGCTGAGTTTGCAGAACATGCAAGCCTAGCTGCCAGGGCTATTGGAGAACTTTCAAGGTAATATTGTGTTGATGATGGTGGTTCATGCCACTTAGGTTTCAAGAATGAATGGTTGTAACATGGGCAATCATTTCCTGGAGATGGTAATGGTAATATTTCTGTTGGCAGGCAGAATTGGAACATGAAATTTAAGGTTGCTACCACTGCCGCTCAAGCAGCGGCTGAGTTTGCAGGACATGCAAGCCTAGCTGCCAGAGCTGTTGTAGAACTTTCAAGGCAATATTGTGTTGATGATGGTGGTTCATGCCACTTGGGTTTCAAGGATAAAAGGTTGGAGCATGGGCAATCATTTACTGGAGATGGTAATGGTAATTTTTCTGTTGGCAGGCAGAATTGGAACATGGAAGTTAAGGATGCTACCTCTGCTACTCAAGTAGCGGCTGAGTTTGCAGAACATGCAAGCCTAGCTTCCAGAGCTGTTGTAGAACTTTCAAGGCAATATTATGTTAATGCTTGTGGGTTCATTCCACTTAGATTTCAAGGATGAAAGGTTGGAACATGGGCAATCATTTCCTTGAGATGGTAATGGTAATTTTTCTGTTGGCAGGCAGAATTCGAACATGAAAGTTAAGGATGCTACCTCTGCTACTCAAGCAGGGGCTGAGTTTGCAGAACATGCAAGCCTAGCTTCCAGAGCTATTGTAGAACTTTCAAGGAACTATTATGTTGATGATGGTGGTTCATTCCACTTAGGTTTCAAGGATGAAAGGTTGGAATATGGGAAATCATTTCCTGGAGATGGTAATTTTTCTGTTCGCAGGCAGAATTGGAACATGAAATTAAGGATGCTGCCTCTGCTGCTCAAGCAGTGGCTGAGTTTGCAGAACATGCAAGCCTAGCTGCCAGGGCTGTTGGAGAACTTTCAAGGCAATATTGTTTTGATGATGGTGGTTCATGCCACTTAGGTTTCAAGAATGAATGGTTGGAACATGGGCAATCATTTCCTGGAGATGGTAATGGTAATTTTTCTGTTAGCAGGCAGAATTGGAACATGAAATTTAAAGATGCTACCTATGCTTCTCAAGTAGCGGCTGACTTTGCAGAACATGCAACCCTAGTTGCCAGAGCTGTTGTAGAACTTTCAAGGCAATATTGTGTTGATGATGGTGGTTCATGCCACTTAGATTTCAAGGATGAAAGGTTGGAACATGGGCAATCATTTCCTGGAGATAGTAATGGTAATTGTTTTGCTGGCAGGAAGAATTGGAACATGAAATTAAAGGATGCTACCTCTTCTGCTCAAGTAGCGGCTGAGGTTGCAGAACATGCAAGCCTAGCTTCCAGAGCTGTTGTTGAACTTTCAAGGCAAAATTGTGTTGATGATGGTGGTTCATGCCACTTAGGTTTCAAGGATAAAAGGTTGGAACATGGGCTATCATTTCCTGGAGATGGAAATTTTCTGTTGGCAGGCAGAATTGGAACATGAAATAAAGGATGCTACCTCTGTTGCTCAAGCAGCGGTTGATTTTGCAGAACATGCAAGCCTAGCTATCAGAGCTGTTGTAGAACTTTCAAGACAATATTGTGTTGATGATGTTGGATCATGCCACTTAGGTTTCAAGGATGAAAGGTTCGAATATGGGCAATCATTTCCTGGAGATGGTAATTTTTCTATTGGCAGGCAGAATTGAACATGAAATTTAAATATGCTACCTCTGCTTCTCAAGCAGCGGCTGACTTTGCAGAACATGCAGCCCTAGGTGCCAGAGCTGTTGTAGAACTTTCAAGGCAATATTGTGTTGATGATGGTGGTTCATGCCACTTAGGTTTCAAGGATGAAAAGTTGGAACATGGGCTATCATTTCCTGGAGATGGAAATTTTTCTATTGCAGGCAAAATTGGAACATGAAATAAAGGATGCTGCCTCTGCTGCTCAAGCAGCGGCTGAGTTTGCAGAACATGCAAGCCTAGCTGCCAGGGCTATTGGAGAACTTTTAAGGTAATATTGTGTTGATGATGGTGGTTCATGCCACTTAGGTTTCAAGAATGAATGGTTGTAACATGGACAATCATTTCCTGGAGATGGTAATGGTAATATTTCTGTTGGCAGGCAGAATTGGAACATGAAATTTAAGGTTGCTACCACTGCTGCTCAAGCAGCGGCTGAGTTTGCAGAACATGCAAGCCTAGCTGCCAGAGCTGTTGTAGAACTTTCAAGGCAATATTGTGTTGATGATGGTGGTTCATGCCACTTGGGTTTCAAGGATAAAAGGTTGGAGCATGGGCAATCATTTACTGGAGATGGTAAATTTTCTATTGGCAGGCACAATTGGAACATGAAATTTAAGTATGCTACCTCTGCTGCTCAAGCAGCGGTTGAGTTTGCAGAACATGCAAGCCTAGCTGTCAGAGCTGTTGTAGAACTTTCAAGACAATATTGTGTTGATGATGGTGGTTCATGCCACTTAGGTTTCAAGGATGAAAGGTATATGGGCAATCATTTCCTGGAGATGGTAATTTTTCTATTGGCAGGCAGAATTGAACATGAAATTTAAAGATGCTACCTCTGCTTCTCAGCAGCGGCTGACTTTGCAGAACATGCAACCCTAGGTGCCAGAGCTGTTGTAGAACTTTCAAGGCAATATTGTGTTGATGATGGTGGTTCATGCCACTTAGGTTTCAAGGATGAAATGTTGGAACATGGGCAATCATTTCCTGGAGATGATAATGGTAATTTTTCTGTTGGCAGGCGGAACATTAAATTTAAGGATGCTATCTCTGCTACTCAAGCAGCGGTTGAGTTCGCAGAACATGCACGCCTAGCTGCCAGAGCTGTTGTAGAACTTTCAAGGAAATATTGTGTTGATGAAGGTGGTTCATGCCACTTAGGTTTCAAGGATAAAAGGTTGGAACATGGGTAATCATTTCCTGGAGATGGTAAATTTTCTATTGACTGGCAGAATTTAACATGAAATTTAAAGATGCTACCTCTGCTTCTCAAGCAGCGGCTGACTTTGTAGAACATACAACCCTAGTTGCCATAGCTGTTGTAGAATTTTTAAGGCAATATTGTGTTAATGATGGTGGTTCATGCCACTTAGGTTTCAAGGATGAAAGGTTGGAACATGGGCAATCATTGCCTAGATATGGTAATGATAATTTTTCTGTTGGCAGGCAGAATTGGTACATGAAATTAAAGGATGCTACCTCTTCTGCTCAAGTAGCGACAGAGTTTGCAGAACATGCAAGCCTAGCTTCCAGAGCTATTGTTGAACTTTCAAGGCAAAATTGTGTTGATGATGGTGGTTCATGCCACTTAGGTTTCAAGGACGAAAGGTTGGAACATGGGCTATCATTTCCTGGAGATGGTAATTTTTCTGTTGGCAGGCAGAATTGGAACATGAAATAAAGGATGTTGCCTCTGCTGCTCAAGAAGCGGCTGACTTTGCAGAACATGTAAGCCTAGCTGCCAGGGCTGTTGGAGAACTTTCAAGGTGATATTGTGTTGATGATGGTGGTTCATGCCACTTAGGTTTCAAGAATGAATGGTTGTAACATGAGCAATCATTTCCTAGAGATGGTAATGGTAATTTTTCTGTTGGTAGGCAGAATTGGAACATGAAATTTAAGGTTGCTACCACTGCTGCTCAAGCAGCGGCTGAATTGGCAGAACATGCAACCCTAGTTTCCAGTGCTGTTGTAGAACTTTCAAGGCAATATTGTGTTGATGATGGTGGTTCATGCCACTTAGGTTTCAAGGATGAAAGGTTGGAACATGGGAAATCATTTCCATGATATGATAATGGTAATTTTTCTGTTGGCAGGCAGAATTGGCATATGAAATTAAAGGATGCTACCTCTTCTGCTCAAGCAGCGGCTGAGTTTACAAAACATACAAGCCTAGCTGCCAGAGTTGTTGTAGAACTTTCAAGGCAATATTGTGTTGATGATGGTGGTTCATGCCACTTAGGTTTCCAGGATGAAAGGTTGGAACATGGGCAATCATTTCCTGGAGATGGTAATGGTAATTATTTCTATTGGCAGGTAGAATTGGAACATGAAATTTAAGGATGCTACCTCTGCTACTCAAGCAGCGGCTGAGTTTGCAGAACATGCAAGCCTAGCTGCCAGAGCTGTTGTAGAACTTTCAAGGAAATATTGTGTTGAAGAAGGTGGTTCATGCCACTTAGGTTTCAAGGATAAAAGGTTGGAACATGGGTAATCATTTCCTGGAGATGGTAAATTTTCTATTGGCTGGCAGAATTGAACATGAAATTTAAAGATGCTACCTCTGCTTCTCAAAAAGCGGCTGACTTTGCAGAACATGCAACCCTAGTTGCCATAGCTGTTGTAGAACTTTCAAGGCAATATTGTGTTGATGATGGTGGTTCATGCCACTTAGGTTTCAAGGATGAAAGGCTGGAACATGGGCAATCATTTCCTGGATATGGTAATGGTAATTTTTCTGTTGGCAGGTAGAATTGGAACATTAAATTTAAGGATGCTACCTCTGCTACTCAAGCAGCGGCTGAGTTTGCAGAACATACAAGCCTAGCTGCTAGAGCTATTGTAGGACTTTCAAGGAAATATTATGTTGATGAAGGTGGTTCATGCCACTTAGGTTTCAAGGATAAAAGGTTGGAACATGGGTAATCATTTCCTTAAGATGGTAAATATTCTATTGACTGGCAGAATTGAACATGAAATTTAAAGATGCTACCTCTGCTTCTCAAGCAGCGGCTGACTTTGCAGAACATGCAACCCTAGTTGCCATAGCTGTTGTAGAACTTTCAAGGCAATATTGTGTTGATGATGGTGGTTCATGCCACTTAGGTTTCAAGGATGAAAGGTTGGAACATGGGCTATCATTTCCTGGAGATGGTAATTTTTCTGTTGGCAGGCAGAATTGGAACATGAAATAAAGGATGTTGCCTCTGCTGCTCAAGAAGCGGCTGACTTTCCAGAACATGTAAGCCTAGCTGCCAGGGCTGTTGGAGAACTTTCAAGGTAATATTGTGTTGATGGTGGTTCATGACACTTAGGTTTCAAGAATGAATGGTCGTAACATGAGCAATCATTTCCTGGAGATTGTAATGGTAATTTTTCTGTTGGTAGGCAGAATTGGAACATGAAATAAAGGATGTTGCCTCTGCTGCTCAAGAAGCGGCTGACTTTGCAGAACATGTAAGCCTAGCTGCCAGGGCTGTTGGAGAACTTTCAAGGTGATATTGTGTTGATGATGGTGGTTCATGCCACTTAGGTTTCAAGAATGAATGGTTGTAACATGAGCAATCATTTCCTAGAGATGGTAATGGTAATTTTTCTGTTGGTAGGCAGAATTGGAACATGAAATTTAAGGTTGCTACCGCTGCTGCTCAAGCAGCGGCTGAATTGGCAGAACATGCAACCCTAGTTTCCAGAGCTGTTGTAGAACTTTCAAGGCAATATTGTGTTGATGATGGTGGTTCATGCCACTTAGGTTTCAAGGATGAAAGGTTGGAACATGGGCAATAATTTCCAGGATATGGTAATGGTAATTTTTCTGTTGGCAGGCAGAATTGGCATATGAAATTAAAGGATGCTACCTCTTCTGCTCAAGCAGCAGCTGAGTTTGCAAAACATACAAGCCTAGCTGCCAGAGTTGTTGTAGAACTTTAAAGGCAAAATTGTGTTGATGATGGTGGTTCATGCCACTTAGGTTTCAAGGACGAAAGGTTGGAACATGGGCTATCATTTCCTGGAGATGGTAATTTTTCTGTTGGCAGGTATAATTGGAACATGAAACAAAGGATGTTGCCTCTGCTACTCAAGCAGCAGCTGAATTTGCAGAACATGTAAGCCTAGCTGCCAGAGCTGTTGTAGAACTTTCAAGGCAATATTTTGTTGATGATGGTGGTTCATGCCACTTAGGTTTCAAGGATAAAAGGTTGGAACATGGGTAATCATTTCCTGGAGATGGTAAATTTTCTATTTCCTCATAGAATTGAACATGAAATTTAAAGATGCTACCTATGCTTCTCAAGCAGCAGCTGACTTTGCAGAACATGCAACCCTAGTTGCCAGAGCTGTTGTAGAACTTTCAAGGAAATATTGTGTTGATGATGGTGGTTCATGCCACATATATTTCAAGGATGAAAGGTTGGAACATGGGCAATCATTTCCTTGAGATGGTAATGGTAATTTTTCTGTTGGCAGGCAGAATTGGAACATGAAAGTTAAGGATGCTACCTCTGCTACTCAAGCAGCGGCTGAGTTTGCAAAACATACTAGCCTAGCTTCCAGGGCTGTTGGAGAACTTTCAAGGTAATATTGTGTTGATGATGGTGGTTCATGCCACTTAGGTTTCAAGAATTAATGGTTGTAACATGGGCAATCTTTTCCTGGAGATGGTAATGGTAATTTTTCTGTTGACAGGCAGAATTGGAACATGAAATTTAAGGTTGCTACCGCTGCTGCTCAAGCAGCTAATGAGTTGGCAGAACATGCAAGCCTAGCTGCCAGAGCTATTGTAGAACTTGCAAGGCAATATGGTGTTGATGATGGTGGTTTATGCCCCTTAGGTTTCAAGGATACAAGGTTGAGCATGGGCAATCATTTCCTGGAGATGGTAAATTTTCTATTGGCTGGCAGAATTGAACATAAAATTTAAAGATGCTACCTCTATTTCTCAAGTAGCGGCTGACTTTGCAGAACATGCAACCCTAGTTGCCATAGCTGTTGTAGAACTTTCAAGGCAATATTGTGTTGATGATGGTAGTTCATTCCATTTAGTTTTCAAGGATGAAAGGTTGGAACATGGGCAATCATTTCCTGGATATGGTAATGGTAATTTTTCTGTTGGCAGGTAGAATTGGAACATTAAATTTAAGGATGCTACCTCTGCTACTCAAGCAGTGGCTGAGTTTGCAGAACATACAAGCCTAGCTGCTAGAGCTGTTGTAGAACTTTCAAGGGAATATTGTGTTGATGAAGGTGGTTCATGCCACTTAGGTTTCAAGGATACAAGGTTGGAACATGGGTAATCATTTCCTGGAGATGGTAAATTTTCTATAGGCTGGCAGAATTGAACATGAAATTTAAAGATGCTACCTCTGCTACACAAGCAGCGACTGACTTTGCAGAACATGCAACCCTAGCTGCCAGGGCTGTTGGAGAACTTTCAAGCTAATATTGTGTTGATGATGGCGGTTCATGCCACTTAGGTTTCAAGAATGAATGGTTGTAACATGGGCAATCATTTCCTGGAGATGGTAATGGTAATTTTTCTGTTGGTAGGCAGAATTGGAACATGAAATTTAAGGTTGCTACCGCTGCTGCTCAAGCAGCGGCTGAGTTGGCAGAACATGCAACCCTAGTTTCCAGAGCTGTTGTAGAACTTTCAAGGCAATATTGTGTTGATGATGGTGGTTCATGCCACTTAGGTTTCAAGGATGAAAGGTTGGAACATGGGCAATCATTTCCAGGATATGGTAATGGTAATTTTCCTGTTGGCAGGCAGAATTGGCACATGAAATTAAAGGATGCTACCTCTTCTGCTCAAGTAGCGGCTGAGTTTGCAGAACATGTAAGCCTAGCTTCCAGAGCTGTTGTTGAACTTTCAAGGAAATATTGTGTTGATGAAGGTGGTTCATGCCACTTAGGTTTCAAGGATAAAAGGTTGGAACATCGGTAATCATTTCCTGGAGATGGTAAATTTTCTATTGGCTGGCAGAATTGAACATGAAATTTAAAGATGCTACCTCTGCTTCTCAAGCAGCGGCTGACTTTGCAGAACATGCAACCCTAGTTGCCATAGCTGTTGTAGAACTTTCAAGGCAATATTGTGTTGATGATGGTGGTTCATTCCACTTAGGTTTCAAGGATTAAAGGTTAGAACATGGGCAATCATTTCCTGGATATGGTAATGGTAATTTTTCTGTTGGCAGGTAGAATTGGAACATTAAATTTAAGGATGCTACCTCTACTACTCAAACAGCGGCTGAGTTTGCAGAACATGCAAGCCTAGCTGCCAGAGCTGTTGTAGAACTTTCAAGGCAATATTGTGTTGATGATGGTGGTTCATGCCACTTAGGTTTCAAGGATACAAGGTTGGAACATGGGTAATCATTTCCTGGAGATGGTAAATTTTCTATTGGCTGGCAGAATTGAACATGAAATTTAAAGATGCTACCTATGCTTCTCAAGCAGCGGCTGAATTTGCAGAACATGCAACCCTAGTTGCCAGAGCTGTTGTAGAACTTTCAAGGCAATATTGTGTTGATGATGGTGGTTCATGCCACTTAGATTTCAAGGATGAAAGATTGGAACATGGGCAATCATTTACTGGAGATGGTAATTTTTCTGTTGGCAGGCAGAATTGGAACATGAAATTTAAGGATGCTACCTCTGCTGCTCAAGCAGCGGTTAAGTTTGCAGAACATGCAAGCCTAACTGTCAGAGCTATTGTAGAACTTTCAAGGCAATATTGTGTTGATGATGGTGGTTCATGCCACTTAGATTTCAAGGATGAAAGATTGGAACATGGGCAATCATTTACTGGAGATGGTAATTTTTCTGTTGGCAGGCAGAATTGGAACATGAAATTTAAGGATGCTACCTCTGCTGCTCAAGCAGCGGCAGAGTTTGCAGAACATACAAGCCTAGCTGCCAGAGCTGTTGTAGAACTTTCAAGGAAATATTGTGTTGATGAAGGTGGTTCAGGCCACTTAGTTTTCAAGGATACAAGGTTGAAACATGGGTAATCATTTCCTGGAGATGGTAAATTTTCTATTGGCTGGCAGAATTGAACATGAAATTTAAAGATGCTACCTCTGCTGCACAAGCAGCGGCTGACTTTGCAGAACATGCAACCCTAGCTGCTAGGGCTGTTGGAGAACTTTCAAGCTAATATTGTGTTGATGATGGTGGTTCATGCCACTTAGGTTTCAAGAATGAATGGTTGTAACATGGGCAATCATTTCCTGGAGATGGTAATGGTAATTTTTCTGTTGGTAGGCAGAATTGGAACATGAAATTTAAGGTTGCTACCGCTGCTGCTCAAGCAGCGGCTGAGTTGGCAGAACATGCAACCCTAGTTTCCAGAGCTGTTGTAGAACTTTCAAGGCAATATTGTGTTGATGATGGTGGTTCATGCTACTTAGGTTTCAAGGATGAAAGGTTGGAACATGGGCAATCATTTCCAGGATATGGTAATGGTAACTTTTCTATTGCCAGGCAGAATTGGCACATGAAATTAAAGGATGCTACCTCTTCTGCTCAATTAGTGGCTGAGTTTGCAGAACATGTAAGCCTAGCTTCCAAAGCTGTTGTTGAACTTTCAAGGCAAAATTGTGTTGATGATGGTGGTTCATGCCGCTAAGGTTTCAAGGACGAAAGGTTGTAACATGGGCTATCATTTTTTCCGGAGATGGTAATTTTTCTGTTGGCAGGCAGAATTGGCACATGAAATAAAGGATGCTGCCTCTGCTGCTCAAGCAGCGGCTGAGTTTGCAGAACATGTAAGCCTAGCTGCCAGAGGTATTGTTGAACTTTCAAGGAAATATTGTGTTGATGAAGGTGGTTCATGCCACTTAGGTTTCAAGGATACAAGGTTGGAACATGGGTAATCATTTCCTAGAGATGGTAAATTTTCTATTGGCTGGCAGAATTGAACATGAAATTTAAAGATGCTACCTCTGCTTCTCAAGCAGCGGCTGACTTTGCAGAACATGCAACCCTAGTTGCCATAGCTGTTGTAGAACTTTCAAGGCAATATTGTGTTGATGATGGTGGTTCATTCCACTTAGGTTTCAAGGATGAAAGGTTAGAATATGGGCAATCATTTCCCGGATATGGTAATGGTAATTTTTCTGTTGGCAGGTAGAATTGGAACATTAAATTTAAGGATGCTACCTCTGCTACTCAAACAACGGCTGAGTTTGCAGAACATGCAAGCCTAGCTGCCAGAGCTGTTGTAGAACTTTCAAGGCAATATTGTGTTGATGATGGTGGTTCATGCCACTTAGGTTTCAAGGATACAAGGTTGGAACATAGGTAATCATTTCCTGGAGATGGTAAATTTTCTATTGGCTGGCAGAATTGAACATGAAATTTAAAGATGCTACCTATGCTTCTCAAGCAGCGGCTGAATTTGCAGAACATGCAACCCTAGTTGCCAGAGCTGTTGTAGAACTTTCAAGGCAATATTGTGTTGATGATGGTGGTTCATGCCACTTAGATTTCAAGGATGAAAGATTGGAACATGGGCAATCATTTACTGGAGATGGTAATTTTTCTGTTGGCAGGCAGAATTGGAACATGAAATTTAAGGATGCTACCTCTGCTGCTCAAGCAGCGATTAAATTTGCAGAACATGCAAGCCTAACTGTCAGAGCTATTGTAGAACTTTCAAGGCAATATTGTGTTGATGATGGTGGTTCATGCCACTTTGGTTTCAAAGATGAAAGGTTTGAATATGGGCAATCATTTTCTGGAGATGGTAATTTTTCTATTGGCAGGCAGAATTGAACATGAAATTTAAAGATGCTACCTATGCTTCTCAAGCAGCGGCTGAATTTGCAGAACATGCAACCCTAGTTGCCAGAGCTGTTGTAGAACTTTCAAGGCAATATTGTGTTGATGATGGTGGTTCATGCCACTTAGATTTCAAGGATGAAAGATTGGAACATGGGCAATCATTTACTGGAGAAGGTAATTTTTCTGTTGGCAGGCAGAATTGGAACATGAAATTTAAGGATGCTACCTCTGCTGCTCAAGCTACGGTTAAGTTTGCAGAACATGCAAGCCTGGCTGTCAGAGCTATTGTAGAACTTTCAAGGCAATATTGTGTTGATGATGGTGGTTCATGCCACTTTGGTTTCAAGGATGAAAGGTTTGAATATGGGCAATCATTTTCTGGAGATGATAATTTTTCTGTTGGCAGGCAGAATTGGAACATGAAAGTTAAGGATGCTACCTCTGCTACTCAAGCAGCGGCTGAGTTTGCAGAACATGTAAGCCTAGCTTCCAGAGCTGTTGTAGAACTTTCAACGCAATATTGTGTTGATGATAGTGGTTCATTCCACTTAGGTTTAAAGGATGAAAGGTTGGAACATGGGAAATCATTTCCTGGAGATGGTTATTTTTCTGTTGGCAGGCAGAATTGGAACATGAAATTAAGGATGCTGCCTCTACTGCTCAAGCAGCGGCTGAGTTTGCAGAATAGGCAAGCCTAGTTGCCAGGGCTGTTGGAGAACTTTCAAGGCAATATTGTGTTGATGGTGGTAGTTCATGCCACTTAGGTTTCAAAAATGAATGGTTGGAACATGGGCAATCATTTCCTGGAGATGGTAATGGTAATTTTTCTATTGGCAGGTAGAATTGGAACATGAAATATAAGGATGCTACCTCTGCTACTCAAGCAACGGCTGAGTTTGTAGAACATGCAAGCCTAGCTGCCAGAGCCGTTGTTGAACTTTCAAGGAAATATTGTGTTGATGAAGGTGGTTCATGCCACTTAGGTTTCAAGGATAAAAGGTTGGAACATCGGTAATCATTTCCTGGAGATGGTAAATTTTCTTTTGGCTGGCAGAATTGAAAATGAAATTCAAAGATGCTACCTCTGCTTCTCAAGCAGCGGCTGACTTTGCAGAACATGCAACCCTAGTTTCCATAGTTGTTGTAGAACTTTCAATGCAATATTGTGTTGATGATGGTGGTTCATGCCACTTAGGTTTCAAGGATGAAAGGTTGGAACATGGGCAATCATTTCCTGGATACGGTAATGGTAATTTTTCTGTTAGCAGGTAGAATTGGAACATTAAATTTAAGGATGCTACCTCTGCTACTCAAGCAGCGGCTGAGTTTGCAGAACATACAAGCCTAGCTGCGAGAGCTGTTGTAGAACTTTCAAGGAAATATTGTGTTGATGAAGGTGGTTCAGGCCACTTAGGTTTCAAGGATACAAGGTTGAAACATGGGTAATCATTTCCTGGAGATGGTAAATTTTCTATTGGCTGGCAGAATTGAACATGAAATTTAAAGATGCTACCTCTGCTGCACAAGCAGCGGCTGACTTTGCAGAACATGCAACCCTAGCTGCCAGGGTTGTTGGAGAACTTTCAAGCTAATATTGTGTTGATGATAGTGGTTCATGCCACTTAGGTTTCAAGAATGAATGGTTGTAACATGGGCAATCATTTCTTGGAGATGGTAATGGTAATTTTTCTGCTGGTAGGCAGAATTGGAACATGAAATTTAAGGTTGCTACCGCTGCTGCTCAAGCAGCGGCTGAGTTGGCAGAACATGCAACCCTAGTTTCCAGAGCTGTTGTAGAACTTTCAAGGCAATATTGTGTTGATGATGGTGGTTCATGCCACTTAGGTTTCAAGGATGAAAGGTTGGAACATGGGCAATCATTTCCAGGATATGGTAATGGTAATTTTTCTGTTGCCAGGCAGAATTGGCACATGAAATTAAAGGATGCTACCTCTTCTGCTTAAGTAGCGGCTGAGTTTGCAGAACATGTAAGCCTAGCTTCCAGAGCTGTTGTTGAACTTTCAAGGCAAATTTGTGTTGATGATGGTGGTTCATGCCACTTAGGTTTCAAGGACGAAAGGTTGTAACATGGGCTATCATTTCCTGGAGATGGTAATTTTTCTGTTGGCAGGCAGAATTGGCACATGAAATAAAGGATGCTGCCTCTGCTGCTCAAGCAGCGGCTGAGTTTGTAGAACATGCAAGCCTAGCAGCCAGAGGTGTTGTTAAACGTTCAAGGAAATAATGTGTTGATGAAGGTGGTTCATGCCACTTAGGTTTCAGGGATACAAGGTTGGAACATGGGTAATCATTTCCTGGAGATGGTAAATTTTCTATTGGCTGGCAGAATTGAACATGAAATTTAAAGATGCTACCTCTGCTTCTCAAGCAACGGCTGACTTTACAGAACATGCAACCCTAGTTGCCATAGCTGTTGTAGAACTTTCAAGGCAATATTGTGTTGATGATGGTGGTTCATTCCACTTAGGTTTCAAGGATGAAAGGTTGGAATATGGGCAATCATTTCCTGGATATGGTAATGGTAATTTTTCTGTTGGCAGGTAGAATTGGAACATTAAATTTAAGGATGCTACCTCTGCTACTCAAGCAGCGGCTGAGTTTGCAGAACATACAAGCCTAGCTGCGAGAGCTGTTGTAGAACTTTCAAGGAAATATTGTGTTGATGAAGGTGGTTCAGGCCACTTAGGTTTCAAGGATACAAGGTTGAAACATGGGTAATCATTTCCTGGAGATGGTAAATTTTCTATTGGCTGGCAGAATTGAACATGAAATTTAAAGATGCTACCTCTGCTTCTCAAGCAACGGCTGACTTTACAGAACATGCAACCCTAGTTGCCATAGCTGTTGTAGAACTTTCAAGGCAATATTGTGTTGATGATGGTAGTTCATTCCATTTAGGTTTCAAGGATGAAAGGTTGGAACATGGGCAATCATTTCCTGGATATGGTAATGGTAATTTTTCTGTTGGCAGGTAGAATTGGAACATTAAATTTAAGGATGCTACCTCTGCTGCTCAAGCAGTGGCTGAGTTTGCAGAACATACAAGCCTAGCTGCTAGAGCTGTTGTAGAACTTTCAAGGGAATATTGTGTTGATGAAGGTGGTTCATGCCACTTAGGTTTCAAGGATACAAGGTTGGAACATGGGTAATCATTTCCTGGAGATGGTAAATTTTCTATTGGCTGGCAGAATTGAACATGAAATTTAAAGATGCTACCTCTGCTACACAAGCAGCGACTGACTTTGCAGAACATGCAACCCTAGCTGCCAGGGCTGTTGGAGAACTTTCAAGCTAATATTGTGTTGATGATGGTGGTTCATGCCACTTAGGTTTCAAGAATGAATGGTTGTAACATGGGCAATCATTTCCTGGAGATGGTAATGGTAATTTTTCTGTTGGTAGGCAGAATTGGAACATGAAATTTAAGGTTGCTACCGCTGCTGCTCAAGCAGCGGCTGAGTTGGCAGAACATGCAACCCTAGTTTCCAGAGCTGTTGTAGAACTTTCAAGGCAATATTGTGTTGATGATGGTGGTTCATGCCACTTAGGTTTCAAGGATGAAAGGTTGGAACATGGGCAATCATTTCCAGGATATGGTAATGGTAATTTTTCTGTTGGCAGGCAGAATTGGCACATGAAATTAAAGGATGCTACCTCTTCTGCTCAAGTAGCGGCTGATTTCTGTTATTGAACTTTCAAGGAAATATTATGTTGATAAAGGTGGTTCATGCCACTTAGGTTTCAAGGATAAAAGGTTGGAACATCGGTAATCATTTCCTGGAGATGGTAAATTTTCTATTGGCTGGCAGAATTGAACATGAAATTTAAAGATGCTACCTCTGCTTCTCAAGCAGTGGCTGACTTTGCAGAACATGCAACCCTAGTTGCCATAGCTGTTGTAGAACTTTCAAGGCAATATTGTGTTGATGATGGTGGTTCATTCCACTTAGGTTTCAAGGATTAAAGGTTAGAACATGGGCAATCAATTCCTGGATATGGTAATGGTAATTTTTCTGTTGGCAGGTAGAATTGGAACATTAAATTTAAGGATGCTACCTCTGCTACTCAAACAGCGGCTTAGTTTGCAGAACATGCAAGCCTAGCTGCCAGAGCTGTTGTAGAACTTTCAAGGCAATATTGTGTTGATGATGGTGGTTCATGCCACTTAGGTTTCAAGGATACAAGGTTGGAACATGGGTAATCATTTCCTGGAGATGGTAAATTTTCTATTGGCTGGCAGAATTGAACATGAAATTTAAAGATGCTACCTATGCTTCTCAAGCAGCGGCTGAATTTGCAGAACATGCAACCCTAGTTGCCAGAGCTGTTGTAGAACTTTCAAGGCAATATTGTGTTGATGATGGTGGTTCATGCCACTTAGATTTCAAGGATGAAAGATTGGAACATAGGCAATCATTTACTGGAGATGGTAATTTTTCTGTTGGCAGGCAGAATTGGAACATGAAATTTAAGGATGCTACCTCTGCTGCTCAAGCAGCGGTTAAGTTTGCAGAACATGCAAGCCTAACTGTCAGAGCTATTGTAGAACTTTCAAGGCAATATTGTGTTGATGATGGTGGTTCATGCCACTTTGGTTTCAAAGATGAAAGGTTTGAATATGGGCAATCATTTTCTGGAGATGGTAATTTTTCTATTGGCAGGCAGAATTGAACATGAAATTTAAAGATGCTACCTATGCTTCTCAAGCAGCGGCTGAATTTGCAGAACATGCAACCCTAGTTGCCAGAGCTGTTGTAGAACTTTCAAGGCAATATTGTGTTGATGATGGTGGTTCATGCCACTTAGATTTCAAGGATGAAAGATTGGAACATGGGCAATCATTTACTGGAGAAGGTAATTTTTCTGTTGGCAGGCAGAATTGGAACATGAAATTTAAGGATGCTACCTCTGCTGCTCAAGCTACGGTTAAGTTTGCAGAACATGCAAGCCTGGCTGTCAGAGCTATTGTAGAACTTTCAAGGCAATATTGTGTTGATGATGGTGGTTCATGCCACTTTGGTTTCAAGGATGAAAGGTTTGAATATGGGCAATCATTTTCTGGAGATGATAATTTTTCTGTTGGCAGGCAGAATTGGAACATGAAAGTTAAGGATGCTACCTCTGCTACTCAAGCAGCGGCTGAGTTTGCAGAACATGTAAGCCTAGCTTCCAGAGCTGTTGTAGAACTTTCAACGCAATATTGTGTTGATGATAGTGGTTCATTCCACTTAGGTTTAAAGGATGAAAGGTTGGAACATGGGAAATCATTTCCTGGAGATGGTTATTTTTCTGTTGGCAGGCAGAATTGGAACATGAAATTAAGGATGCTGCCTCTACTGCTCAAGCAGCGGCTGAGTTTGCAGAATAGGCAAGCCTAGTTGCCAGGGCTGTTGGAGAACTTTCAAGGCAATATTGTGTTGATGGTGGTAGTTCATGCCACTTAGGTTTCAAAAATGAATGGTTGGAACATGGGCAATCATTTCCTGGAGATGGTAATGGTAATTTTTCTATTGGCAGGTAGAATTGGAACATGAAATATAAGGATGCTACCTCTGCTACTCAAGCAACGGCTGAGTTTGTAGAACATGCAAGCCTAGCTGCCAGAGCCGTTGTTGAACTTTCAAGGAAATATTGTGTTGATGAAAGTGGTTCATGCCACTTAGGTTTCAAGGATA
Source organism: Nicotiana tomentosiformis (assembly GCF_000390325.3). Classification (NCBI taxonomy): domain Eukaryota; kingdom Viridiplantae; phylum Streptophyta; class Magnoliopsida; order Solanales; family Solanaceae; genus Nicotiana; species Nicotiana tomentosiformis. The sequence continues at coordinate 59,368 of NW_027174570.1, forward strand.
AAAGGTTGGAACATCGGTAATCATTTCCTGGAGATGGTAAATTTTCTTTTGGCTGGCAGAATTGAAAATGAAATTCAAAGATGCTACCTCTGCTTCTCAAGCAGCGGCTGACTTTGCAGAACATGCAACCCTAGTTTCCATAGTTGTTGTAGAACTTTCAATGCAATATTGTGTTGATGATGGTGGTTCATGCCACTTAGGTTTCAAGGATGAAAGGTTGGAACATGGGCAATCATTTCCTGGATACGGTAATGGTAATTTTTCTGTTAGCAGGTAGAATTGGAACATTAAATTTAAGGATGCTACCTCTGCTACTCAAGCAGCGGCTGAGTTTGCAGAACATACAAGCCTAGCTGCGAGAGCTGTTGTAGAACTTTCAAGGAAATATTGTGTTGATGAAGGTGGTTCAGGCCACTTAGGTTTCAAGGATACAAGGTTGAAACATGGGTAATCATTTCCTGGAGATGGTAAATTTTCTATTGGCTGGCAGAATTGAACATGAAATTTAAAGATGCTACCTCTGCTGCACAAGCAGCGGCTGACTTTGCAGAACATGCAACCCTAGCTGCCAGGGTTGTTGGAGAACTTTCAAGCTAATATTGTGTTGATGATAGTGGTTCATGCCACTTAGGTTTCAAGAATGAATGGTTATAACATGGGCAATCATTTCTTGGAGATGGTAATGGTAATTTTTCTGCTGGTAGGCAGAATTGGAACATGAAATTTAAGGTTGCTACCGCTGCTGCTCAAGCAGCGGCTGAGTTGGCAGAACATGCAACCCTAGTTTCCAGAGCTGTTGTAGAACTTTCAAGGCAATATTGTGTTGATGATGGTGGTTCATGCCACTTAGGTTTCAAGGATGAAAGGTTGGAACATGGGCAATCATTTCCAGGATATGGTAATGGTAATTTTTCTGTTGCCAGGCAGAATTGGCACATGAAATTAAAGGATGCTACCTCTTCTGCTTAAGTAGCGGCTGAGTTTGCAGAACATGTAAGCCTAGCTTCCAGAGCTGTTGTTGAACTTTCAAGGCAAATTTGTGTTGATGATGGTGGTTCATGCCACTTAGGTTTCAAGGACGAAAGGTTGTAACATGGGCTATCATTTCCTGGAGATGGTAATTTTTCTGTTGGCAGGCAGAATTGGCACATGAAATAAAGGATGCTGCCTCTGCTGCTCAAGCAGCGGCTGAGTTTGTAGAACATGCAAGCCTAGCAGCCAGAGGTGTTGTTAAACGTTCAAGGAAATAATGTGTTGATGAAGGTGGTTCATGCCACTTAGGTTTCAGGGATACAAGGTTGGAACATGGGTAATCATTTCCTGGAGATGGTAAATTTTCTATTGGCTGGCAGAATTGAACATGAAATTTAAAGATGCTACCTCTGCTTCTCAAGCAACGGCTGACTTTACAGAACATGCAACCCTAGTTGCCATAGCTGTTGTAGAACTTTCAAGGCAATATTGTGTTGATGATGGTGGTTCATTCCACTTAGGTTTCAAGGATGAAAGGTTGGAATATGGGCAATCATTTCCTGGATATGGTAATGGTAATTTTTCTGTTGGCAGGTAGAATTGGAACATTAAATTTAAGGATGCTACCTCTGCTACTCAAGCAGCGGCTGAGTTTGCAGAACATGCAAGCCTAGCTGCGAGAGCTGTTGTAGAACTTTCAAGGAAATATTGTGTTGATGAAGGTGGTTCAGGCCACTTAGGTTTCAAGGATACAAGGTTGAAACATGGGTAATCATTTCCTGGAGATGGTAAATTTTCTATTGGCTGGCAGAATTGAACATGAAATTTAAAGATGCTACCTCTGCTTCTCAAGCAACGGCTGACTTTACAGAACATGCAACCCTAGTTGCCATAGCTGTTGTAGAACTTTCAAGGCAATATTGTGTTGATGATGGTAGTTCATTCCATTTAGGTTTCTAGGATGAAAGGTTGGAACATGGGCAATCATTTCCTGGATATGGTAATGGTAATTTTTCTGTTGGCAGGTAGAATTGGAACATTAAATTTAAGGATGCTACCTCTGCTACTCAAGCAGTGGCTGAGTTTGCAGAACATACAAGCCTAGCTGCTAGAGCTGTTGTAGAACTTTCAAGGGAATATTGTGTTGATGAAGGTGGTTCATGCCACTTAGGTTTCAAGGATACAAGGTTGGAACATGGGTAATCATTTCCTGGAGATGGTAAATTTTCTATTGGCTGGCAGAATTGAACATGAAATTTAAAGATGCTACCTCTGCTACACAAGCAGCGACTGACTTTGCAGAACATGCAACCCTAGCTGCCAGGGCTGTTGGAGAACTTTCAAGCTAATATTGTGTTGATGATGGTGGTTCATGCCACTTAGGTTTCAAGAATGAATGGTTGTAACATGGGCAATCATTTCCTGGAGATGGTAATGGTAATTTTTCTGTTGGTAGGCAGAATTGGAACATGAAATTTAAGGTTGCTACCGCTGCTGCTCAAGCAGCGGCTGAGTTGGCAGAACATGCAACCCTAGTTTCCAGAGCTGTTGTAGAACTTTCAAGGCAATATTGTGTTGATGATGGTGGTTCATGCCACTTAGGTTTCAAGGATGAAAGGTTGGAACATGGGCAATCATTTCCAGGATATGGTAATGGTAATTTTTCTGTTGGCAGGCAGAATTGGCACATGAAATTAAAGGATGCTACCTCTTCTGCTCAAGTAGCGGCTGATTTCTGTTATTGAACTTTCAAGGAAATATTATGTTGATAAAGGTGGTTCATGCCACTTAGGTTTCAAGGATAAAAGGTTGGAACATCGGTAATCATTTCCTGGAGATGGTAAATTTTCTATTGGCTGGCAGAATTGAACATGAAATTTAAAGATGCTACCTCTGCTTTTCAAGCAGTGGCTGACTTTGCAGAACATGCAACCCTAGTTGCCATAGCTGTTGTAGAACTTTCAAGGCAATATTGTGTTGATGATGGTGGTTCATTCCACTTAGGTTTCAAGGATTAAAGGTTAGAACATGGGCAATCAATTCCTGGATATGGTAATGGTAATTTTTCTGTTGGCAGGTAGAATTGGAACATTAAATTTAAGGATGCTACCTCTGCTACTCAAACAGCGGCTTAGTTTGCAGAACATGCAAGCCTAGTTGCCAGAGCTGTTGTAGAACTTTCAAGGCAATATTGTGTTGATGATGGTGGTTCATGCCACTTAGGTTTCAAGGATACAAGGTTGGAACATGGGTAATCATTTCCTGGAGATGGTAAATTTTCTATTGGCTGGCAGAATTGAACATGAAATTTAAAGATGCTACCTATGCTTCTCAAGCAGCGGCTGAATTTGCAGAACATGCAACCCTAGTTGCCAGAGCTGTTGTAGAACTTTCAAGGCAATATTGTGTTGATGATGGTGGTTCATGCCACTTAGATTTCAAGGATGAAAGATTGGAACATAGGCAATCATTTACTGGAGATGGTAATTTTTCTGTTGGCAGGCAGAATTGGAACATGAAATTTAAGGATGCTACCTCTGCTGCTCAAGCAGCGGTTAAGTTTGCAGAACATGCAAGCCTAACTGTCAGAGCTATTGTAGAACTTTCAAGGCAATATTGTGTTGATGATGGTGGTTCATGCCACTTTGGTTTCAAAGATGAAAGGTTTGAATATGGGCAATCATTTTCTGGAGATGGTAATTTTTCAATTGGCAGGCAGAATTGAACATGAAATTTAAAGATGCTACCTCTGTTTCTCAAGCAGCGGCTGACATTGCAGAACATGCAACCCTAGTTGCCAGAGCTGTTGTAGAATTTCAAGGCAATATTGTGTTGATGATGGAGGTTCATGCCACTTAGATTTCAGGGATGAAAGTTTGGAACATGGACAATCATTTCTTGGATATGGTAATGGTAATTTTTCTGTTAGCAGGTAGAATTGGAACATTAAATTTAAGGATGCTACCTCTGCTACTCAAGCAGCGGCTGAGTTTGCAGAACATACAAGCCTAGCTGCCAGAGCTGTTGTAGAACTTTCAAGGAAATATTGTGTTGATGAAGGTGGTTCAGGCCACTTAGTTTTCAAGGATAAAAGGTTGGAACATCGGTAATCATTTCCTGGAGATGGTAAATTTTCTATTGGCTGGCAGAATTGAACATGAAATTTAAAGATGCTACCTCTGCTTCTCAAGCAGCGGCTGACTTTGCAGAACATGCAACCCTAGTTTCCATAGCTGTTGTAGAACTTTCAAGGCAATATTGTGTTGATGATGGTGGTTCATGCCACTTAGGTTTCAAGGATGAAAGGTTGGAACATGGGCAATCATTTCCTGGATATGGTAATGGTAATTTTTCTGTTAGCAGGTAGAATTGGAACATTAAATTTAAGGATGCTACCTCTGCTACTCAAGCAGCGGCTGAGTTTGCTGAACATACAAGCCTAGCTGCCAGAGCTGTTGTAGAACTTTCAAGGAAATATTGTGTTGATGAAGGTGGTTCAGGCCACTTAGTTTTCAAGGATACAAGGTTGAAACATGGGTAATCATTTCCTGGAGATGGTAAATTTTCTATTGGCTGGCAGAATTGAACATGAAATTTAAAGATGCTACCTCTGCTGCACAAGCAGCGGCTGACTTTGCAGAACATGCAACCCTAGCTGCTAGGGCTGTTGGAGAACTTTCAAGCTAATATTGTGTTGATGATGGTGGTTCATGCCACTTAGGTTTCAAGAATGAATGGTTGTAACATGGGCAATCATTTCCTGGAGATGGTAATGGTAATTTTCCTGTTGGTAGGCAGAATTGGAACATGAAATTTAAGGTTGCTACCGCTGCTGCTCAAGCAGCGGCTGAGTTGGCAGAACATGCAACCCTAGTTTCCAGAGCTGTTGTAGAACTTTCAAGGCAATATTGTGTTGATGATGGTGGTTCATGCCACTTAGATTTCAAGGATGAAAGGTTGGAACATGGGCAATCATTTCCAGGATATGGTAATGGTAATTTTTCTATTGCCAGGCAGAATTGGCACATGAAATTAAAGGATGCTACCTCTTCTGCTCAAGTAGTGGCTGAGTTTGCAGAACATGTAAGCCTAGCTTCCAAAGCTGTTGTTGAACTTTCAAGGCAAAATTGTGTTGATGATGGTGGTTCATGCCGCTTAGGTTTCAAGGACGAAAGGTTGTAACATGGGCTATCATTTTTTCCGGAGATGGTAATTTTTCTGTTGGCAGGCAGAATTGGCACATGAAATAAAGGATGCTGCCTCTGCTGCTCAAGCAGCGGCTGAGTTTGCAGAACATGTAAGCCTAGCTGCCAGAGGTATTGTTGAACTTTCAAGGAAATATTGTGTTGATGAAGGTGGTTCATGCCACTTAGGTTTCAAGGATACAAGGTTGGAACATGGGTAATCATTTCCTAGAGATGGTAAATTTTCTATTGGCTGGCAGAATTGAACATGAAATTTAAAGATGCTACCTCTGCTTCTCAAGCAGCGGCTGACTTTGCAGAACATGCAACCCTAGTTGCCATAGCTGTTGTAGAACTTTCAAGGCAATATTGTGTTGATGATGGTGGTTCATGCCACTTAGGTTTCAAGGATGAAAGGTTAGAATATGGGCAATCATTTCCTGGATATGGTAATGGTAATTTTTCTGTTGGCAGGTAGAATTGGAACATTAAATTTAAGGATGCTACCTCTGCTACTCAAACAACGGCTGAGTTTGCAGAACATGCAAGCCTAGCTGCCAGAGCTGTTGTAGAACTTTCAAGGCAATATTGTATTGATGATGGTGGTTCATGCCACTTAGGTTTCAAGGATACAAGGTTGGAACATAGGTAATCATTTCCTGGAGATGGTAAATTTTTTATTGGCTGGCAGAATTGAACATGAAATTTAAAGTTGCTACCTATGCTTCTCAAGCATCGGCTGAATTTGCAGAACATGCAACCCTAGTTGCCAGAGCTGTTGTAGAACTTTCAAGGCAATATTGTGTTGATGATGGTGGTTCATGCCACTTAGATTTCAAGGATGAAAGATTGGAACATGGGCAATCATTTACTGGAGAAGGTAATTTTTCTGTTGGCAGGCAGAATTGGAACATGAAATTTAAGGATGCTACCTCTGCTGCTCAAGCTGCGGTTAAGTTTGCAGAACATGCAAGCCTAGCTGTCAGAGCTATTGTAGAACTTTCAAGGCAATATTGTGTTGATGATGGTGGTTCATGCCACTTTGGTTTCAAGGATGAAAGGTTTGAATATGGGCAATCATTTTCTGGAGATGATAATTTTTCTGTTGGCAGGCAGAATTGGAACATGAAAGTTAAGGATGCTACCTCTGCTACTCAAACAGCGGCTGAGTTTGCAGAACATGTAAGCCTAGCTTCCAGAGCTGTTGTAGAACTTTCAACGCAATATTGTGTTGATGATAGTGGTTCATTCCACTTAGGTTTAAAGGATGAAAGGTTGGAACATGGGAAATCATTTCCTGGAGATGGTTATTTTTCTGTTGGCAGGCAGAATTGGAACATGAAATTAAGGATGCTGCCTCTACTGCTCAAGCAGCGGCTGAGTTTGCAGAATAGGCAAGCCTAGTTGCCAGGGCTGTTGGAGAACTTTCAAGGCAATATTGTGTTGATGGTGGTAGTTCATGCCACTTAGGTTTCAAGAATGAATGGTTGGAACATGGGCAATCATTTCCATGAGATGGTAATGGTAATTTTTCTATTGGCAGGTAGAATTGGAACATGAAATTTAAGGATGCTACCTCTGCTACTCAAGCAACGGCTGAGTTTGCAGAACATGCAAGCCTAGCTGCCAGAGCCGTTGTTGAACTTTCAAGGAAATATTGTGTTGATGAAGGTGGTTCATGCCACTTAGGTTTCAAGGATAAAAGGTTGGAACATCGGTAATCATTTCCTGGAGATGGTAAATTTTCTTTTGGCTGGCAGAATTGAAAATGAAATTCAAAGATGCTACCTCTGCTTCTCAAGCAGCGGCTGACTTTGCAGAACATGCAACCCTAGTTTCCATAGTTGTTGTAGAACTTTCAAGGCAATATTGTGTTGATGATGGTGGTTCATGCCACTTAGGTTTCAAGGATGAAAGGTTGGAACATGGGCAATCATTTCCTGGATATGGTAATGGTAATTTTTCTGTTAGCAGGTAGAATTGGAACATTAAATTTAAGGATGCTACCTCTGCTACTCAAGCAGCGGCTGAGTTTGCAGAACATACAAGCCTAGCTGCGAGAGCTGTTGTAGAACTTTCAAGGAAATATTGTGTTGATGAAGGTGGTTCAGGCCACTTAGGTTTCAAGGATACAAGGTTGGAACATGGGCAATCATTTCCTGGATATGGTAATGGTAATTTTTCTATTAGCAGGTAGAATTGGAACATTAAATTTAAGGATGCTACCTCTGCTGCACAAGCAGCGGCTGACTTTGCAGAACATGCAACCCTAGCTGCCAGGGTTGTTGGAGAACTTTCAAGCTAATATTGTGTTGATGATGGTGGTTCATGCCACTTAGGTTTCAAGAATGAATGGTTGTAACATGGGCAATCATTTCTTGGAGATGGTAATGGTAATTTTTCTGTTGGTAGGCAGAATTGGAACATGAAATTTAAGGTTGCTACCGCTGCTGCTCAAGCAGCGGCTGAGTTGGCAGAACATGCAACCCTAGTTTCCAGAGCTGTTGTAGAACTTTCAAGGCAATATTGTGTTGATGATGGTGGTTCATGCCACTTAGGTTTCAAGGATGAAAGGTTGGAACATGGGCAATCATTTCCAGGATATGGTAATGGTAATTTTTCTGTTGCCAGGCAGAATTGGCACATGAAATTAAAGGATGCTACCTCTTCTGCTTAAGTAGCGGCTGAGTTTGCAGAACATGTAAGCCTAGCTTCCAGAGCTGTTGTTGAACTTTCAAGGCAAAATTGTGTTGATGATGGTGGTTCATGCCACTTAGGTTTCAAGGACGAAAGGTTGTAACATGGGCTATCATTTCCTGGAGATGGTAATTTTTCTGTTGGCAGGCAGAATTGGCACATGAAATAAAGGATGCTGCCTCTGCTACTCAAGCAGCAGCTGAGTTTGTAGAACATGCAAGCCTAGCAGCCAGAGGTGTTGTTAAACGTTCAAGGAAATAATGTGTTGATGAAGGTGGTTCATGCCACTTAGGTTTCAGGGATACAAGGTTGGAACATGGGTAATCATTTCCTGGAGATGGTAAATTTTCTATTGGCTGGCAGAATTGAACATGAAATTTAAAGATGCTATCTCTGCTTCTCAAGCAACGGCTGACTTTACAGAACATGCAACCCTAGTTGCCATAGCTGTTGTAGAACTTTCAAGGCAATATTGTGTTGATGATGGTGGTTCATTCCACTTAGGTTTCAAGGATGAAAGGTTGGAATATGGGCAATCATTTCCTGGATATGGTAATGGTAATTTTTCTGTTGGCAGGTCGAATTGGAACATTAAATTTAAGGATGCTACCTCTGCTACTCAAGCAGCGGCTGAGTTTGCAGAACATACAAGCCTAGCTGCGAGAGCTGTTGTAGAACTTTCAAGGAAATATTGTGTTGATGAAGGTGGTTCAGGCCACTTAGGTTTCAAGGATACAAGGTTGAAACATGGGTAATCATTTCCTGGAGATGGTAAATTTTCTATTGGCTGGCAGAATTAAACATGAAATTTAAAGATGCTACCTCTGCTGCACAAGCAGCGGCTGACTTTGCAGAACATGCAACCCTAGCTGCCAGGGTTGTTGGAGAACTTTCAAGATAATATTGTGTTGATGATGGTGGTTCATGCCACTTAGGTTTCAAGAATGAATGGTTGTAACATGGGCAATCATTTCCTGGAGATGATAATGGTAATTTTTCTGTTGGTAGGCAGAATTGGAACATGAAATTTAAGGTTGCTACCGCTGCTGCTCAAGCAGCGGCTGAGTTGGCAGAACATGCAACCCTAGTTTCCAGAGCTGTTGTAGAACTTTCAAGGCAATATTGTGTTGATGATGGTGGTTCATGCCACTTAGGTTTCAAGGATGAAAGGTTGGAACATGGGCAATCATTTCCAGGATATGGTAATGGTAATTTTTCTGTTGCCAGGCAGAATTGGCACATGAAATTAAAGGATGCTACCTTTTCTGCTTAAGTAGCGGCTGAGTTTGCAGAACATGTAAGCCTAGCTTCCAGAGCTGTTGTTGAACTTTCAAGGCAAAATTGTGTTGATGATGGTTGTTCATGCCACTTAGGTTTCAAGGACGAAAGGTTGTAACATGGGCTATCATTTCCTGGAGATGGTAATTTTTCTGTTGGCAGGCAGAATTGGCACATGAAATAAAGGATGCTGCCTCTGCTGCTCAAGCAGCGGCTGAGTTTGCAGAACATACAAGCCTAGCTGCCAGAGCTGTTGTAGAACTTTCAAGGAAATATTGTGTTTATGAAGGCGGTTAATGCCACTTAGGTTTCAAGGATACAAGGTTGGAACATGGGTAATCATTTCCTGGAGATGGTAAATTTTATATTGGATGGCAGAATTGAACATGAAATTTAAAGATGCTACCTATGCTTCTCAAGCAGCGGCTGACTTTGCAGAACATGCAACCCTAGTTGCCAGAGCTGTTGTAGAACTTTCAAGGCAATATTGTGTTGATGATGGTGGTTCATGCCACTTAGATTTCAAGGATGAAAGGTTGGAAAATGGGCAATCATTTCCTGGAGATGGTAATTTTTCTGTTGGAAGGCAGAATTGGAACATGAAATTTAAGGATGCTACCTCTGCTGCTCAAGCAGCGATTAAGTTTGTAGAACATGCAAGCCTAGCTGTCAGAGCTGTTGTAGAACTTTCAAGGCAATATTGTGTTGATGATGGTGGTTCATGCCACTTTGGTTTCAAGGATGAAAGGTTTGAATATGGGCAATAATTTTCTGAAGATGGTAATTTTTCTATTGGTAGGCAGAATTGAACATGAAATTTAAAGATGCTACCTCTGCTTCTCAAGCAGCGGCTGAATTAGCAGAACATGCAACTCTAGTTTCCAGAGCTGTTGTAGAACTTTCAAGGTAATATTGTGTTGATGAAAGTGGTTCCTGCCACTTAGGTTTCAAGGATACAAGGTTGGAACATGGGTAATCATTTCCTGGAGATGGTAAATTTTCTATTGGCTGGCAGAATTGAACATGAAAATTAAAGATGCTACCTCTGTTGCACAAGCAGCGGCTGACTTTGCAGAACATGCAACCCTAGCTGCCAGGGCTGTTGGAGAACTTTCAAGCTAATGTTGTGTTGATGATGGTGGTTCATGCCACTTAGGTTTCAAGAATGAATGGTTGTAACATGGGCAATCATTTCCTGGAGATGGTAATGGTAATTTTTTTGTTGGTAGGCAGAATTAACCATGAAATTTAAGGTTGCTACCGCTGCTGCTCAAGCAGCGGCTGAGTTGGTAGAACATGCAACCCTAGTTTCCAGAGCTGTTGTAGAACTTTCAAGGCAATATTTTGTTGATGATGGTGGTTCATGCCACATAGGTTTCAAGGATGAAAGGTTGGAACATGGGCAATCATTTCCAGGATATGGTAATGGTAATTTTTCTTTTGGCTGGCAGAATTGGCACATGAAATTAAAGGATGCTACCTCTTCTGCTCAAGTAGCGGCTGAGTTTCCAGAACATGTAAGCCTAGGTTCCAGAGCTGTTGTTGAACTTTCAAGGCAAAATTATGTTGATGATGGTGGTTCATGCCACTTAGGTTTCAAAGACGAAAGGTTGTAACATGGGCTATCATTTCCTGGAGATGGTAATTTTTCTGTTGGCAGACAGAATTGGCACATGAAATAAAGGATGCTGCCTCTGCTGCTCAAGCAGCGGCTGAGTTTGCAGAACATGCAAGCCTAGCTGCCAGAGGTGTTGTTGAACTTTCAAGGAAATATTGTGTTGATGAAAGTGGTTCATGCCACTTAGGTTTCAAGGATACAAGGTTGGAACATGGGTAATCATTTCCTGGAGATGGTAAATTTTCTATTGGCTGGCAGAATTGAACATGAAATTTAAAGATGCTACCTCTGCTTCTCAAGCAGCGGCTGACTTTGCAGAACATGCAACCCTAGTTGCCATAGCTGTTGTAGAACTTTCAAGGCAATATTGTGTTGATGATGGTGGTTCATTCCACTTAGGTTTCAAGGATGAAAGGTTGGAACATGGGCAACCATTTCCTGGATATGGTAATGGTAATTTTTCTGTTGGCAGGTAGAATTGGAACATTAAATTTTAGGATGCTACCTCTGCTACTCAAGCAGCGGCTGAGTTTGCAGAACATACAAGCCTAGCTGCCAGAGCTGTTGTAGAACTTTCAAGGAAATATTGTGTTTATGAAGGTGGTTCATGCCACTTAGGTTTCAAGGGTACAAGGTTGGAACATGGGTAATCATTTCCTGGAGATGGTAAATTTTCTATTGGCTGGTAGAATTGAACATGAAATTTAAAGATGATACCTATGCTTCTCAAGTAGCGTCTGACTTTGCAGAACATGCAACCCTAGTTGCCAGAGCTGTTGTAGAACTTTCAAGGCAATATTATATTGATGATGGTGGTTCCACCCACTTAGATTTCAAGGATGAAAGGTTGGAACATGGGCAATCATTTCCTGGAGATGGTAATTTTTCTGTTGGCAGGCAGAATTGGAACATGAAATTTAAGGATGCTACCTCTGCTGCTCAAGCAGCAGTTATGTTTGCAGAACATGCAAGCCTAGCTGTCAGAGCTGTTGTAGAACTTTCAAGGCAATATTGTGTTGATGATGGTGGTTCATGCCACTTTGGTTTCAAGGATGAAAGGTTTGAATATGGGCAATCATTTTCTGGAGATGGTAATTTTTCTATTGGCAGGCAGAATTGAACATGAAATTTAAAGATGCTACCTCTGCTTCTCAAGCAGCGGCTGACTTTGTAGAACATGCAACCCTAGTTACCAGAGCTGTTGTAGAACTTTCAAGGCAATATTGTGTTGATGATGGAGGTTCATGCCACTTAGATTTCAGGGATTAAAGGTTGGAACATGGACAATCATTTCTTGGAGATGGTAATGGTAAATTTTCTATTGGCAGGCAGAATTGGAACATGAAATTTAAGGATGCAACCTCTATTGCTCAAGCAGCGGCTAGGCTTGCAAAACATGCAAGCCTAGCTGCCAGAGCTGTTGTAGAACTTTCAAGGCAATATTGTGTTGATGATGGTGGTTCAAGCCACTTAGGTTTCAAGGATGAAAGGTTGGAACATGGGCAATCATTTCCTGGAGATGGTAATGGTAATTTTTCTATTGGCAGGTAGAATTGGAACATGAAATTTAAGGATGCTACCTCTGCTACTCAAGCAACGGCTGAGTTTGCAGAACATGCAAGCCTAGCTGCCAGAGCTGTTGTTGAACTTTAAGGGAAATATTGTGTTGATGAAGGTGGTTTATGCCACTTAGGTTTCAAGGATAAAAGGTTGGAACATCGGTAATCATTTCTTGGAGATGGTAAATTTTCTATTGGCTGGCAGAATTGAACATGAAATTTAAAGATGCTACCTCTACTTCTCAAGCAGCGGCTGACTTTACAGAACATGCAACCCTAGTTGCCATAGCTGTTGTAGAACTTTCAAGGCAATATTGTGTTGATGATGGTGGTTCATGCCACTTAGGTTTCAAGGATGAAAGGTTGGAACATGGGCAATCATTTCCTGGATATGGTAATGGTAATTTTTCTGTTGGCAGGCAGAATTGGCACATGAAATTAAAGGATGCTACCTCTGCTTCTCAAGCAGCGGCTGACTTTGTAGAACATGCAACCCTAGTTGCCATAGCTGTTGTAGAACTTTCAAGGCAATATTGTGTTGATGATGGAGGTTCATGCCACTTAGATTTCAGGGATGAAAGGTTGGAACATGGACAATCATTTCTTGGAGATGGTAATGGTAATTTTTCTGTTGGCAGGCAGAATTGGAACATGAAATTTAATGATGCAACCTCTATTGCTCAAGCAGCGACTGAGTTTGCAAAACATGCAAGCCTAGCTGCCAGAGCTATTGTAGAACTTTCAAGGCAATTTTGTGTTGATGATGGTGGTTCATGCCACTTAGGTCTCAAGGATAAAGGTTGGAACATGGGTAATCATTTCTTGGAGATGGTAATTTTACTATTGGCAGGCAGAATTGAACATGAAATTTAAAGATCCTACCTCTGCTGCTCAAGCAGCGGCTTAGTTTGCAGAACATGCAAGCTTAGCTGCCAGAGCTGTTGTTGAACTTTCAAGGAAATATTGTATTGATGAAGGTGGTTCATGCCACTTAGGTTTCAAGGAAAAAAGGTTGGAACATGGGTAATCATTTCCTGGAGATGGTAAATTTTCAATTGGCTGGCAGAATTGAACATGAAATTTAAAGATGCTACCTCTGCTTCTCAAGTAGCGGCTGACTTTGTAGAACATGCAACCCTAGTTGCCATAGCTGTTGTAGAACTTTCAAGGCAATATTGTATTGATGATGGAGGTTCATGCCACTAAGATTTCAGGGATGAAAGGTTGGAACATGGACAATCATTTCTTGGAGATGGTAATGGTAATTTTTCTGTTGGCAGGCAGAATTGGAACATGAAATTTAAGGATGCAACCTCTATTGCTCAAGCAGCGGCTGAGTTTGCAGAACATACAAGCCTAGCTGCCAGAGCTGTTGTAGAACATTCAAGGAAATATTGTGTTGATGAAGGTGAAGGTGGTTCATGCCACTTAGGTTTCAAGGATACAAGGTTGGAACATGGGTAATCATTTCCTGGAGATGGTAAATTTTCTATTGGCTGGCAGAATTGAACATGAAATTTAAAGATGCTACCTCTGCTTCTCAAGCAGCGGCTGCCTTTGTAGAACATGCAACCCTAGTTGCCATAGCTGTTGTAGAACTTTCAAGGCAATATTGTGTTGATGATGGTGGTTCATGCCACTTAGGTTTCAAGGATGAAAGGTTGGAACATGAGCAATTATTTCCTAAATATGGTAATGGTAATTTTTCTGTTGGCAGGTAGAATTGGAACATTAAATTTAAGGATGCTACCTCTGCTACTCAAGCAGCGGCTAAGTTTGCAGAACATACAATCCTAGCTGCCAGAGCTGTTGTAGAACTTTCAAGGAAATATTATGTTGATGAAGGTGGTTCATGCCACTTAGGTTTCAAGGATGAAAGGTTGGAACATGGGCAATCATTTCTTGGAGATGGTAATGGTAATTTTTCTGTTGGTAGGCAGAATTGGAACATGAAATTTAAGGTTGCTACTGCTGCTGTTCAAGCAGCGGCTGAGTTGGCAGAACATGCAACCCAAGTTTCCAGAGCTGTTGTAGAACTTTCCAGGCAATATTGTGTTGATGATGGTGGTTCATGCCACTTAGGTTTCAAGGATGAAAGGTTGGAACATGGGCAATCATTTCCTGGATATGTTTATGGTAATTTTTCTGTTGGTAGGCAGAATTGGCACATGAAATTAAAGGATGCTACCTCTTCTGCTCAAGTAGCGGCTGAGTTTGCAGAACATGCAAGCCTAGCTTCCAGAGCTGTTGTTGAACTTTAAAGGCAAAATTGTGTTGATGATGGTGGTTCATGCCACTCAGGTTTCAAGGATGAAAGGTTGGAACATGGGCAATCATGTCCTGGAGATGGTAATTTTTCTGTTGGCAGGCAAAATTGGAACATGAAATAAAGGATGTTGCTGCTGCTGCTCAAGCAGCGGCTGAGTTTGCAGAACATGCAAGCCTAGCTGTCAGAGCTGTTGTAGAACTTTCAAGGCAATATTGTGTTGATGATGGTGGTTCATGCCACTTAGGTTTCAAGGATGAAAGGTTGGAACATGGGCAATCATTTCCTTGAGATGGTAATTTTTCTGTTGGCAGGCAGAATTGGAACATGAAAGTTAAGGATGCTACCTCTGCTACTCAAGCAGCGGCTGAGTTTGCAGAATATGCAAGCCTAGCTTCCACAGCTATTGTAGAACTTTCAAGGCAATATTGTGTTGATGATGGTGGTTCATTCCACTTAGGTTTCAAGGATGAAAGGTTGGAACATGGGAAATCATTTCCTGGATATGTTAATCGTAATTTTTCTGTTGGCAGGCAGAATTGGAACATGAAAGTTAAGGATGCTACCTCTTCTGCTCAAGTAGCGGCTGAGTTTGCAGAACAAACAACCCTAGTATCCAGAGCTGTTGTAGAACTTTCAAGGCAATATTGTGTTGATGATGGTGGTTCTTGCCACTTAGGTTTCAAGGATGAAAGGTTGGAACATAGGCAATCATTTCCTGGATATGTTAATGGTAATTTTTCTGTTGGCAGGCAGAATTGGCACTTGACATTAAAGGATGCTACCTCTTCTGCTCAAGTAGCGGCTGAGTTTGCAGAACATGCAAGCCTAGCTTCCAGAGATGTTGTTGAACTTTAAAGGCAAAATTTTGTTGATGATGGTGGTTCATGCCACTTAGGTTTCAAGGACGAAAGGTTGGAACATGGGCTATCATTTCCTGGAGATGGTAATTTTTCTGTTGGCAGGCAGAATTGGAACATGAAATAAAGGATGTTGCCGCTGCTGCTCAAGCAGCGGCTGAGTTTATATAACATGCAAGCCTAGCTGCCAGAGCTGTTGTAGAACTTTCAAGGCAATATGGTGTTGATGATGGTGGTTCATGCCACTTAGGTTTCAAGGATAAAAGTTTGGAACATGGGTAATCATTTCCTAGAGATGGTAAATTTTCTATTAGCTCGCAGAATTGTACATGAAATTTAAATATGCTACCTATGCTTCTCAAGCAGCGGCTGACTTTGCAGAACATGCAACCCTAGTTGCCAGAGCTGTTGTAGAACTTTCAAGGCAATATTGTGTTGATGATGGTGGTTCATGCCACTTAGATTTCAAGGATGAAAGGTTGGAACATGGGCAATCATTTCCTTGAGATGGTAATGGTAATTTTTCTGTTGACAGGCAGAATTAGAACATGAAAGTTAAGGATGCTACCTCTGCTACTCAAGCAGCGGCTGAGTTTGCAAAACATGCAAGCCTAGCTGCCAGAGCTGTTGTAGAACTTTCAAGGCAATATTGTGTTGATGATGGTGGTTCATTCCACTTAGGTTTCAAGGATGAAAGGTTGGAATATGGGAAATCATTTCCTGGAGATGGTAATTTTTTGGGAGGCAGAATTGGAACATGAAATTTAAGGATGCTACCTCTGCTGCTCAAGCAGCGGCTGAGTTTGCAGAACATGCAAGCCTAGCTGCCAGGGCTGTTGGAGAACTTTCAAGGCAATATTGTGTTGATGATGGTGGTTCATGCCACTTAGGTTTCAAGAATGAATGGTTGGAACATGGGCAATCATTTCCTGGATATGGTAATGGTAGTTTTTCTATTGGCAGGCAGAATTGGAATATGAAATTTAAGGATTCTACCGCTGCTGCTCAAGCAGCGGCTGAGTTTTCAGAACATGCAAGACTACCTGCCAGAGCTGTTGTAGATCTTTCAAGGCAAGATTGTGTTGATGATGGTGGTTCATGCCACTTAGGTTTCAAGGATAAAAGGTTGGAACATGGGAAATCATTTCATGGAGATGGTAAATTTTCTATTGGCAGGCACAATTGGAACATGAAATTAAAGGATGCTACCTTAGCTGCTCAAGCAGCGGTTGAGTTTGCAGAACATGCAAGCCTAGCTGTCAGAGCTGTTGTAGAACTTTCAAGGCAATATTGTGTTGATGATGGTGATTCATTCCACTTAGCTTTCAAGGATGAAAGGTTGGAACATGGGAAATCATTTCCTTGAGATGGTAATGGTAATTTTTCTGTTGGCAGGCAGAATTAGAACATGAAATTAAGGATGCTGCCTCTGCTGCTCAAGCATCGGCTGTGCTTACAGAACATGCAAGCCTAGCTGCTTGTTACACCCTATATTTTCGTATGTAAAAATGCGTCGTAAGCAAACTAATGTAGGATAAAAAAATGAGATAATATTTAAAAGTATATAAAGTAAGTTAATCATGTTACCTCTGAGGTTACAAATATTGAAGATCATGAACAACAAGTACAAAGAGGGTTGGACAGTTCAGAAGCTAAAGCAATTAAATAAAATAATGTTTCATCGAAAGTCGACAAGTTGGGAATGTTATAACATGTACCTTTGGGGTGAGACTAGGGTGATTAACATGATAAAGAGATTATGTTATGATTTATATTAGTCGTATTACATCCGTGTGTTATGTTTTTAAGTCAAGCGAGTTGTGGAACAAAAGTCGATGAAAGTCATCACAAGTTACATTCATAAGTTTTACTGAAACTTTGGGTCAAATGTAACTGCAATTTTCTCCCAATATACTTAGAGTTATGGTGTGTTCCACACATCAAATTAAAGATCTATGAGTCTATTTTCCAACGCATTAAACCATTTGTCAATACGACATCGGAGTAGAGAGATATGTGCATTTTTACGATACTGCGCAAGCTGCTAGGTGACAAGTAGGTGTGTCACCTACTTGCTTAAATGAAAGCCCAAAAATGGGCCATTTCGGGTCGTCCAAAGAGGCCTTTTAAGGGCCTATTTTCTTCATATATTAGACTTAAAATAGAGCATAATAACCAGACATAAGCTCTGCAAAGAATCCTCCCAAAAATTTCCCACAAACCCTAATTGATTTTCTCTCCCTTTCAAGTTCCAATTGGAGGTAAAACTTAGAGTTTGAAGAACCAAGATAGGAGCTGAGTTATCCAACAAATAAGGTGAGTTTACTGCTCTCTTTCATCCATTTTTTCTGCTGTAAATTCATGGTAAGTCGTTCTATACTTGTAAGAACTCACGGGATGGTGATCGGAAGCCGTGAGTTCGAGTTATTCACTTGTAGCGGACTGTTTTGTGGACTGTTTTGTGTTGCTGTTGGGCTGCGTGTTTTATTACTATTTTGTGGAGTTTTGGAGGAGGAAGGGGGTTTATAAACACCATATAAATGTAGGGTGGTTGGCTGGTCGTTCGTCATAACATTTTCGGGTCGTTTGACACTACTACAGTGGTCGTTTTGTGTACGAAGAGATTGGGGTGTGTTGGGCTGTTTTGTAGTATTTGATGGTGTATATAGGGCTGGAAAATGATGTATATATGTTGTTATTGTTCTGTCCTTGTATTGTTGGTGTTATCTTGAAGTTGGAGGAAGGGCATATTATAGGGGAGATGCTGCCCGTTTTAATACAAAATAGGTTTGTCGTTCGTTGTGCGATAGTTGTACCTTTCGTAACTTAACGATAGTATTATTATCATTCTTGTAGATTAAGGTGCGAAGAGGTGAGTTCAACTTGGTGATTGAAAAGATTGTGATAAGGTATGTTAAGGCTAAGCCTTCCTTCATTTTGGCATGATCTCGTAGCTACATGTGTTAGTAATGAGACAAAAAGAGAAGTTCATATTCATGAATTTATTCACACTATTCTAGTCTCATAAGTTACAATATTATTCCTTATCGAGACTCTATATTCAATTTTAGTATTGTTTTCTTCCAGTCAAGAGAGCAGCAAGCCTATATATACAGTATTACAATATTTTCATTACCATCGAGCTATAATCGATGGGCAGGCCCCTATTGGGCAACCTCTGATCAGATGGAAAGTTATATACCGAGCCTACTGTGGCCGAGCGCCTATGAGCGAGCCCAGCATGGTCGAGATACATAGCCTAGTATGGCCGAGCGCCTATAAGCGAGCCTACTATGGCAGAGCAGTTATATATACCGAGCCTTATAAGGCCGTACAATTATTTTACTTACTATATTGAAGGAGTTGAGTCAGTATCAGCAGGTAAGTATATCTCCAGATCATCTTTGACTCCCAGTTAATTTCAGTTATCATATTATCAGTTCAGTTTCAGATTTCAGTTATTTTATTGCCTTACATACTCGGTACATTATTTCGTACTGACGTCCCTTTTTTGGGGGCGCTGCATTTCATGCGTGCAGGTTCAGACAGACAGACGGGTAGACCTCCTCAGTAGGTGTTTTCCGAGTTCCGCCTGATCGGTAAGCTCCACGTCTTTCGGAGTTGCCAGGACTAGAGTTTTGTGTACATCTTATGTATATCTGTATATATGTTATGGGTAGGTCGGGGCCCTGTTCCGATCACAGTACATCTATCAGTAGAGGCTTGTAGGCATATCCTGTTGGTTAGTGCAGTATGTTGGGTTTGTATAAATTGGTGGTTTGTCAGCTATAGTAGCTATGACGGCCTAGCTTTATATTGATATTTAGTTAGTGCTAGTTTCCATTCAGTTTTATATTTTGCTTCGCAAATTGTCTTGCAAGGTGGCCCCATGGCCAAAGTATGACATTATGTGTTCAGAGTCCCTTAGTCGCAATTTGGTACGCCAGGTTAGGTGAGGCACGGGGTGCTTGTCTCGCTCCTAGGTTCGGGGCGTGACAAACTTGGTATCAGAGCAGTTCTGTCCTAGGGAGTCTACAAGCCGTGTCTAGTAGGGTCTTGTTTATAGATGTGTTGTGCACCACATTATATAAGCAAGGAACTACAGGGCATTTAGGAGTTGGTTACACTTCTTTGAAATCTAAATCGTGCTATAGAACTGAGTTATAGGAAATTTGAATTAAACTTATGTGTTGGTGTTTGCATGCACAGATGACGGTGACTAGGAAGACTACGGCTAGCCAGAGGAGAGATACAGTAGTAGGTGAGGGGACCAACAGGGTACCCCCAGTAGATGGGGCCCAGTCTGAGGCTCAAGGGGAGACCCCTACTCAGCCATTACCGGCTCCTCCACCAACTACGGAGATTCCTAGGGAAACCGCACATCCAGTTCCCCCTCCACTTCCATCAGATCAGGACTTAAGGAGTGCGGTGCATTTGTTGACACAGTTGGTAGCTACCCAGCAACAGGCTAGGGCATCAGCTAGTGCAGGAACTTCTTAGGGGTCTGGGAGTTCAAGGGTCCGAGAGTTTATTGCTTTGAGTCCCCCAGAGTTCACGGGGACAGATCAGAGGGAGGACCCGCAAGATTTCATAGATCAGCTTCACAGGATCTTTCGTATTATGCATGCCATGGAGAAAGAGGCAGTTGAGCTAGCAGCTTTTCGACTCCGAGATATAGCCATCCTTTGGTACGAGGGATGGGAGAGGTCCAGGGGACGTGATGCACCTCCAGCTATTTGGGAGAATTTTTCAGATGCCTTCCTTGAACAGTACTTACCACGGGAGATCCGACAGGCTCGAGTCGATCAGTTTCTAGCCCTCAAGCAGGGTAATATGAGTGTTCGAGAGTATATAGTCTCCATTTTGACTCATTGGCCAGATATGCACCATCCATAGTTGCTACTATGCGGGACAGGATTCACAGGTTTATAGCAGGGTTAGCCCCAGAGTTAACCGAGGCATGTGCCACCGCTGCATTGCAGGATAGTATGGATATCTCCCGGATTCAGGCATTCGCCCAGAATATAGAAAGGGGTAGGCGTCGGCAGCAGGGTACAGAGAGGGCTGAGCAAGGGCAACGTAAGAGGATGAGATTTCCTAGGTCTCAGGAGCAATCTCAGGGTAGTTATAGGACCTAGTACTTCGGACGGCCACCTAGGCCTCCGCCACCTCGGTTACAGGGTTACAGGTATGACCGCTATACTCATTCAGGACCAGGTGAGAGCTCACGGGCATCGGGTTTGCAGCGACAGCGAGGATCTGCGCAGACATGGTCATTTCCTCCACGGTGTGACATCTGTGGTAGAGGACACTTGGGCCAATGCCGAGCAGGTTCTGATGCTTGTTATATATGTGGGCGTCCGGGGCATATGATGCGAGATTGCCCAAATAGAGATTCGGGGGAATGGCACAACCAGCGAGTTCAGCAACAGGATCGTCTATGTCCGTGCATCCTTCAAGGCATGAGTCTCAGTCTTCGGCTGGTAGAGGTCGAGGCAGAGGTAGAGGTTCCAGTTCAAGTGGTAATCAGAACCGTATCTATGCTTTAGCGGGTCGACAGGACCAGGAGTCTTCACCAGACGTTGTGATAGGTATATTAACCATTTTCTCTCACGATGCTTATGCTTTGATAGACCCAGGATCTACTTTATCGTATATTACCCCATTTGTTGCGAGGAAGTTTGGTATAGTGCCTGAAATACTAAGTGATCCTTTTGCGGTATCTACACCGGTCGGAGAATCGATTATTGCTAGACGGGTTTACCGAGGTTGTACGGTGACAATTTGTAGTCGTCAGACCTCAGCTGACCTAGTTGAGCTAGAGATGATGGACTTTGATGCTATCATGGGCATGGACTGGTTGGCAGCTTGCTATGCCACAGTTGATTGCCGAGCAAAGGTAGCCAAATTTCATTTTCCGGGTGAGCCAGTCCTTGAATGGGTAGGTAATACACCAACACCCAGAGGTAGGTTTATTTCCTATCTGAAGGCAAGGAAAATGATCGCAAAAGGGTGCATTTATCATATTGTGCGAGTTAGAGATGCAGATGCTGAGATACCTACACTTCAGTCTATTCCCATAGTCAAAGAGTATGCAGATGTGTTTCCAGATGAGCTTCCAGGTATTCCTCCAGAGCGAGAGATTGATTTTAGCATCGATTTGCTTCCAGGAACTCAACCAATATCCGTCCCTCCGTATAGAATGGCACCTGCCGAATTGAAGGAGTTGAAGGAGCAGTTAAAAGATTTGCTGGAGAAAGGTTACATTAGGCCCAGTACCTCACCTTGGGGTGCACCGGTACTATTTGTGCGGAAGAAAGACGGCTCGCTGAGGATGTGTATCGATTATAGGCAGTTGAACAAGGTAACTATTAAGAATAAGTATCCACTTCCAAGGATCGATGACTTGTTTGATCAGTTGCAGGGAGCTAGATGCTTTTCCAAGATTGATTTGAGGTCGGGGTACCACCAGGTCAGAGTTCGGGAAAAAGATATTCCGAAGACAGCCTTCAGGACCCGATATGGCCACTTCGAGTTCCTTGTCATGTCCTTCGGGTTGACTAATGCACCCGCTGTATTTATGGACTTGATGAATAGCCTATTCCGGCCATTTTTAGATCTGTTCGTGATAGTATTTATTGATGATATTCTGGTTTATTCCCGTTCAGAGGATGAGCATGCGGACCACCTGCGAGCGGTACTCCAAACCCTCCGTGATCGTAAGTTGTATGCTAAGTTTTCTAAATGTGAGTTCTGGTTGAAGTCTGTAGCATTCTTGGGGCATATTGTATCAGATGAAGGGATAAAGGTGGACACTCAGAAGATTGAGGCCGTGAAATCTTGGCCTAGACCTACCACTCCGACAGAGGTTCGTAGCTTTCTAGGCTTAGCAGGATACTATCGGAGGTTCGTAGAGGGTTTTTCTTCCCTTTCGGCACCATTGACGAAGTTGACACAGAAAGAAACTAAGTTTCAATGGACAGAGGCTTGTGAGCGGAGTTTCCAAGAGCTTAAGAACAAGTTGACCTCAGCTCCAGTTCTAACACTTCCAGAGGGTCTAGAGGGTTATGCCGTGTATTGTGATACATCAGGTGTCAGGTTAGGATGTGTCCTGATGCAACATGGGAAGGTAATTGCATATGCTTCAAGGCAGTTGAGGAAGCACGAGAGGAATTATCCGACCCACGACCTCGAGTTAGCTGCGGTTGTCCATGCACTTAAGATATGGCGGCATTATTTATATGGTGTTCATGTTGATATATTTACTGATCATAAAAGCCTACAATATATTTTCAAGCAGAAAGAGTTGAATTTGCGACAGAGGCGATGGCTTGAGTTATTGAAAGATTACGATGTTAACATTCTCTACCATCCAGGGAAAGCTAATGTTGTAGCAGATGCATTAAGTCGCCGATCTATGGGTAGCTTAGCACATGTAGAGCCCGAGAAAAGACAATTAGCTAGAGAGATTCATCAATTGTCTTCGTTGGGGGTTCGGTTAGTAGATTCTGAGGATGGTGGAGTTGTACTCCAAAACACTACAAAATCATCCCTCATAGCGGAAGTCAAGGAAAGGCAGTACGAGGACCCAGAGTTGGTCGAGCTGAGAGAGCGAGTTCCGCAGCAGAAGAAGCCATTGTTAGAGCTCAAGGGAGATGGGGTTCTCAGATACAAGGGTCATTTGTGTGTTCCAGATGTAGCAGGGCTACGAGACAGGATTATGTCAGAGGCACATTATTCATGGTATTCCATCCACCCTGGATCGACGAAGATGTATCATGACATTAAGGATATGTACTGGTGGAATGATATGAAGAAGAACATTGCTGAGTTTGTCACCCAATGTACTAGTTGCCAGCAAGTGAAGGTAGAACACCAGAAGCCCGGAGGGCTAATGCAGACTATAGAGATCCCGACATGGAAATGGGAGGCGATAAACATGGACTTTATCATGGGTTTACCTCGTTCTAATCGTAAGTTTGATTCCATATGGGTGATAGTCGATAGGCTCACGAAATCAGCTCACTTCCTACCGGTTAGATCTACATATACAGCATAAGATTATGCAAAGTTATATATTAAGGAGATAGTGCGGCTACACGGAGTACCAGTTTCTATTATATCTGACTGTGGGGCTCAGTTTACAGCACATTTTTGGAGGTCATTTCAGAGAGGTCTAGGGACTCAGGTGAATCTCAGCATAGCTTTTCATCCACAGACTGATGGACAAGCCGAGCGCACAATTCAGACGCTCGAGGATATGTTACGAGTATGTGTGTTGGATTTTAAAAGAAGTTGGGATGAACATCTACCTCTTATCGAGTTTGCATATAATAACAGTTACCACTCCAGTATCCAGATGGCTCCGTACGAGGCTTTGTATGGGCGTAAGTGCAGATCTCCTATAGGGTGGTTTGATGTTGGAGAATCTGGGTTACATGGGCCAGACCTGGTTCAGCAGGCCGTAGAGAAAGTAAAGGTTATCCGGGAGCGACTGTTGACAGCTCAGAGTCGTCAGAAGTCATATTTTGACGTGCGGCGACGAGACTTAGAGTTCAGGATTAATGACTGGGTATTCTTAAAGGTATCACCTATGAAGGGCGTGATGAGGTTTGGCAAGAAAGGAAAGCTTAGCCCACGGTATATTGGGCCTTATAGGATCATTCGGAGAGTGGGCCAACTAGCTTATGAGTTAGAGTTGCCCTCAGAATTGGAGTCTGTCCATCCGGTTTTTCACGTATCTATGCTATGGAAGTGCATTGGCGATCCTACCCGAGTGGTGCCCACGGATGATGTACAGATTATAGAGGACTTGTCATACAAGGAAATTCCAGTTGCCATCCTAGACCGACAAATCCGCAATCTACGAAATAAGGAGGTAGCTTCCGTAAAGGTTTTATGGAGGAGCAAGAATGTAGAAGAGATGACGTGGGAATCGGAGGAAGAAATGAAGTCTAAATACCCCCACCTATTTCAAAATGAAGATATGGTTCGAGATGGGACGCTACAACATAGCTCTATGTAGGCTAGCAGGTCATCAGGTAAGCTTTTATTTTTCACTTTCAATATTTATGATTTACGGTCGGTGAGGCAAATTGCTGCTATTTATAAAGATTGGCCATGTGTGGCATGCATAGTATGTTTCTGGCTACGTGCAGGTTGGTTTTAACCTAGTGTACGAAGGATACTCTGGAAAAAGTTTCCAAAGTCTCCAAGAGTAAACATTCGAGGACGAATGTTCCCAAGGGGGAGTGATGTTACACCCTATATTTTCGTATGTAAAAATGCGTCGTAAGCAAACTAATGTAGGACAAAAAAATGAGATAATATTTAAAAGTATATAAAGTAAGTTAATCATGTTACCTCTGAGGTTACAAATATTGAAGATCATGAACAACAAGTACAAAGAGGGTTGGACAGTTCAGAAGCTAAAGCAATTAAATAAAACAATGTTTCATCGAAAGTCGACAAGTTGGGAATGTTATAACATGTACCTTTGGGGTGAGACTAGGGTGATTAACATGATAAAGAGATTATGTTATGATTTATATTAGTCGTATTACATCCGTGTGTTATGTTTTTAAGTCAAGCGAGTTGTGGAACAAAAGTCGATGAAAGTCATCACAAGTTACATTCATAAGTTTTACTGAAACTTTGGGTCAAATGTAACTGCAATTTTCTCCCAATATACTTAGAGTTATGGTGTGTTCCACACATCAAATTAAAGATCTATGAGTCTATTTTCCAACGCATTAAACCATTTGTCAATACGACATCGGAGTAGAGAGATATGTGCATTTTTGCGATACTGCGCAAGCTGCTAGGTGACAAGTAGGTGTGTCACCTACTTGCTTAAATGAAAGCCCAAAAATGGGCCATTTCGGGTCGTCCAAAGAGGCCTTTTAAGGGCCTATTTTCTTCATATATTAGACTTAAAATAGAGCATAATAACCAGACATAAGCTCTGCAAAGAATCCTCCCAAAAATTTCCCACAAACCCTAATTGATTTTCTCTCCCTTTCAAGTTCCAATTGGAGGTAAAACTTAGAGTTTGAAGAACCAAGATAGGAGCTGAGTTATCCAACAAATAAGGTGAGTTTACTGCTCTCTTTCATCCATTTTTTCTGCTGTAAATTCATGGTAAGTCGTTCTATACTTGTAAGAACTCACGGGATGGTGATCGGAAGCCGTGAGTTCGAGTTATTCACTTGTAGCGGACTATTTTGTGGACTGTTTTGTGTTGCTGTTGGGCTGCGTGTTTTATTACTATTTTGTGGAGTTTTGGAGGAGGAAGGGGGTTTATAAACACCATATAAATGTAGGGTGGTTGGCTGGTCGTTCGTCATAACATTTTCGGGTCGTTTGACACTACTACAGTGGTCATTTTGTGTACGAAGAGATTGGGGTGTGTTGGGCTGTTTTGTAGTATTTGATGGTGTATATAGGGCTGGAAAATGATGTATATATGTTGTTATTGTTCTGTCCTTGTATTGTTGGTGTTATCTTGAAGTTGGAGGAAGGGCATATTATAGGGGAGATGCTGCCCGTTTTAATACAAAATAGGTTTGTCGTTCGTTGTGCGATAGTTGTACCTTTCGTAACTTAACGATAGTATTATTATCATTCTTGTAGATTAAGGTGCGAAGAGGTGAGTTCAACTTGGTGATTGAAAAGATTGTGATAAGGTATGTTAAGGCTAAGCCTTCCTTCATTTTGGCATGATCTCGTAGCTACATGTGTTAGTAATGAGACAAAAAGAGAAGTTCATATTCATGAATTTATTCACACTATTCTAGTCTCATAAGTTACAATATTATTCCTTATCAAGACTCTATATTCAATTTTAGTATTGTCTTCTTCCAGTCAAGAGAGCAGCAAGCCTATATATACAGTATTACAGTATTTTCATTACCATCGAGCTATAATCGATGGGCAGGCCCCTATTGGGCAACCTCTGATCAGATGGAAAGTTATATACCGAGCCTACTGTGGCCGAGCGCCTATGAGCGAGCCCAGCATGGTCGAGATACATAGCCTAGTATGGCCGAGCGCCTATAAGCGAGCCTACTATGGCAGAGCAGTTATATATACCGAGCCTTATAAGGCCGTACAATTATTTTACTTACTATATTGAAGGAGTTGAGTCAGTATCAGCAGGTAAGTATATCTCCAGATCATCTTTGACTCCCAGTTAATTTCAGTTATCATATTATCAGTTCAGTTTCAGATTTCAGTTATTTTATTGCCTTACATACTCGGTACATTATTTCGTACTGACGTCCCTTTTTTGGGGGCGCTGCATTTCATGCGTGCAGGTTCAGACAGACAGACGGGTAGACCTCCTCAGTAGGTGTTTTCCGAGTTCCGCCTGATCGGTAAGCTCCACGTCTTTCGGAGTTGCCAGGACTAGAGTTTTGTGTACATCTTATGTATATCTGTATATATGTTATGGGTAGGTCGGGGCCCTGTTCCGATCACAGTACATCTATCAGTAGAGGCTTGTAGGCATATCCTGTTGGTTAGTGCAGTATGTTGGGTTTGTATAAATTGGTGGTTTGTCAGCTGTAGTAGCTATGACGGCCTTGTCGGCCTAGCTTTATATTGATATTTAGTTAGTGCTAGTTTCCATTCAGTTTTATATTTTGCTTCGCAAATTATCTTGCAAGGTGGCCCCATGGCCAAAGTATGACATTATGTGTTCAGAGTCCCTTAGTCGCAATTTGGTACGCCAGGTTAGGTGAGGCACGGGGTGCTTGTCTCGCTCCTAGGTTCGGGGCGTGACACTGCTAGGGCTATTGGAGAACTTTCAAGGCAATATTTTGTTGATGATGGTGGTTCATGCCACTTAGGTTTCAAGAATGAATGGTTGGAACATGGGCAATCATTTCCTGGAGATGGTAATGGTAATTTTTCTATTGGCAGGCAGAATTGGAACATGAAATTTAAGGATTCTACCGCTGCTGCTCAACAACGGCTGAGTTTTAAGAACATGCAAGACTACCTACCAGAGCTGTTGTAGAACTTTCAAGGCAAGATTGTGTTGATGATGGTGGTTCATGCCACTTAGGTTTCAAGGATAAAAGGTTGGAACATGGGAAATCATTTCCTGGAGATGGTAAATTTTCTATTGGCAGGCACAATTGGAACATGAAATTTAAGGATGCTACCTCAGCTGCTCAAGCAGTGGTTGTGTTTGCAGAACATGCAAGCCTAGCTGTGAGAGCTGTTGTAGAACTTTCAAGGCAATATTGTATTGATGATGGTGGTTCATGCCACTTTGGTTTCAAGGATGAAAGGTTCGAATATGAGCAATCATTTCCTGGAGATGGTAATGTTTCTATTGGCACGTAGAAATGAACATGAAATTTAAAGATGCTACCTCTGCTTCTCAAGCAGCGGCTGACTTTGAAGAACATGCAACCCTAGTTGCTAGAGCTATTGTAGAACGTTCAAGGCAATATTGTGTTGATGATGGTAGTTCATGCCACTTAGGTTTCAAGGATAAAAGGTTGGAACATGGGCAATCATTTCCTGGAGATGGTAATGGTAATTTTTCTGTTGGCAGGCAGAATTGGACCATCAAATTAAAGGTTGCTACCACTTCTGCTCAAGTAGCGGCTGAGTTTGCAGATCATGCAAGCCTAGCTTCCAGAGCTGTTGTAGAACTTTCAAGGCAAAATTGTGTTGATGATGGTGGTTCATGCCACTTAGGTTTCACGGATAAAAGGTTGGAACATGGGCTATCATTTCCTGGAGATGGTAATTTTTCTGTTGGCAGGCAAAATTGGAATATGAAATAAAGGATTTTGCCTCTGCTGCTCAAGCAGCGGCTGAGTTTGCAGAACATGCAAGCCTAGCTGCCAGGGCTGTTGGAGAACTTTCAAGGAAATATTGTGTTGATGATGGTGGTTCATGCCACTTAGGTTTCAAGAATGAATGTTTGGAACATGGGCAATCATTTCCTGGAGATGGTAATGGTAATTTTTCTATTGTCACGCAGAATTGGAATATGAAATTTAAGGATGCTACCGCTGCTGCTCAAGCAGCGGCTGTGTTTGCAGAACATTCAAGCCTAGCTTCCAGAGCTGTTGTAGAACTTCCAAGGCATATTGTGTTGATGATGGTGGTTCATGCCACTAAGGTTTCAAGGATAAAAGGTTGGAACATGGGAAATCATTTCCTGGAGATGGTAAATTTTCTATTGGCAGGCACAATTGGAACATGAAATTTAAGGATGCTACCTCTGTTTCTTAAGCAGCAGTTGAGTTTGCAGAACATGCAAGCCTAGCTGTCAGAGCTATTGTAGAAATTTGAAGGCAATATTGTGTTGATGATGGTGGTTCATGCCACTTAGGTTTCAAGGATGAAAGGTTGGAATATGGGCAATCATTTCCAGGAGATGGTAATTTTTCTATTGGCAGGCAGAATAGAACATGAAATTTAAAGATGCTACCTCCGCTTCTCAAGCAGCGGCTGACTTTGCAAAACATGCAACCCTAGTTTACAGAGCTGTTGTACAACTTTCAAGGTAATATTGTGTTAATGATGGTGGTTCATGCCACTTAGGTTTCAAGAATGAAAGGTTGGAACATGGGCAATCATTTCCTGGAGATGGTAATGGTAATTTTTCTGTTGGCATGCAGAATTGGAACATAAAATTTAAGGATGCTACCTCGTCTGCTCAAGCAGCGGCTGAGTTTGCAGAACTTGCAAGCCTAGCTGCCACAACTGTTGGAGAACTTTCAAGGCAATATTGTGTTGATGATGGTGGTTCATGCCACTTAGGTTTCAAGGATAAAAGGTTGGAACATGGGCAATCATTTCCTGGAGATGGTAAATTTTCTATTAGCAGGCACAATTAGAACTTGAAATTTAAGGATGCTACCTCTGCTACTCAAGCAACGGTTGAGTTTGCAGAACATGCAGGCCTAGCTGTCAGAGCTGTTGTAGAACTTTCAAGGAAATATTGTGTTGATAATGGTGGTTCATGCCACTTAGGTTTCAAGGATGAAAGGTTGGAATATGGGCAATCATTTCCTGGAGATGGTAATTTTTCTATTGGCAGGCAGAATAGAACATGAAATTTAAAGATGCTACCTCTGCTTCTCAAGCAGCGGCTGACTTTGCAGAATATGCAACCCTAGTTTCCAGAGTTGTTGTACAACTTTCAAGGTAATATTGTGTTGATGATGGTCGTCCATGCCACTTAGGCTTCAAGGATGAAAAGTTGAAACATGGGCAATCATTTCCTCGGAAATGGTAATGGTAATTTGTCTGTTGGCAGGCAGAATTGGAACATGAAATTTAAGGATGCTACCTCTTCTGCTCAAACAGCGGCTGAGTTTGCAAAACATACAAGCCTAGCTGTTGGAGAACTTTCAAGGCAATATTGTGTTGATGATGGTGGTTCATGCCACTTAGGTTTCAAGAATGAATGGTTGGAACATGGGCAATCATTTCATGGAGATAGTAATGGTAATTTTTCTGTTGGCCGGCCGAGTTGGAACATGAAATTTAAGGATGCTACCTCTTCTACTCAAGAAGCGACTGAGTTTGCAGAACATGCAAGCCTAACTGCCAGAGCTGTTGGAGAACTTTCAAGGAAATATTATGTTGATGATGGTTGTTCATGCCACTTAGGTTTCAAGAATGAATGGTTAGAACATGGGCGATCATTTCCTGGAGATGGTAATGGTAATTTTTCTATTGGCAGGCATAATTGGAACTTGAAATTTAAGGATGCTACCTCTGCTGCTCAAGTAACAGTTGAGTTTGCAGAACATGCAGGCCTAGCTGTCAGAGCTGTTGTAGAACTTCTCAAGGAAATATTGTGTTGATAATTGTGGTTCATGCCACTTAGGTTTCAAGGATGAAAGGTTGGAATATGGGCAATCATTTCCTGGAGATGGTAATTTTTCTATTGGCAGGCAGAATAGAACATGAAATTTAAAGATGCTACCTCTGATTCTCAAGCAGCGGCTGACTTTGCAGAACATGCAACCCTAGTTTCCAGAGATGTTGTACAACTATCAAGGTAATATTATGTTGATGATGGTGTTTCATGCCACTTAGGCTTCAAGGATAAAAGGTTGAAACATGGGCAATCATTTCCTGGAAATGGTAATGGTAATTCGTCTGTTGGCAGGCAGAATTGGAACATGAAATTTAAGAATGCTACCTCTTCTGCTCAAACAGCAGCTGAGTTTGCAGTACATGCAAGCCTAGCTGCTAGAGCTGTTGGAGAACTTTCAAGGCAATATTGTGTCGATGATGGTGGTTCATGCCACTTAGGTATCAAGAATAAGTGGTTGGAACATCGGCAATCATTTCCGGGAGATGGTAATGGTAATTTTTCTATTGGCAGGTAGAATTGGAACATGAAATTTAAGGATGCTACCTCTGCTACTCAAGCAGCGGCTGATTTTGCAGAACATGCAAGCCTAGCTGCCAGAGCTGTTGTAGAACTTTCAAGGAAAAATTGTGTTGATGATGGTGGTTCATGCAACTTAGGTTTCAAGGATGAAAGGTTGGAACATGGGCAATCATTTCCTGGAGATGGTAATTTTTCTGTTGGCAGGCAGAATTGGAACATGAAATTAAGGATGTTGCCTCTGCTGCTCAAGCAGCGGCTGAGTTTGCAGAACATGCAGGCCTAGATGCCAGGGCTATTGGAGAACTTTCAAGGCAATATTGTGTTGATGATGGTGGTTCATGCCACTTAGGTTTCAAGGATGAAAGGTTGGAACATGGGCAATCATTTCCAGGAGATGGTAATGGTAATTTTTCTGTTGGCAGGTAGAATTGGAACATGAAATTTAAGGATGCTACCTCTGCTACTCAAGCAGCGGCTGAGTTTGCAGAACATGCAAGCCTAGCTGCCAGAGCTGTTGTAGAACTTTCAAGGCAATATTGTATTGATGATGGTGGTTCATGCCACTTAGGTTTCAAGGATGGAAGGTTGGAACATGGGCAATCATATCCTGGAGATGGGAATGGTAATTTTACTGTTGGCAGGCAGAATTGGAACATGAAATTTAAGGATGCTACCTCTTCTGCTCATGAAGCGGCTGAGTTTGCAGAACATGCAAGCCTAGCTGCCAGAGCTGTTGTACAACTTTCAAGGCAATATTGTGTTGATGATGGTGGTTCATGCCACTGAGGCTTCAAGGATGAAAGGTTGGAGCATGGGCAATCATTTCCTGGAAATGGTAATGGTAATTTGTCTGTTGGCAGGCAGAATTGGAACATGAAATTTAAGAATGCTACCTCTTCTGCTCAAACAGCGGCTGAGTTTGAAGAACATGCAAGCCTAGCTGCTAGAGCTGTTGGAGAACTTTCAAGGCAATATTGTGTTGATGATAGTGGTTCATGCCACTTAGGTTTCAACAATGAATGGTTGGAACATCGGCAATCATTTCTTGGAGATGGTAATGGTAATTTATCTATTGGCAGGTAGAATTGGAACATGAAATTTAAGGATGCTACCTCTGCTACTCAAGCAGCGGCTGAGTTTGCAGAACATGCAAGCCTAGCTGCCAGAGCGGTTGTAGAACTTTCAAGGCAAAATTGTGTTGATGATGGTGGTTCATGCCACTTAGGTTTCAAGGATGAAAGGTTGGAACATGGGCAATCATTTCCTGGAGATGGTAATTTTTCTGTTGGCAGGCAGAATTGGAACATGAAATTAAGAATGCTGCCTCTACTGCTCAAGCAGCGGCTGAGTTTACAGAACATGCAAGCCTAGATGCCAGGGCTGTTAGAGAACATTCAAGGCAATATTGTGTTGATGATGGTGGTTCATGCCACTTAGGTTTCAAGGATGAAAGGTTGGAACATGGACAATCATTTCCTGGAGATGGTAGTGGTAATTTTTCTGTTGGCAGGTAGAATTGGAACATGAAATTTAAGGATGCTACCTCTGCTACTCAAGCAGCAGCTGAGTTTGTAGAACATGCAACCCTAGCTGCCAGAGCTGTTGTAGAACTTTCAAAGCAATATTGTGTTGATGATGGTGGTTCATGCCACTTAGGTTTCAAGGATGGAAGGTTGGAACATGGGCAATCATTTCCTGGAGATGGGAGTGGTAATTTTACTCTTGGCAGGCAGAATTGGAACATGAAATTTAAGGATGCTACCTCTTCTGCTCATAAAGCGGCTGAGTTTGCAGAACATGCAAGCCTAGCTGCCAGAGCTGTTGTACAACATTCAAGGCAATATTGTGTTGATGATGGTGGTTCATGCCACTTAGGCTTCAAGGATGAAAGGTTGGAATATGGGCAATAATTTCCTGGAAATGGTAATGGTAATTTGTCTGTTGGCAGGCAGAATTGGAACATGAAATTTAAGAATGCTACCTCTGCTGCTCAAGCAGCGGTTGAGTTTGCAGAACATGCAATCCCAGCTGCTAGAGCTGTTGGAGAACTTTCAAGGCAATATTGTGTTGATGATGGTGGTTCATGCCACTTAGGTTTCAAGAATGAATGGTTGGAACATCGGCAATCATTTCCTGGAGATGGTGATGGTAATTTTTCTATTGGCAGGTAGAATTGGAACATGAAATTTAAGGATGCTACCACTGCTACTCAAGTAGCGGCTGAGTTTGAAGAGCATGCAAGCCTAACTGCCAAAGCTGTTGTAGAACTTTCAAGGCAAAATTGTGTTGATGATGGTGATTAATGCTACTTAGGTTTCAAGGATGAAAGGTTGGAACATGGGCAATCATTTCCTGGAGATAGTAATTTTTCTGTTGGCAGGCAGAATTGGAACATGAAATTAAGGATGCTGCCTCTGCTGCTCAAGCAGCGGCTGAGTTTGCAGAACATGCAAGCCTAGATGCCAGGGCTGTTGGATAACTTTCAAGGCAATATTGTGTTGATAATTGTGGTTCATGCCACTTAGGTTTCAAGGATGAAAGGTTGGAATATGGGCAATCATTTCCTGGAGATGGTAATTTTTCTATTGGCAGGCAGAATAGAACATGAAATTTAAAGATGCTACCTCTGATTCTCAAGCAGCGGCTGACTTTGCAGAACATGCAACCCTAGTTTCCAGAGATGTTGTACAACTATCAAGGTAATATTATGTTGATGATGGTGGTTCATGCCACTTAGGTTTCAAGGATAAAAGGTTGGAACATGGGCAATCATTTCCTGGAGATGGTAAATTTTCTCTTAGCAGGCACAATTAGAACTTGAAATTTAAGGATGCTACCTCTGCTACTCAAGCAACGGTTGAGTTTGCAGAACATGCAGGCCTAGCTGTCAGAGCTGTTGTAGAACTTTCAAGGAAATATTGTGTTGATAATGGTGGTTCATGCCACTTAGGTTTCAAGGATGAAAGGTTGGAATATGGGCAATCATTTCCTGGAGATGGTAATTTTTCTATTGGCAGGCAGAATAGAACATGAAATTTAAAGATGCTACCTCTGCTTCTCAAGCAGCAGCTGACTTTGCAGAATATGCAACCCTAGTTTCCAGAGTTGTTGTACAACTTTCAAGGTAATATTGTGTTGATGATGGTCGTCCATGCCACTTAGGCTTCAAGGATGAAAAGTTGAAACATGGGCAATCATTTCCTCGGAAATGGTAATGGTAATTTGTCTGTTGGCAGGCAGAATTGGAACATGAAATTTAAGGATGCTACCTCTTCTGCTCAAACAGCGGCTGAGTTTGCAAAACATACAAGCCTAGCTGTTGGAGAACTTTCAAGGCAATATTGTGTTGATGATGGTGGTTCATGCCACTTAGGTTTCAAGAATGAATGGTTGGAACATGGGCAATCATTTCATGGAGATAGTAATGGTAATTTTTCTGTTGGCCGGCCGAGTTGGAACATGAAATTTAAGGATGCTACCTCTTCTACTCAAGAAGCGACTGAGTTTGCAGAACATGCAAGCCTAACTGCCAGAGCTGTTGGAGAACTTTCAAGGAAATATTATGTTGATGATGGTTGTTCATGCCACTTAGGTTTCAAGAATGAATGGTTAGAACATGGGCGATCATTTCCTGGAGATGGTAATGGTAATTTTTCTATTGGCAGGCATAATTGGAACTTGAAATTTAAGGATGCTACCTCTGCTGCTCAAGTAACAGTTGAGTTTGCAGAACATGCAAGCCTAGCTGTCAGAGCTGTTGTAGAACTTCTCAAGGAAATATTGTGTTGATAATTGTGGTTCATGCCACTTAGGTTTCAAGGATGAAAGGTTGGAATATGGGCAATCATTTCCTGGAGATGGTAATTTTTCTATTGGCAGGCAGAATAGAACATGAAATTTAAAGATGCTACCTCTGATTCTCAAGCAGCGGCTGACTTTGCAGAACATGCAACCCTAGTTTCCAGAGATGTTGTACAACTATCAAGGTAATATTATGTTGATGATGGTGTTTCATGCCACTTAGGCTTCAAGGATAAAAGGTTGAAACATGGGCAATCATTTCCTGGAAATGGTAATGGTAATTCGTCTGTTGGCAGGCAGAATTGGAACATGAAATTTAAGAATGCTACCTCTTCTGCTCAAACAGCAGCTGAGTTTGCAGTACATGCAAGCCTAGCTGCTAGAGCTGTTGGAGAACTTTCAAGGCAATATTGTGTCGATGATGGTGGTTCATGCCACTTAGGTATCAAGAATAAGTGGTTGGAACATCGGCAATCATTTCCGGGAGATGGTAATGGTAATTTTTCTATTGGCAGGTAGAATTGGAACATGAAATTTAAGGATGCTACCTCTGCTACTCAAGCAGCGGCTGATTTTGCAGAACATGCAAGCCTAGCTGCCAGAGCTGTTGTAGAACTTTCAAGGAAAAAATTGTGTTGATGATGGTGGTTCATGCAACTTAGGTTTCAAGGATGAAAGGTTGGAACATGGGCAATCATTTCCTGGAGATGGTAATTTTTCTGTTGGCAGGCAGAATTGGAACATGAAATTAAGGATGTTGCCTCTGCTGCTCAAGCAGCGGCTGAGTTTGCAGAACATGCAGGCCTAGATGCCAGGGCTATTGGAGAACTTTCAAGGCAATATTGTGTTGATGATGGTGGTTCATGCCACTTAGGTTTCAAGGATGAAAGGTTGGAACATGGGCAATCATTTCCAGGAGATGGTAATGGTAATTTTTCTGTTGGCAGGTAGAATTGGAACATGAAATTTAAGGATGCTACCTCTGCTACTCAAGCAGCGGCTGAGTTTGCAGAACATGCAAGCCTAGCTGCCAGAGCTGTTGTAGAACTTTCAAGGCAATATTGTATTGATGATGGTAGTTCATGCCACTTAGGTTTCAAGGATGGAAGGTTGGAACATGGGCAATCATTTCCTGGAGATGGGAATGGTAATTTTACTGTTGGCAGGCAGAATTGGAACATGAAATTTAAGGATGCTACCTCTTCTGCTCATGAAGCGGCTGAGTTTGCAGAACATGCAAGCCTAGCTGCCAGAGCTGTTGTACAACTTTCAAGGCAATATTGTGTTGATGATGGTGGTTCATGCCACTGAGGCTTCAAGGATGAAAGGTTGGAGCATGGGCAATCATTTCCTGGAAATGGTAATGGTAATTTGTCTGTTGGCAGGCAGAATTGGAACATGAAATTTAAGAATGCTACCTCTTCTGCTCAAACAGCGGCTGAGTTTGAAGATCATGCAAGCCTAGCTGCTAGAGCTGTTGGAGAACTTTCAAGGCAATATTGTGTTGATGATAGTGGTTCATGCCACTTAGGTTTCAACAATGAATGGTTGGAACATCGGCAATCATTTCTTGGAGATGGTAATGGTAATTTATCTATTGGCAGGTAGAATTGGAACATGAAATTTAAGGATGCTACCTCTGCTACTCAAGCAGCGGCTGAGTTTGCAGAACATGCAAGCCTAGCTGCCAGAGCGGTTGTAGAACTTTCAAGGCAAAATTGTGTTGATGATGGTGGTTCATGCCACTTAGGTTTCAAGGATGAAAGGTTGGAACATGGGCAATCATTTCCTGGAGATGGTAATTTTTCTGTTGGCAGGCAGAATTGGAACATGAAATTAAGAATGCTGCCTCTACTGCTCAAGCAGCGGCTGAGTTTACAGAACATGCAAGCCTAGATGCCAGGGCTGTTAGAGAACATTCAAGGCAATATTGTGTTGATGATGGTGGTTCATGCCACTTAGGTTTCAAGGATAAAAGGTTGGAACATGGACAATCATTTCCTGGAGATGGTAGTGGTAATTTTTCTGTTGGCAGGTAGAATTGGAACATGAAATTTAAGGATGCTACCTCTGCTACTCAAGCAGCAGCTGAGTTTGCAGAACATGCAACCCTAGCTGCCAGAGCTGTTGTAGAACTTTCAAAGCAATATTGTGTTGATGATGGTGGTTCATGCCACTTAGGTTTCAAGGATGGAAGGTTGGAACATGGGCAATCATTTCCTGGAGATGGGAGTGGTAATTTTACTCTTGGCAGGCAGAATTGGAACATGAAATTTAAGGATGCTACCTCTTCTGCTCATGAAGCGGCTGAGTTTGCAGAACATGCAAGCCTAGCTGCCAGAGCTGTTGTACAACATTCAAGGCAATATTGTGTTGATGATGGTGGTTCATGCCACTTAGGCTTCAAGGATGAAAGGTTGGAATATGGGCAATAATTTCCTGGAATTGGTAATGGTAATTTGTCTGTTGGCAGGCAGAATTGGAACATGAAATTTAAGAATGCTACCTCTGCTGCTCAAGCAGCGGTTGAGTTTGCAGAACATGCAATCCCAGCTGCTAGAGCTGTTGGAGAACTTTCAAGGCAATATTGTGTTGATGATGGTGGTTCATGCCACTTAGGTTTCAAGAATGAATGGTTGGAACATCGGCAATCATTTCCTGGAGATGGTGATGGTAATTTTTCTATTGGCAGGTAGAATTGGAACATGAAATTTAAGGATGCTACCACTGCTACTCAAGTAGCGGCTGAGTTTGAAGAGCATGCAAGCCTAACTGCCAAAGCTGTTGTAGAACTTTCAAGGCAAAATTGTGTTGATGATGGTGATTAATGCTACTTAGGTTTCAAGGATGAAAGGTTGGAACATGGGCAATCATTTCCTGGAGATGGTAATTTTTCTGTTGGCAGGCAGAATTGGAACATGAAATTAAGGATGCTGCCTCTGCTGCTCAAGCAGCGGCTGAGTTTGCAGAACATGCAAGCCTAGATGCCAGGGCTGTTGGATAACTTTCAAGGCAATATTGTGTTGATAATTGTGGTTCATGCCACTTAGGTTTCAAGGATGAAAGGTTGGAATATGGGCAATCATTTCCTGGAGATGGTAATTTTTCTATTGGCAGGCAGAATAGAACATGAAATTTAAAGATGCTACCTCTGATTCTCAAGCAGCGGCTGACTTTGCAGAACATGCAACCCTAGTTTCCAGAGATGTTGTACAACTATCAAGGTAATATTATGTTGATGATGGTGTTTCATGCCACTTAGGCTTCAAGGATAAAAGGTTGAAACATGGGCAATCATTTCCTGGAAATGGTAATGGTAATTCGTCTGTTGGCAGGCAGAATTGGAACATGAAATTTAAGAATGCTACCTCTTCTGCTCAAACAGCAGCTGAGTTTGCAGTACATGCAAGCCTAGCTGCTAGAGCTGTTGGAGAACTTTCAAGGCAATATTGTGTCGATGATGGTGGTTCATGCCACTTAGGTATCAAGAATAAGTGGTTGGAACATCGGCAATCATTTCCGGGAGATGGTAATGGTAATTTTTCTATTGGCAGGTAGAATTGGAACATGAAATTTAAGGATGCTACCTCTGCTACTCAAGCAGCGGCTGATTTTGCAGAACATGCAAGCCTAGCTGCCAGAGCTGTTGTAGAACTTTCAAGGAAAAAATTGTGTTGATGATGGTGGTTCATGCAACTTAGGTTTCAAGGATGAAAGGTTGGAACATGGGCAATCATTTCCCGGAGATGGTAATTTTTCTGTTGGCAGGCAGAATTGGAACATGAAATTAAGGATGCTGCCTCTGCTGCTCAAGCAGCGGCTGAGTTTGCAGAACATGCAAGCCTAGATGCCAGGGCTGTTGGATAACTTTCAAGGCAATATTGTGTTGATGATGGTGGTTCATGCCACTTAGGTTTCAAGGATGGAAGGTTGGAACATGGGCAATCATTTCCTGGAGATGGGAATGGTAATTTTACTATTGGCAGGTAGAATTGGAACATGAAATTTAAGGATGCTACCTCTTCTGCTCATGAAGCGGCTGAGTTGGCAGAACATGCAAGCCTAGCTGCCAGAGCTGTTATACAACTTTCAAGGCAATATTGTGTTGATGATGGTGGTTCATGCCACTTAGGCTTCAAGGATGAAAGGTTGGAGCATGGGCAATCATTTCCTGGAAATGGTAATGGTAATTTGTCTGTTGGCAGGCAGAATTGGAACATGAAATTTAAGGATGCTACCTCTGCTATTCAAGCAGCGGCTGAGTTTACAGGACATGCAAGCCTAGCTGCTAGAGCTGTTGGAGAACTTTCAAGGAAATATTGTGTTGATGATGGTGGTTCATGCCACTTTGGTTTCAAGAATGAATGGTTGGAACATCGGCAATCATTTCTTGGAGATGGTAATGGTAATTTTTCTATTGGCAGGTAGAATTGGAACATGAAATTTAAGGATGCTACCTCTGCTATTCAAGCAGCGGCTGAGTTTGCAGAACATTCAAGCCTAGCTGCCACTGCTGTTGTAGAACTTTCAAGGCAAAATTTTGTTGATGATGGTGGTTCATGCCACTTAGGTTTCAAGGATGAAAGGTTGGAACATGGGCAATCATTTTATGGAGATGGTAATTTTTCTGTTGGCAGGCAGAATTGGAACATGAAATTAAGGATGTTGCCTCTGCTGCTCAAGCAGCAGCTGAGTTTGCAGAACATGCAAGCCTAGATGCCAAGGCTGTTGGAGAACTTTCAAGGCAATATTGTGTTGATGATGGTGGTTCATGCCTCTTAGGTTTCAAGGATGAAAGGTTTGAACATGGGCAATAATTTCCTGGAGATGGTAATGGTAATTTTTCTTTTGGCAGGTAGAATTGGAACATGAAATTTAAGGATGCTACCTCTACTACTCAAGCAGCGACTGAGTTTGCAGAACATGCAAGCCTAGCTGCCAGAGCTGTTGTAGAACTTTCAAGGCAATATTGTGTTGATGATGGTGGTTCATGCCACTTAGGTTTCAAGGATGGAAGGTTGGAACATGGGCAATCATTTTCCGGAGATGGGAATAGTAATTTTACTGTTGGCAGGCAGAATTGAAACATGAAATTTAAGGTTGCTACCTCTTCTGCTCATGAAGCGGCTGAGTTTGCAGAACATGCAAGCCTAGCTGCCAGAGCTGTTAGAGAACTTTCAAGGAAATATTATGTTGATGATGGTCGTTCATGCCACTTAGGTTTCAAGAATGAATGGTTAGAACATGGGCAATCATTTCATGGAGATTGTAATGGTAATTTTTCTATTGGCAGGCACAATTGGAACTTGAAATTTAAGGATGCTACCTCTGCTGCTCAAGCAACGGTTGAGTTTGCAGAACATGCAGGCCTAGTTGTCAGAGCTGTTGTAGAACTTCTCAAGGAAATATTGTATTGATAATAGTGGTTCATGCCACTTAGGTTTCAAGGATGAAAGGTTGGAATATGTGCAATCATTTCCTGGATATGGTAATGATAATTTTTCTGTTGGCAGGTAGAATAGGAACTTGAAATATAAGGATGCTACCTCTGCTAATCAAGCAGCGGCTGAGTTTGCAGAACATGCAAGCCTAGCTGCCAGAGGTGTTGTAGAACTTTCAAGGCAATATTGTGTTGATGATGGTGGTTCATGCCACTTAGGTTTCAAGGATGGAAGGTTGGAACATGGGCAATCATTTCCTGGAAATGGTAATGTTTCTGTTGGCAGGTAGAATTGGAACATGAAATTTAAGGATGCTGCCTCTGCTAATCAAGCAGCGGCTGAGTTTGCAGAACATGCAACCCTAGCTGCCAGAGCTGTTGTAGAACTTTCAAGGCAATATTGTGTTGATGATGGTGGTTCATGCCACTTAGGTTTCAAGGATGGAAGCTTGGAACATGGGCAATCATTTCCTGGAGATGGGAATGGTAATTTTTCTGTTGGCAGTCAGAATTGGAACATGAAATTTAAGGATGCTACCTCTTCTGCTCAAGATGCGGCTGAGTTTGCAGAACATGCAGGCCTAGCTATCAGAGCTGTTGTAGAACTTTCAAGGAAATATTGTGTTGATAATGGTGGTTCATGCCACTTAGGTTTCATGGATGAAAGGTTGGAATATGGGCAATCATTTCCTGGAGATGGTTATTTTTCTATTGGCAGGCAGAATAGAACATGAAATTTATAGATGCTACCTCTGCTTCTCAAGCAGCGGCTGACTTTGCAGAACATGCAACCCTAGTTTCCAGAGCTGTTGTACAACTTTCAAGGCAATATTGTGTTGATGATGGTGGTTCATGCCACTTAGGCTTCAAGGATGAAAGGTTGGAACATGGGCAATCATTTCCTGGAAATGGTAATGGTAATTTGTCTGTTGGCAGGCAGAATTGGAACATGAAATTTAAGAATGCTACCTTTTCTGCTCAAACAACGGCTTAGTTTGCAGAACATGCAAGCTTAGCTGCTAGAGCTGTTGGAGAACTTTCAAGGCAATATTGTGTTGATGATGGTGGTTCATGCCACTTAGGTTTCAAGAATGAATGGTTGGAACATCGGCAATCATTTCCTGGAGATGGTAATGGTATTTTTTCTATTGGCAGGTAGAATTGGAACATGAAATTTAAGGATGCTACCTCTGCTACTCAAGCAGTGGCTGAGTTTGAAGAACATGCAAGCCTAGCTGCCAGAGCTGTTGTAGAACTTTCAAGGCAGAATTTTGTTGATGATGGTGGTTCATGCCACTTAGGTTTCAAGGATGAAAGGTTGGAACATGGGCAATCATTTCCTGGAGATGGTAATTTTTCTGTTGGCAGGCAGAATTGGAACATGAAATTAAGGATGTTGCCTCTGCTGCTCAAGCAGCAGCTGAGTTTGCAGAACATGCAAGCCTAGATGCCAGGGCTGTTGGAGAACTTTCAAGGCAATATTGTGTTGATGATGGTGGTTCATGCCACTTAGGTTTCAAGGGTGAAAGGTTGGAACATGAGCAATCATTTCCTGGAGATCGTAATTGTAATTTTTCTGTTGGCAGGTAGAATTGGAACATGAAATTTAAGGATGCTACCTCTGCTACTCAAGCAGCGGCTGAGTTTGCAGAACATGCAAGCCTAGCTGCCAGAGTTGTTGTAGAACTTTCAAGGCAATATTGTGTTGATGATGGTGGTTCATGCCACTTAGGTTTCAAGGATGGAAGGCTGGAACATGGGCAATCATTTCCTGGAGATGGGAATGGTAATTTTACTGTTGGCAGGCAGAATTGGAACATGAAATTTAAGGATGCTACCTCTTCTGCTCATGAAGCGGCTGAGTTTGCAGAACATGCAAGCCTAGCAGCCAGAGCTGTTGGAGAACTTTCAAGGAAATATTTTGTTGATGATGGTGGTTCATGCCACTTAGGTTTCAATAATGAATGGTTAGAACATGGGCAATCATTTCCTGGAGATGGTAATGGTAATTTTTCTATTGGCAGGCACAATTGGAACTTGAAATTTAAGGATGCTACCTCTGCTGCTCAAGCAACGGTTGAGTTTGTAGAACATGCAGGCCTAGCTGTCAAAGCTGTTGTAGAACTTCTCAAGGAAATATTGTGTTGATAATGGTGGTTCATGCCACTTAGGTTTCAAGGATGAAAGGTTGGAATATGTGCAATCATTTCCTGGAGATGGTAATTTTTATATTGGCAGGCAGAATAGAACATGAAATTTAAAGATGCTACCTCTGCTTCTCAAGCAGCGGCTGACTTTGCAGAACATGTAACCCTAGTTTCCAGAGGTGTTGTACAACTCTCAAGGCAATATTGTGTTGAGGATGGTGGTTCATGCCACTTAGGCTTCAAGGATGAAAGGTTGGAACATGGGCAATCATTTCCTGGAAATGATAATGGTAATTTGTCTGTTGGCAGGCAGAATTGGAACATGAAATTTAAGGATGCTACCTCTTCTGCTCAAACAGCGGCTGAGTTTACAGAACATGCAAGCCTAGCTGCTAGAGCTGTTGGAGAACTTTCAAGGCAATATTGTGTTGATGATGGTGGTTCATGCCACTTAGGTTTCAAGAATGAATGGTTGGAACATCGGCACTCATTTTCTGGAGATGGTAATGGTAATTTTTCTATTGGCAGGCAGAATTAGAACATGAAATTGAAGGATGCTACCGATGCTGCTCAAGCAGCGGCTGAGTTTGCAGAACATGCAAGCCTAGCTGCAAGAGCTGTTGTAGAACTTTCAAGGCAATATTGTGTTAATGATGGTGGTTCATGCCACTTAGGTTTAAAGGATGAAAGGTTGGAACATGGGCAATCATTTCCTGGAGATGGTAATGGTAATTTTTCTGTTGGCAGGTAGAATAGGAACTTGAAATCAAAGGATGCTACCTCTGCTAATCAAGCAGCGGCTGAGTTTGCATAACATGCAAGCCTAGCTGCCAGAGCTGTTGTAGAACTTTCAAGGCAATATTGTGTTGATGATGGTGGTTCATGCCACTTAGGTTTCAAGGATGGAAGGTTGGAACATGGGCAATCATTTCCTGGAGATGGGAATGGTAATTTTTTGTTGGCAGGCAGAATTGGAACATGAAATTTAAGGATGCTACCTCTTCTGCTCAAGAAGCGGCTGAGTTTGCAGAATGTGCAAGCCTAGCTGCTAGAGCTGTTGAAGAACTTTCAAGGCAATATTGTGTTGATGATGGTGGTTCATGCCACTTAGGTTTCAAGAATGAATGGTTGGAACATCGGCACTCATTTCCTGGAGATGGTAATGGTAATTTTTCTATTGGGAGGCAGAATTAGAACATGAAATTGAAGGATGCTACCGATGCTGCTCAAGCAGCGGCTGAGTTTGCAGAACATGCAAGCCTAGCTGCAAGAGCTGTTGTAGAACTTTCAAGGCAATATTGTGTTAATGATGGTGGTTCATGCCACTTAGGTTTAAAGGATGAAAGGTTGGAACATGGGCAATCATTTCCTGGAGATGGTAATGGTAATTTTTCTGTTGGCAGGTAGAATAGGAACTTGAAATCAAAGGATGCTACCTCTGCTAATCAAGCAGCGGCTGAGTTTGCATAACATGCAAGCCTAGCTGCCAGAGCTGTTGTAGAACTTTCAAGGCAATATTGTGTTGATGATGGTGGTTCATGCCACTTAGGTTTCAAGGATGGAAGGTTGGAACATGGGCAATCATTTCCT
The DNA here is from genome assembly GCF_000390325.3 of Nicotiana tomentosiformis. NCBI lineage: Eukaryota > Viridiplantae > Streptophyta > Magnoliopsida > Solanales > Solanaceae > Nicotiana > Nicotiana tomentosiformis. Next base: position 103,153 of record NW_027174570.1, read on the forward strand.
GGCGATGGGAATGGTAATTTTTCTGTTGGCAGGCAGAATTGGAACATGAAATTTAAGGATGCTACCTCTTCTGCTCAAGAAGCGGCTGAGTTTGCAGAGCATGCAAGCCTAGCTGCCAGAGCTGTTGGAGAATTTTCAAGGAAATATTATGTTGATGATGGTGGTTCATGCCACTTAGGTTTCAAGAATGAATGGTTAGAACATGGGCAATAATTTCCTGGAGATGGTAATGGTAATTTTTCTATTGGCAGGCAGAATTAGAATATGAAATTGAAGGATGCTACCGATGCTGCTAAAGCAACGGCTGAGTTTGCAGAACATGCAAGCCTAGCTGCAAGAGCTGTTGTAGAACTTTCATGGCAATATTGTGTTGATTATGGTGGTTCATGCCACTTAGGTTTCAAGGATGAAAGGTTGGAACATGGGCAATCATTTCCTGGAGATGGTAATGGTAATTTTTCTGTTGGCAGGTAGAATTGGAACATGAAATTTAAGGATGCTACCTCTGCTACTCAAGCAGCGGCTGAGTTTGCAGAATATGCAAGCCTAACTGCCAGAGCTGTTGTAGAACTTTCAAGGCAATATTGTGTTGATGATGGTGGTTCATGCCACTTAGGTTTCAAGAATAAAAGGTTGGAACATGGGTAATCATTTTCTGGAGATGGTAAATTTTCTATTGGCTAGCAGAATTGAACATGAAATTGAAAGATGCTACCTCTGCTTCTCAAGCAGCGGGTGACTTTGTAGAACATAAAACCCTAGTTGCAAGAGCTGTTGTAGAACTTTCAAGGCAATATAGTGTTGATAATGGTGGTTCATGCCACTTAGTTTTCAAGGATGAAAGGTTGGAACATGGGCAACCATTTCCTTGAGATGGTAAACTTTCTCTTGGCAGGCACAATTGGAACATGAAATTTAAGGATGCTACCTCTGCTGCCCAAGCAGTGGTTGAGTTTGCAGAACATGGAAGCCTAGCTGCCAGAGCTGTTGGAGAACCTTCAAGGTAATATTGTGTTGATAATGGTGGTTCTTGCCACTTAGGTTTCAAGAATGAATGGTTGGAACATTGGCAATCATTTCCTAGAGATTGTAATGGTAATGTTTCTGTTGGAAAGCAAAATTGGAACATGAAATTAAAGGATGCTACCGTTGCTGCTCAACCAGCGGCTGAGTTTGCAGAACATGCAAGCCTAGCTGCAAGAGCTGTTGTAGAACTTTCAAGGCAATATTGTGTTGATGATGGTGGTTCATGCCACTTAGGTTTAAAGGATGAATGGTTGGAACATGGGCAATCATTTCTTGGAGATGGTAGTGGTAATTTTTCTGTTGGCAGGTAGAATAGGAACTTGAAATTTAAGGATGCTACCTCTGCTAATCAAGCAGCGGCTGAGTTTGCAGAACATGCAAGCCTAGCTGCCAGAGCTGTTGTAGAACATTCAAGGCAATATTGTGTTGATGATGGTGGTTTATGCCACTTAGGTTTCAAGGATGGAAGGTTGGAACACGGGCAATAATTTCCTGGAGATGGGAATGGTAATTTTTCTGTTGGCAGGCAGAATTGGAACATGAAATTTAAGGATGCTACCTCTTCTTCTCAAGAAGAGGCTGAGTTTGCAGAACATGCAAGCCGAGCTGCCAGAGCTGTTGGAGAATTTTCAAGGAAATATTATGTTGATGATGGTGGTTCATGCCACTTAGGTTTCAAGAATAATTGGTTAGAACATGGGCAATCATTTCCTGGAGATGGTAATGGTAATTTTTCTATTGGCAGGAAGAATTAGAACATGAAATTGAAGGATGCTACCGATGCTGCTAAAGCAACGGCTGAGTTTTCAGAACATGCAAGCCTAGCTGCAAGAGCTGTTGTAGAACTTTCATGGCAATATTGTGTTGATAATGGTAGTTCATGCCACTTAGGTTTCAAGAATGAATGGTTGGAACATTGGCAATCATTTCCTGGAGATTGTAATGGTAATGTTTCTGTTGGCAAGAAGAATTGGAACATGAAATTAAAGGATGCTACCGTTGCTGCTCAAGCAGCGGCTGAGTTTGCAGAACATGCAAGCCTAGCTGCAAGAGCTGTTGTAGAACTTTCAAGGCAATATCGTGTTGATGATGGTGGTTCATGCCACTTAGGTTTAAAGGATGAAAGGTTGGAACATGGGCAATCATTTCTTGGAGAACGATGAGTTAGACACCCCATAAACCCTTACATTCGAGGACGAATGTTCCTAAGGGGGAGAGGGTGTTACAACCCAAATTCGCATACCATAGATCACGTCGTAAGTTAGTCGATGTAAATCCAAGAAGAGATTATCTTTGAGATGATAAGAAGTTAATCCTATTGGTCTTAAACGATACAAGGGTGTATAAGAGTGGTTAACAAATATTAGAAGTTAAACGAATCAAGGATGTTGTAACCCGTATTTTCGGGTAACACTAGAGGTGATTAACTGTCCCAAGAGGTCTTGTTTTAATGTATTTGAATCATATAATATCCGCATCATAAGTCTTGAAGTCAAGCGAGTTATGAAACAAAAGTTGATAAAAGTTGTCGCAACTTAGGTTTATAATTTTACTTAAACTTTAGGTCAAATGTTAATGCATTTTTCTCCCAATGTGCTTGGAATTATGGGGTGATCTACCTATAAAATTGAAGATCTATGAGTCTAGTTTCCAACGCATTAAACCGTTCGTTGATACGATCTTGGAATAGAGAGATATTCGCGTTTTCGCGAGAGTGCGCCAAGCTGCTCTCTATGGGGCCCACAAAGGCGGTTTAAGACATATGGACATATATAAGATACCTCAACCCCGTTTTAAGTCATTATTTTTCAGTATATTCAGACCTTATAACCCTAAAAACAGTCTCTCAAGGTTCTCTCATGATCCAAGACCCAAACAAAGGGCAAACAACACAAATCAAATGTCGGGAATCCCGTGGCGCTAGTAAGTTTCTTGTTCTTCTTGTTGTTGCTGATTTTTGTGTAGTTCCAGCTCGTGTGGGAGGTTGTTTTAAGTGTTTTATGTCCTGTAAATACACCTTCAAGTTTTTAATATCAACCCTAGGTGATTTCAAGTCTTCTAAAGTAATTCTAGTGCCGAAAAACCCGAATTAATTGCTAGTTTCGCTTCCTTGTTCTTGTGGCAGAATTGAAGGGATATTTCGTGGAAAATTAAGGTCAAATTGGAGTTGTTCTTTCTGTTTAAAGGTAAGGAACCTCTTACTCTATATATATTTAAGATTATCCAAGTTGCAGCTAAGTCGTTGAAGCTAGAACTTGTGAAATATATATCGAAAAGCTTGGTAGTAATGTTGTTGGTTGGTGGACTGTTTTGGAGGCTCAATATGATTATTAATGATGTTGTTTGGGATGTTTGGTGATTGTATTGACTTGTGGGAAGTCATATAAATAGGGGAGGTGCTGTCCGTTTCATCGTAAAATAGGTTGTGGTCGATACATAATAGTTACGACGCTTAAACGATAATGATAGTGTCATTTGTCTTATTGTAGACTAAGGAGTCGTGATATTTGCATAGCTTGAGGTTGGGCAGTATATACAAGGTATGTGAGTCTATCCCCTTCATTCTTTTGCACGACTCCGATTGTACATAATGTAATGAACGAGCTCCCAAAGATACTCTACTCTTAGAAGCTAGCAGTACTTACATTGCTGCCCTTCTTATGAAACGATTGGTATTGATGTTACTTCTCTTATTCTTATATTATCAATGTTGTTGGTAGTTCCTGATTCTTATAAGTTTCTTGATGAAGAGTTAATCCTAATAACGTGTACGAAGGATACCGACCTTACGTCACTCCGAAAGGTTCAAAATGTGATTCCAATGAGTCCAGCATGCATCATATATATGTATCTATTTTACTCTACCGAGCCGCGCTATAGTTGGCCGGGTATGGCACCTATTGTGCAACCACTGATCAGTTGGGTTTTACCGAGCTCCACGTGGCCGGGTACGATTCTACCGAGCCCTATGATGGCCGGGTACGTTTTACCGAGCCTATTATGGCCGGGTACGATATGATGATGGTGATGCCCACAAAGGCGTATGTTTTAAAAGTTTATGTATATATATGTATGTATCATGTATTTCATGTCAGTAGCCCTCAGAGGTACCCAGATGTCACAGGTTGTATATTCTCTATCCATGTTTACATTACTGTTCTTACTTATGCTTTCTTGCCTCACATACTCAGTACTTTATTCGTACTGACGTTCTTTTTATTTGTGGACGCTGCATGTCATGCTGCAGGTCCTGATAGACAGGTAGACGTAGCTCCCCCACCATAGTAGGCTGTCCAGTTCAGCGGTTATTGGCGAGATCCCTTCTCCGAACTTGCCGTGGTCTTGGTATGCATTTTTGTTATAGACCTTATGGGTATGTCGGGGCCCTGTTCCGGCAATGTTGTAGCACTTATGTTCTTTTAGAGGCTCATAGATAGGTGTCGACTTATGTATGGTTTAGAATGCCTTTTCGGCTGATTTTTGTTGTATAGTCTTTCATGGCATCATGATAGCTCGTACCTTATATATAGTTTCTTGACAGTCTTGTCGTCCCATGTTACGTATGTTCATGACATTATCTTTCATTGTTGGATGTTCATGATCCATGTCTACTATTTATATTGATCTTGTCGGCCCTTAAAGATAATAAGGAAGGTTAGATAAAATGTACGTTGGTGCTCGGCAAGTATGGCCCGGGTGCTAGTCATGACCCTCCAGTTGGGTCGTGACAAACTTGGTATCAGAGCAAGTCTGTCCTAGGGGTTGTCTATGAGCCGTGTCTAGTAGAGTTTTGATTATGGATGTGTAGCGCGCCACATTTATAATCAGGAGGCTACGTGACATCTAGGGTTGTTACCTTCTTCCTGAATCTAGATCGTGCGTAGAGTTGAGTAGTAAGTGTTCATATCTAATATTCACCTTGTTTTCTTTCAGCGATGCCTTCGACTAGGAAGCAAGTGATTAGTAAACGGCTTGATACAGCTGTGGGAGAGGGTAACATTCAGGTGCCTCCAGCCAGAGCAGGCCAAAGTGAGGCTCAGAGTGAGATGCCGTCTCATACCTCTCTGTCTCCTCCCGAGGATATTAGGAGGCACCCAGTACATCCAGTTCCTCCGTCTGGCACTACAGACCATGATATGCGCAGTGCGGTGCAATTGTTGACTAGCTTGGTAGCTGCTCAGGCTCAGAGGCAGAATACCGGTGCTGCTGATAAACCGGTTAGTGCGAGAGTTCGTGATTTTATTAATCTAGACCCTCCAGTGTTTACCGGATCAGACCCCAAAGAGGACCCACAAATATTTATTGATCAGATTCATCGTACATTGCGGGTTATGCATGCTAGTGATACGGAGGCAGTAGAGTTGGCTTCTTATCGGTTACGGGATTTAGCGGTTTTCTGGTATGATAGTTGGGAGAGATCTAGGGGTCCGAACGCTCCTCCAGCCGTGTGGAAGGAATTTTCTGAGGCCTTTCTTCGTCACTACTTGCCAGTTGAGATACGACGAGCTAGAGCTGATAAGTTCTTGAACCTTCGACAGGGTAATATGAGTGTACGAGAGTATAGTATACAGTTTGATTCTTTAGCAAGGTATGCTCCCCATATGGTGTCAGAGATGAGTGATAGGGTGCATCTGTTCGTGAACGGGTTGGGACCACATCTGATAAATGAGTGCACAACAGCCTCCTTGGTAGAGGGCATGGATATTTCCCGTATTCAGGCTTATGCCCAGACCCTAGAGGATCGTAAGCGCCAGCAAAGGGCAGATAGGGAGCAGGATAGGGGCCAGCATAAGAGGGCAAGATTTGCATGGTATTCTGATGAGTTCAGAGGCAGTATCAGGCCCCAATCTTCGAGGAGTTCGGCACCACCTGTAGCTAGTGCTCCTCCACAGTTTCAGAGGCCTCGGTATGATCGATTTACCTATTCTGGTTCAGGTCAGAGTTCGAGGGCATCAGGCTCACAATTTCATAGAGATACTAGTCAGACGAGACCCCCAACACCTCATTGTGATCAGTGCGGCAAGGCCCACTTTGGACTGTGCCGTCGAGGTTCCGATGCGTGCTATTCTTGCGGACAGCGTGGCCATATGATGCGGGATTGTCCTAACAGAGGAGGTGGTGGTATGGCTCAACCGACTGGATCTGTGTCTGGTTCTTCCTCATCAGTTCGACCTCCAGCACAAGGTTTTCAACAGTTGACAGGTCGTGGTAGAGGTAGAGGTTCAGTGCCGAGTTCGAGTGGTGCTCAAAATCGAACCTATGCTCTAATAGGTCGACAAGATCTCGAGTCATCTCCGGATGTTGTTACAGGTATATTGTCTGTGTTTTCTTATGATGTATATGCGCTAATTGATCCAGGATCTACCTTATCATATGTTACACCCTTTGTGGCTAATAAGTTTGGCATTGAACCTGAATTGATAAGTAAACCACTTGCGGTATCCACTCCGATAGGAGATTCTGTGATTGCTAGAAGGGTTTATAAAGGTTGCACTGTGATGATTTGTAGTCGTCAAACCTCGGCAAATTTATTTGAGTTAGAAATGGTTGATTTCGATGTGATAATGGGAATGGACTGGTTGGCCTCATGCTATGCAAGTGTTGACTGTCGTACGAAGATGGTTAGGTTTCAGTTTCCTTGTGAACCCGCCATTGAATGGAAGGGGAACATTGCTACGCCGAAAGGTAGGTTTATTTCCTATCTTAAGGCAAGGAAGATGATCTCAAAAGGTTACATTTATCATCTTGTTCGCGTTAGGGATGCGGAGGCGAAGCCGCCTACTCTACAATTAATCCCCGTGGTCAATGAATTTCCAGATGTTTTCCCAGATGAACTCCCAGGCCTTCCTCCTGAAAGGGAGATTGAGTTTAGCATTGATGCATTGCCTGACACTCAACCGATCTCTATCCCTCCATACAGGATGGCCCCGGTAGAGTTGCGAGAGTTGAAGGCACAGTTGAAGGACTTGCTGGATAAGGGTTTCATTAGGCCTAGCACTTCACCTTGGGGTGCGCCAGTCTTGTTCGTGCGGAAGAAAGATGGGTCGTTAAGGATGTGTATCGATTATCGACAGTTGAATAAGTTTACAATAAAGAACAAGTATCCACTTCCAAGAATTGATGACCTGTTTGACCAACTCCAGGGTGCCAAGTATTTCTCCAAGATTGACTTGCGTTCAGGGTATCATCAGGTGAGGGTTAAGGAGAAGGATATTCCAAAGACGGCCTTCCGGACAAGATATGGGCATTTTGAGTTCTTGGTGATGTCGTTCGGGCTAACAAATGCCCCAGCAGCTTTTATGGATCTCATGAATAGTGTATTCAGGCCCTATCTTGATGTGTTCGTGATCGTATTCATTGATGACATTCTGGTGTATTCTCGTTCGGAGGCGGAATATGCGGGCCACTTGCGGATAGTATTACAGACCCTTCAGGATCATAAGTTATATGCTAAGCTCTCTAAATGTGAATTCTGGCTGAACTCAGTAGCATTCCTTGGCCATGTGATATCTGATGCGGGTATTAGTGTCGACACTCAGAAGATCGATGCAGTGAAGAATTGGCCGAGACCTACAACACCGTCAGAAGTCCGCAGCTTCCTGGGGCTAGCAGGATATTATAGGCGGTTTGTAGAAGGATTTTCCTCTATATCAGCACCATTGACTAAGTTAACACAGAAAGCTACCAAGTTCCAGTGGTCTGATGCTTGTGAACATAGTTTTCAGGAGCTAAAGAATCGATTGACATCCGCGCCAGTGCTCACTCTCCCAGAAGGAACAGAAGGTTATGTGGTATATTGTGATGCATCAGGTATAGGTTTGGGGTGCGTATTGATGCAATGTGGGAAGGTGATTGCTTATGCATCAAGACAATTGAAGAAGCATGAAAAGAATTACCCGAATCATGATTTGGAATTGGCTGCAGTAATATATGCTTTGAAGATATGGCGGCACTACTTATACGGCGTCCATGTTGACATCTACACAGATCACAAGAGTTTACAATACATCTTCAAGCAGAAGGAGTTGAATTTGAGGCAGTGTAGGTGGCTTGAATTACTGAAAGACTACGATGTCGAGATATTGTACCATCCCGGTAAAGCTAATGTTGTGGCAGATGCTCTCAGCCGTAAGTCAATGGGAAGCTTAATACATATTGAGGCAGGTAGACAAGGGTTGACCAAAGAGCTTCACCAGCTGGCCAATATGAGAATCAGATTGTTGGACTCTGATGACGGAGGTGTTACTGTACAGAATACAGCAGAATCATCTTTGGTAGCCGAGGTAAAAGCACGGCAATATGAAGATCCTACCTTAGTAAGATTGAGAGAGGGAATTCAGCAGTGTAAGATTACAGCTTTCAAGATCGGAGGAGATGGGACACTAAGATACCAGGGCCGATTATGTGTACCTAGTGTGGCAGGGTTGCGAGAGAAGATTATGATTGAAATTCACCAGTCCCGATATTCTATCCATCCTGGCTCGACAAAGATGTATCATGACGTTAAGGAGCAATATTGGTGGGATAACATGAAGAAGTCTATTGCAGAATTTGTAGCCCAGTGTCCTAATTGTCAACAAGTAAAGATCGAGCATCAGAAACCTAGTGGATTGATTCAGAATATAGAGATTCCGACCTGGAAATGGGAGGTGATTAATATGGACTTCATTATTGGATTACCTCGCTCTTATCATAAGTTTGACTCCATCTGGGTGATAGTTGATCGACTTACAAAATCTGCCCATTTTCTGCCAGTTAAGACAACTTACACGGCTGAAGATTATGCGAAGTTGTATATCAAGGAGATTGTTAGGCTTCATGGTGTGCCGGTATCTATTATATCAGACCGAGGAGCTCAATTTACGGCTAACTTTTGGAGGTCTTTTCAGAAGGGTTTAGGCACACAAGTAAATCTCAGCACTGCATTCCATCCGCAGACTGACGGACAGGCTGAACGTACCATCCAGACGCTTGAAGATATGCTACGAGCATGTGTTCTAGATTTCAAGGGGAATTGGGATGACCATCTGGCACTTATAGAATTTGCCTACAATAATAGCTACCATTCCAGTATTAAAATGGCCCCGTATGAGGCACTGTACGGGAGGAGATGTAGATCACCAGTTGGATGGTTCGAAGTCGGTGAGACAGAATTATATGGGCCAGATTTGATTCACCAAGCCATTGAGAAGGTGAAAGTGATACAAGAGCGACTGAGGATGGCACAAAGTAGGCAAAAGTCTTATTCCGACGTCCGACGTCGTGATCTGGAATTTGAGGTTGGTGATTGGGTTTTCCTGAAGATCTCGCCGATGAAGGGTGTTATGCGTTTTGGGAAGAAGGGTAAGTTGAGTCCGCGGTATATTGGGCCGTACAAAATTCTTCGACGAATTGGACAGGTTGCTTACGAGTTAGAATTGCCATCTGAATTGGAATTTGTCCACCCGGTATTCCATGTATCTATGTTGAGGAAATGTATTGGAGACCCTTCTCGGGTCGTCCCTATCAAAGATGTACAAGTTACAAAGGATCTATCATATGATGAAGTGCCAGTGGCTATATTAGATCGACAAGTCCGCAAGCTGAGAACAAAGGATGTAGCTTCCGTGAAAGTATTATGGAGGAACAAGAATATAGAAGAAATGACATGGGAAGCAGAAGAGGAGATGAAGTCTAAATACCCTTACCTATTCCAGAGTGAAGATAACGAGGATGTCGGGGGAAAGAAGGACGCATTATAAGGTGAAACGGCTCTATGAGATAAGCAATAGCTTGTGAATACTCTTTTTTTAATACAAAATGGTGATATGCAGATAATGTACATATCCATAATGCTTTGTATAGTCTTGTAAGGCCATAGGTTGGGTTTAACTGCTTGCAAGTTTGGCTAGTGTCCATTTTATGGGGGAAACTCAGCCGGAAATCTCCGTCGGAATCCACGATGAGTTAGACACCCCATAAACCCTTACATTCGAGGACGAATGTTCCTAAGGGGGAGAGGGTGTTACAACCCAAATTCGCATACCATAGATCACGTCGTAAGTTAGTCGATGTAAATACAAGAAGAGATTATCTTTGAGATGATAAGAAGTTAATCCTATTGGTCTTAAACGATACAAGGGTGTATAAGAGTGGTTAACAAATATTAGAAGTTAAACGAATCAAGGATGTTGTAACCCGTATTTTCGGGTAACACTAGAGGTGATTAACTGTCCCAAGAGGTCTTGTTTTAATGTATTTGAATCATATAATATCCACATCATAAGTCTTGAAGTCAAGCGAGTTATGAAACAAAAGTTGATAAAAGTTGTCGCAACTTAGGTTTATAATTTTACTTAAACTTTAGGTCAAATGTTAATGCATTTTTCTCCCAATGTGCTTGGAATTATGGGGTGATCTACCTATAAAATTGAAGATCTATGAGTCTAGTTTCCAACGCATTAAACCGTTCGTTGATACGATCTTGGAATAGAGAGATATTCGCGTTTTCGCGAGAGTGCGCCAAGCTGCTCTCTATGGGGCCCACAAAGGCGGTTTAAGACATATGGACATATATAAGATACCTCAACCCCGTTTTAAGTCATTATTTTTCAGTATATTCAGACCTTATAACCCTAAAAACAGTCTCTCAAGGTTCTCTCATGATCCAAGACCCAAACAAAGGGCAAACAACACAAATCAAATGTCGGGAATCCCGTGGCGCTAGTAAGTTTCTTGTTCTTCTTGTTGTTGCTGATTTTTGTGTAGTTCCAGCTCGTGTGGGAGGTTGTTTTAAGTGTTTTATGTCCTGTAAAATACACCTTCAAGTTTTTAATATCAACCCTAGGTGATTTCAAGTCTTCTAAAGTAATTCTAGTGCCGAAAAACCCGAATTAATTGCTAGTTTCGCTTCCTTGTTCTTGTGGCAGAATTGAAGGGATATTTCGTGGAAAATTAAGGTCAAATTGGAGTTGTTCTTTCTGTTTAAAGGTAAGGAACCTCTTACTCTATATATATTTAAGATTATCCAAGTTGCAGCTAAGTCGTTGAAGCTAGAACTTGTGAAATATATATCGAAAAGCTTGGTAGTAATGTTGTTGGTTGGTGGACTGTTTTGGAGGCTCAATATGATTATTAATGATGTTGTTTGGGATGTTTGGTGATTGTATTGACTTGTGGGAAGTCATATAAATAGGGGAGGTGCTGTCCGTTTCATCGTAAAATAGGTTGTGGTCGATACATAATAGTTACGACGCTTAAACGATAATGATAGTGTCATTTGTCTTATTGTAGACTAAGGAGTCATGATATTTGCATAGCTTGAGGTTGGGCAGTATATACAAGGTATGTGAGTCTATCCCCTTCATTCTTTTGCACGACTCCGATTGTACATAATGTAATGAACGAGCTCCCAAAGATACTCTACTCTTAGAAGCTAGCAGTACTTACATTGCTGCCCTTCTTATGAAACGATTGGTATTGATGTTACTTCTCTTATTCTTATATTATCAATGTTGTTGGTAGTTCCTGATTCTTATAAGTTTCTTGATGAAGAGTTAATCCTAATAACGTGTACGAAGGATACCGACCTTACGTCACTCTGAAAGGTTCAAAATGTGATTCGAATGAGTCCAGCATGCATCATATATATGTATCTATTTTACTCTACCGAGCCGCGCTATAGTTGGCCGGGTATGGCACCTATTGTGCAACCACTGATCAGTTGGGTTTTACCGAGCTCCACGTGGCCGGGTACGATTCTACCGAGCCCTATGATGGCCGGGTACGTTTTACCGAGCCTATTATGGCCGGGTACGATATGATGATGGTGATGCCCACAAAGGCGTATGTTTTAAAAGTTTATGTATATATATATATATGTATGTATCATGTATTTCATGTCAGTAGCCCTCAGAGGTACCCAGATGTCACAGGTTGTATATTCTCTATCCATGTTTACATTACTGTTCTTACTTATGCTTTCTTGCCTCACATACTCAGTACTTTATTCGTACTGACGTCCTTTTTATTTGTGGACGCTGCATGTCGTGCTGCAGGTCCTGATAGACAGGTAGACGTAGCTCCCCCACCACAGTAGGCTGTCCAGTTCAGCGGTTATTGGCGAGATCCCTTCTCCGGACTTGCCGTGGTCTTGGTATGCATTTTTGTTATAGACCTTATGGGTATGTCGGGGCCCTGTTCCGGCAATGTTGTAGCACTTATGTTCTTTTAGAGGCTCATAGATAGGTGTCGACTTATGTATGGTTTAGAATGCCTTTTCGGCTGATTTTTGTTGTATAGTCTTTCATGGCATCATGATAGCTCGTACCTTATATATAGTTTCTTGACAGTCTTGTCGTCCCATGTTATGTATGTTCATGACATTATCTTTCATTGTTGGATGTTCATGATCCATGTCTACTATTTATATTGATCTTGTCGGCCCTTAAAGATAATAAGAAAGGTTAGATAAAATGTACGTTGGAGCTCGGCAAGTATGGCCCGGGTGCTAGTCATGACCCTCCAGTTGGGTCGTGACATAATCAAGCAGCGGCTGAGTTTGCAGAACATGCAAGCCTAGCTGCCAGAGCTGTTGTAGAACTTTCAAGGCAATATTGTGTTGATGAAGGTGGTTCATGCCACTTAGGTTTCAAGGATGGAAGGTTGGAACACGGGCAATCATTTCCTGGAGATGGGAATGGTAATTTTTCTGTTGGCAGGTAGAATTGAAACATGAAATTTAAGGATGCTACCTCTTCTTCTCAAGAAGAGGCTGAGTTTGCAGAACATGCAAGCCTAGCTGCCAGAGCTGTTGGAGAATTTTCAAGGAAATATTATGTTGATGATGGTGGTTCATGCCACTTAGGTTTCAAGAATAATTGGTTAGAACATGGGCAATCATTTCCTGGAGATGGTAATGGTAATTTTTCTATTGGCAAGAAGAATTAGAACATGAAATTGAAGGATGCTACCGATGCTGCTAAAGCAATGGCTGAGTTTGCAGAACATGCAAGCCTAGCTGCAAGAGCTGTTGTAGAACTTTCATGGCAATATTGTATTGATTATGGTGGTTCATGCCACTTAGGTTTCAAGGATGAAAGGTTGGAACATGGGCAATCATTTCCTGGAGATGGTAATGGTAATTTTTCTGTTGGCAGGTAGAATTGGAACATGAAATTTAAGGATGCTACCTCTGCTACTCAAGCAGCGGCTGAGTTTGCAGAATATGCAAGCCTAGTTGCCAGAGCTGTTGTAGAACTTTCAAGGCAATATTGTCTTGATGATGGTGGTTCATGCCACTTAGGTTTCAAGAATAAAAGGTTGGAACATGGGTAATCATTTCCTGGAGATGGTAAATTTTTTATTGGCTGGCAAAATTGACAATGAAATTGAATGATGCTACCTCTGCTTCTCAAGTAGCGGGTGACTTTGTAGAACATAAAACCCTAGTTGCCAGAGCTGTTGTAGAACTTTCAAGGCAATATTGTGTTGATGATGGTGGTTAATGCCACTTAGTTTTCAAGGATGAAAGGTTGGAACATGGGCAATCATTTCCTGGAGATGGTAATGGTAATTTGTCTATTGGCAGGTAGAATTGGAACATGAAATATAAGGATGCTACCTCTTCTGCTCAAGCAGTGGCTGAGTTTGCAGAACATGGAAGCCTAGCTGCCAAAGCTTTTGGAGAACCTTCAAGGCAATATTGTGTTGATGATGGTGGTTAATGCCACTTAGGTTTCAAGAATGAATGGTTGGAACATCGGCAATCATTTCCTGGAGATTGTAATGGTAATGTTTCTGTTGGCAAGCAGAATTGGAACATGAAATTAAAGGATGCTACCGTTGCTGCTCAAGCAGCAGCTGAGTTTACAGAACATGCTAGCCTAGCTGCCAGAGCTGTTGTAGAACTTTCAAGGCAATATTGTGTTGATGATGGTGGTTCATGCCACTTAGGTTTCAAGGATAAAAGGTAGGAACATGGGCAATCATTTCCTGGAGATGGTAAATTTTCTATTGGCAAGCACAATTGGAACTTGAAAGTTAAGGATGCTACCTCTGCTGCTCAAGCAACGGTTGAGTTTGCAGAACATGCAGGCCTAGTTGTCAGAGCTGTGGTAGAACTTTCAAGAAAATATTATGTTGATATTGGTGGTTCATGCCACTTAGGTTTCAAGGATGAAAGGTTGGAATATGGGCAATCATTTCCTGGAGATGGTAATTTTTCTATTGGCAAGCAGATTAGAACATGAAATTTAAAGATGCTACCTCTGCTTCTCAAGCAGCGGCTGACTTTGCAGAACATGCAACCCTAGTTTCCAGAGCTGTTGTACAACTTTCAAGGCAATATTGTGTTGATGATGGTGATTCATGCCACTTAGGCCTCAAGGATGAAAGGTTGGAACATGGGCAATCATTTCCTGGAAATGGTAATGGTAATTTGTCTGTTGGCAGGCAGAATTGGAACATGAAATTTAAGGATGCTACCTCTTCTGCTCAAACAACGGCTGAGTTTGCAGAACATGCAAGCCTAGCTGCTAGAGCTGTTGGAGAACTTTCAAGGCAATATTGTATTGATGATGGTGGTTCATGCCACTTAGGTTTCAAGAATGAATGGTTGGAACATCGGCAATCATTTCCTGGAGATGGTAATGGTTATTCTTTTATTGGCAGGCAGAATTAGAACATGACGTTGAAGGATGCTACCGATGCTGCTCAAGCAGCGGCTGAGTTTGCAGAACATGCAAGCCTAGCTGCAAGAGCTGTTGTAGAACTTTCGAGGCAATATTGTGTTGATGATGGTGGTTCATGCCACTTAGTTTTCAAGGATGAAAGGTTGGAACATGAAATTTAAGGATGCTACCTCGGCTACTCAAGCAGCGGCTGAGTTTGCAGAACATGCAAACCTAGCTGCCAGAGCTGTTGGAGAACTTTCAAGGCAATATTGTGTTGGTGATGGTGGTTCATGCCACTTAGGTTCCAAGAATGAATGGTTGGAACATCGGCAATCATCTCCTAGAGATGGTAATGGTAATTTTTCTATTGGTAGGCAGAATTAGAACAGGAAATCGAAGGATGCTACCGATGCTGCTCAAGCAGCGGCTGAGTTTGCAGAACATGCAAGCCTAGCTGAAAGAGCTATTGTAGAACTTTCAAGGCAATATTATGTTGATGATGGTGGTTCATGCCACTTAGGTTTCAAGGATGAAAGGTTGGAACTTGCGCAATCATTTCCTGGAGATGTTAATGGTAATTTTTATGTTGGTAGGTAGAATTGGAATATGAAATTTAAGGATGCTACTTCTGCTACTCAAGCAGCGGCTGAGTTTGCAGAACATGCAAGCCTAGCTGCTAGAGCTGTTGTAGAACTTTCAAGGCAATATTATGTTGATGATAGTGGTTCATGCCACTTAGGTTTCAAGGATGGAAGGTTGGAACATGGGCAATCATTTCTTGGAGATGAGAATGGTAATTGTTCTGTTGGCAGGCAGAATTGGAACATGAAATTTAAGGTTGCCACCTCTTCTGCTCAAGAAGTGGCTGAGTTTGCAGAACATGCAAGCCTAGCTGCCAGAGCTATTGGAGAACTTTCAAGGAAATATTATGTTGATGATGGTGGTTCATGCCACTTAGGTTTCAAGAATGAAAGGTTGGAACTTGCGTAATCATTTCCTGGAGATGGTAATGGTAATTTTTATGTTGGCAGGTAGAATTGGAACATGAAATTTAAGGATGCTACTTCTGCTACTCAAGCAGCGGCTGAGTTTGCAGAATATGCAAGCCTAGCTGCTAGAGCTGTTGTAGAACTTTCAAGGCAATATTATGTTGATGATAGTGGTTCATGCCACTTAGGTTTCAAGGATGGAAGGTTGGAACATGGGCAATCATTTCTTGGAGATGGGAATGGTAATTGTTCTGTTGGCAGGCAGAATTGGAACATGAAATTTAAAGATGCCACCTCTTCTGCTCAAGAAGCGGCTGAGTTTGCAGAACATGCAAGCCTAGCTGCCAGAGCTGTTGGAGAACTTTCAAGGAAATATTATGTTGATGATGGTGGCTCATGCCACTTAGATTTCAAGAATGAATGGTTAGAACATGGGCAATCATTTCGTGGAGATGGTAATGGTAATTTTTCTATTGGCAGACACAATTGGAACTTGAAATTTAAGGATGCTACCTCTGCTGCTCAAGCAACGGTTGAGTTTGCAGAACATGCAGGCCTAGCTGTCCGAGCTGTTGTAGAACTTTTAAGGAAATATTGTGTTGATAATGGTGGTTCATGCCACTTAGGTTTCAAGGATGAAAGGTTGGAATGTGGGCAATCATTTCCTAGAGATGGTAATTTTTCTATTGGCAGGCAGAATATAACATAAAATTTAAAGATGCTACCTCTGCTTCTCAAGCAGCGGCTGACTTTGCAGAACATGAAACCCTAGTTTCCAGAGCTGTTGTACAACTTTCAAGGCAATATTGTGTTGATAATGGTGGTTCATGCCACTTAGGCTTCAAGGATGAAAGGTTGGAACATGGGCAATCATTTCCTGGAAATGGAAATGGTAATTTGTCTGTTGGCAGGCAGAATTGGAAAATAAAATTTAAGGATGCTACCTCTTCTGCTCAAACAACGGCTGAGTTTGCAGAACATGCAAGCCTAGCTGCAAGAGCTGTTGTAGAACTTTCAAGACAATATTGTGTTGATTATGGTGGTTCATGCCACTTAGGTTTCAAGGATGAAAGGTTGGAACATGGGCAATCATTTCCTGGAGATGGTAATGGTAATTTTTATGTTGGCAGGTAGAATTGGAACATGAAATTTAAGGATGCTACCTCTGCTGCTCAAGCAGTGGCTGAGTTTGCAGAACATGCAAGCCTAGCTGCCAGAGCTGTTGTAGAACTTTTAAGGCAATATTGTGTTGATGATGGTGGTTCATGCCACTTAGGTTTCAAGGATGAAAAGTTGGAATATGGGCAATCATTACCTGGAGATGGTAATTTTCTATTGGCAGGCAGAATAGAACATGAAATTTAAAGATGCTACCTCTGCTTCTCAAGCAGCGGCTGACTTTGCAGAACATGCAACCCTAGCTTCCAGAGCTGTTGTACAACTTTCAAGGCAATATTGTGTTGATGATGGTGGTTCATGCAACTTAGGATTCAAGGATGAAAGGTTGGAAAATGGGCAATCATTTCCTGGAAATGGTAATGGTAATTTGTCTGTTGGCAGGCAGAATTGGAACATGAAATTTAAGGATGCTACCTCATCTGCTCAAACACCGGCTGAGTTTGCAAAACATGCAAGCCTAGCTGCTAGAGCTGTTGGAGAACTTTCAAGGCAATATTGTGTTGATGATGGTGGTTCATGCCACTTAGGTTTCAAGAATGAATGGTTGGAACATCGGCAATCATTTCCTGGAGATGGTAATGGTAATTTTTCTATTGGCAGGTGGAATTAGATCATGATATTGAAGGATGCTACCGTTACTGCTCAAGTAGTGGCTGAGTTTACAGAACATGCAAGCCTAGCTGCCAGAGCTGTTGTAGAACTTTCAAGGCAATATTGTGTTGATGATGGTGGTTCATGCCACTTAAGTTTCAAGGATAAAAGGTTGGAACATGGACAATCATTTCCTGGAGATGGTAAATTATCTATTGGCAGGCACAATTGGAACTTGAAATTTAAGGAAGCTACCTCTGCTGCTCAAGCAACGGTAGACTTTGCAGTACATGCAGGCCTAGATGTAAGAGCTGTTGTAGAACTTTCAAGGAAATATTGTGTTGATAATGGTGGTTCATGCCACTTAGGTTTCAAGAATGAATGGTTAGAACATGGGCAATCATTTCCTGGAGATGGTAATGGTAATTTTTCTATTGGCAGGCAGAATTAGAACATGAAATTGAAGGATGCTACCGATGCTGCTCAAGCAGTGGCTGAGTTTGCAGAACATGCAAGCCTAGCTGCAAGAGCTGTTGTAGAACTTTCAAGACAATATTGTGTTGATTATGGTGGTTCATGCCACTTAGGTTTCAAGGATGAAAGGTTGGAACATGGGCAATCATTTCCTGGAGATGGTAATGGTAATTTTTCTGTTAGCAAGTAGAATTGGAACATGAAATATAAGGATGCTACCTCTGCTACTCAAGCAGCGACTGAGTTTGCAGAACATGCAAGCCTAGTTGCCAGAGTTATTGTAGAACTTTCAAGGCAATATTGTGTTGATGATGGTGGTTCATGACACTTAGGTTTCAAGTATAAAAGGTTGGAACATGGGTAATCATTTCCTGGAGATGGTAAATTTTCTATTGGCTGGCAGAATTGAACATGAACTTGAAATATACTACCTCTGCCTCTCAAGCAGCGGGTGACTTTGTAGAACATAAAACCCTAGTTGCCAGAGTTGTTGTAGAACTTTCAAGGCAATATTGTGTTGATGATGGTGGTTCATGCCACTTAGTTTTCAAGGATGAAAGGTTGGAACATGGGCAATCATTTCCTGGAGATGGTAATGGTAATTTGTCTGTTGGCAGGTAGAATTGGAACATGAAATTTAAGGATGCTACCTCTTCTGCTCAAGCAGCGGCTGAGTTTGCAGAACATGGAAGCCTAGCTGCCAGAGCTGTTGGACAACTTTCAAGGCAATATTGCGTTGATGATGGTGGTTCATGCCACTTAGGTTTCAAGAATAAATGGTTGGAACATAGGCAATTATTTCCTGGAGATTGTAATGGTAATGTTTATGTTGGTAAGCAGAATTGGAACATGAAATTAAAGGATACTACCGTTGCTGCTCAAGTAGCGGCTGAGTTTACAGAACATGCAAGCCTAGCTGCCAGAGCTGTTGTAGAACTTTCAAGGCAATATTGTGTTGATGATGGTGGTTCATGCCACTTAGGTTTCAAGGATAAAAGGTTGGAACATGGGCAATCATTTCCTGGAGATGGTAAATTTTCTATTGGCATGCACAATTGGAACTTGAAATTTAAGGATGCTACCTCTGCTGCTCAAGCAACGGTTGACTTTGCAGTACATGCAGGCCTAGCTGTAAGAGCTGTTGTAGAACTTTCAAGGAAATATTGTGTTGATAATGGTGGTTCATGCCACTTAGGTTTCAAGTATGAAAGGTTGGAATATGGGCAATCATTTCCTGGAGATGGTAATTTTTCTATTGGCAGGCAGAATAGAACATGAAATTTAAAGATGCTACCTCTGCTTCTCAAGTAGCGGCTGACTTTGCAGAACATGCAACCCTAGTTTCCAGAGCTGTTGTACAACTTTCAAGGCAATATTGTGTTGATGATGGTGGTTCTTGCCACTTAGTCTTCAAGGATGAAAGGTTGGAACATGGGCAATCATTTCCTGGAAATGGTAATGGTAATTTGTCTGTTGGTAGGCAGAATTGGAACATGAAATTTAAGGATACTACCTCTTCTACTCAAACAGTGGCTAAGTTTGCAGAACATGCAAGCCTAGCTGCTAGAGATATTGGAGAACATTCAAGGCAATATTGTATTAATGATGGTGGTTCATGCCACTTAGGTTTCAAGTATGAAAGGTTGGAATATGGGCAATCATTTCCTGGAGATGGTAATTTTTCTATTGGCAGGCAGAATAGAACATGAAATTTAAAGATGCTACCTCTGCTTCTCAAGCAGCGGCTGACTTTGCAAAACATGCAACCCTAGTTTCCAAAGCTGTTGTACAACTTTCAAGGCAATATTGTGTTGATGATGGTGGTTCATGCCACTTAGTCTTCAAGGATGAAAGGTTGGAACATGGGAAATCATTTCCTGGAAATGGTAATGGTAATTTGTGTGTTGGCAGGCAGAATTGGAACATGAAATTTAAGGATGCTACCTCTTCTACTCAAACAGCGGCTGAGTTTGCAGAACATGCAAGCCTAGCTGCTAGAGATGTTGGAGAACTTTCAAGGCAATATTGTGTTGATGATGGTGGTTCATGCCACTTAGGTTTCAAGAATTAATGGTTGGAACATCGGCAATCATTTCCTGGAGAAGGTAATGGTAATTTTTCTATTGGTAGGCAGAATTAGAACATGAAATTGAAGGATGCTACCGATGCTGCTCAAGCAGCGGCTGAGTTTGCAGAACATGCAAGCCTAGCCGAAAGAGCTGTTGTAGAACTTTCAAGGCAATATTGTGTTGATGATGTTGATTCATGCCACTTAGGTTTCAGGGATGAACGGTTGTAACATGGGCAATCATTTCCTAGAGATGGTAATGGTAATTCTTTTGTTGGCAGGTAGAATTGGAACATGAAATTTAAAGATACTACCTTTGCTACTCAAGCAGCGACTGAGTTTGCAGAACATGCAAGCCTAGCTACCAGAGCTGTTGTAGAACTTTCAAGGCAATAATATGTTGATGATGGTGGTTCATGCCACTTAGGTTTCAAGGATGGAAGGTTGGAACATGGGCAGTCATTTCCTGGAGATGGGAATGGTAATGGTAATTTTTCTGTTGGCAGGTAGAATTGGAACATGAAATTTAAGGATGCTACCTCTTCTGCTCAAGAAGCGGCTGAGTTTGTAGAACATGCAAGCCTAGCTGCCAGAGCTGTTGTAGAACTTTCAAGGCAATATTGTGTTGATGATGGTGGTTCATGCCACTTAGGTTTCAAGGATGGAAGGTTGGAACATGGGCAATCATTTCCTGGAGATGGGAATGGTAATTTTTCTATTGGCAGGCAGAATTGGAACATGAAATTTAAGGATGCTACCTCTTCGGCTCAAGAAGCGGCTGAGTTTGTAGAACATGCAAGCCTAGCTGCCAGAGCTGTTGGAGAACTTTCAAGGAAATATTATGTTGATGATGGTGGTTCATGCCACTTAGCTTTCAAGAATGAATGGTTAGAACATGGGCAATCATTTCCTGGAGATGGTAATGGTAATTTTTCTATTGGCAGGCACAATTGGAACTTGAAATTTAAGGATGCTACCTCTGCTGCTCAAGCAACGGTTGAGTTTACAGAATATGCAGGCCTAGCTGTCCGAGCTGTTGTAGAACTTTCAAGAAAATATTGTGTTGATAATGGTGGTTCCTGCCACTTAGGTTAGAAGGATGAACGGTTGGAACATGGGCAATCATTTCCTGGAGATGGTAACGGTAATTTGTCTGTTGGCAGGTAGAATTGGAACATGAAATTTAAGGATGCTACCGATGCTGCTCAAGAAGCGGCTGAGTTTGCAGAACATGCATGCCTAGCTACTAGAGCTAGTGGTTCATGCCATTTAGGTTTCAAGGATGAAAGGTTGGAACATGGGCAATCATTTCCTGGAGATGGTAATGGTAATTTTTCTGTTGGCAGGCAGAATTGGAACTTGAAATTTAAGGATGCTACCTCTTCTACTCAAGAAGCGGCTGAGTTTGCAGAACATGAAAGCCTAGCT
Organism: Nicotiana tomentosiformis; assembly: GCF_000390325.3. NCBI lineage: Eukaryota > Viridiplantae > Streptophyta > Magnoliopsida > Solanales > Solanaceae > Nicotiana > Nicotiana tomentosiformis. Next base: position 124,560 of record NW_027174570.1, read on the forward strand.
GCTAGAGATGTTGGAGAACTTTCAAGGAAATATTATGTTGATGATGGTGGTTCATGCCACTTAGGTTTCAGGGATGAACGGTTGTAACATGGGCAATCATTTCCTAGAGATGGTAATGGTAATTCTTTTGTTGGCAGGTAGAATTGGAACATGAAATTTAAGGATACTACCTCTGCTACTCAAGCAGCGACTGAGTTTGCAGAACATGCAAGCCTAGCTACCAGAGCTGTTGTAGAACTTTCAAGGCAATAATGTGTTGATGATGGTGGTTCATGCCACTTAGGTTTCAAGGATGGAAGGTTGGAACATGGGCAGTCATTTCCTGGAGATGGGAATGGTAATGGTAATTTTTCTGTTGGCAGGTAGAATTGGAACATGAAATTTAAGGATGCTACCTCTTCTGCTCAAGAAGCGGCTGAGTTTGTAGAACATGCAAGCCTAGCTGCCAGAGCTGTTGTAGAACTTTCAAGGCAATATTGTGTTGATGATGGTTGTTCATGCCACTTAGGTTTCAAGGATGGAAGGTTGGAACATGGGCAATCATTTCCTGGAGATGGGAATGGTAATTTTTCTGTTGGCAGGCAGAATTGGAACATGAAATTTAAGGATGCTACCTCTTCGGCTCAAGAAGCGGCTGAGTTTGTAGAACATGCAAGCCTAGCTGCCAGAGCTGTTGGAGAACTTTCAAGGAAATATTATGTTGATGATGGTGGTTCATGCCACTTAGCTTTCAAGAATGAATGGTTAGAACATGGGCAATCATTTCCTGGAGATGGTAATGGTAATTTTTCTATTGGCAGGCACAATTGGAACTTGAAATTTAAGGATGCTACCACTGCTGCTCAAGCAACGGTTGAGTTTGCAGAATATGCAGGCCTAGCTGTCCGAGCTGTTGTAGAACTTTCAAGGAAATATTGTGTTGATAATGGTGGTTCCTGCCACTTAGGTTTCAAGGATGAACGGTTGGAACATGGGCAATCATTTCCTGGAGATGGTAACGGTAAGTTGTCTGTTGGCAGGTAGAATTGGAACATGAAATTTAAGGATGCTACCGATGCTGCTCAAGAAGCGGCTGAGTTTGCAGAACATGCATGCCTAGCTACTAGAGCTAGTGGTTCATGCCATTTAGGTTTGAAGGATGAAAGGTTGGAACATAGGCAATCATTTCCTGGAGATGGTAATGGTAATTTTTCTGTTGGCAGGCAGAATTGGAACTTGAAATTTAAGGATGCTACCTCTTCTACTCAAGAAGCGGCTGAGTTTGCAGAACATGAAAGCCTAGCTGCTAGAGATGTTGGAGAACTTTCAAGGAAATATTATGTTGATGATGGTGGTTCATGCCACTTAGGTTTCAAGAATGAATGGTTAGATCATGGGCAATCATTTCCTGGAGATGGTAATGGTAATTTTTCTATTGGTAGGCAGAATTAGAACATGAAATTACAGGATGCTACCGATGCTGCTCAAGCAGTGGCTGAGTTTGCAGAACATGCAAGCCTAGCTACAAGAGCTGTTGTAGAACTTTCAAGGCAATATTGTGTTGATTATGGTGGTTCATGCCACTTAGGTTTCAAGGATGAAAAGTTGGAATATGGGTAATCATTACCTGGAGATGGTAATGGTAATTTTTCTATTGGCAGGCAGAATAGAACATGAAATTTAAAGATGCTACCTCTGCTACTCAAGCAGCGGCTGAGTTTGCAGAACACGCAAGCCTAGTTGCCAGAGTTGTTGTAGAACTTTCAAGGCAATATTGTGTTGATGATGGTGGTTCATGACACTTAGGTTTCAAGAATAAAAGGTTGGAACATGGGTAATCATTTCCTGGAGATGGTAATGGTAATTTTTCTGTTGGTAGGCAGAATTGGAACTTGAAATTTAAGGATGCTACCTCTTCTACTCCAGAAGCGGCTTAGTTTGCAGAACATGAAAGCCTAGCTGCTAGAGATGTTGGAGAACTTTCAAGGAAATATTATGTTGATGATGGTGGTTCATGCCACTTAGCTTTCAAGAATGAATGGTTAGAACATGGGCAATCATTTCCTGGAGATGGTAATGGTAATTTTTCTATTGGTAGGCAGAATTAGAACATGAAATTACAGGATGCTACCGATGCTGCTCAAGCAGTGGCTGAGTTTGCAGAACATGCAAGCCTAGCTACAAGAGCTGTTGTAGAACTTTCAAGGCAATATTGTGTTGATGATGGTGGTTCATGACACTTAGGTTTCAAGAATAAAAGGTTGGAACATGGGTAATCATTTCCTGGAGATGGTAATGGTAATTTTTCTATTGGCTGGTAGAATTAGAACATGAAATTTAAGGATGCTACCTCTTCTGCTCAAGCAGCGGTTGAGTTTGCAGAACATGCAATCCTAGCTGCCTGAGTTGTTGTAGAACTTTCAAGGCAATATTGTGTTGCTGATGGTGGTTTATGCCACTTAGTTTTCAAGGATGTAAGGTTGGAACATGGGCAATCATTTCCTGGAGATGGTAATGGTAATTTGTCTGTTGGCAGGTAGAATTGGAACATGAAATTTAAGGATGCTACCTCTTCTGCTCAAGCAGCGGCTGAGTTTGCAGAACATGGAAGCCTAACTGCCAGAGCTGTTGGAGAACCTTCAAGGCAATATTGTGTTGATGATGGTGGTTCATGCCACTTAGGTTTCAAGAATGAATGGTTGGAACATCGGCAATTATTTCCTGGAGATTGTAATGGTAATGTTTCTGTTGGCAAGCAGAATTGGAATATGAAATTAAAGGATGCTACCGTTGCTGCTCAAGCAGCGGCTGAGTTTACAGAACATGCAAGCCTAGCTGCCATAGCTGTTGTAGAACTTTCAAGGCAATATTGTGTTGATGATGGTAGTTCATGCCACTTAGGTTTCAAGGATAAAAGGTTGGAACATGGGCAATCATTTCCTGGTGATGGTAAATTTTCTATTGGCAGGCACAATTGGAACTTGAAATTTAAGGATGCTACCTCTGCTGCTCAAGCAACGGTTGAGTTTGCAGTACATGCAGGCCTAGCTGTAAGAGCTGTTGTAGAACTTTCAAGGAAATATTGTGTTGATAATGGTGGTTCATACTACTTAGGTTTCAAGCATGAAAGGTTGGAATATGGGCAATCATTTCCTGGAGATGGTAATTTTTCTATTAGCAAGCAGAATAGAACATGAAATTTAAAGATGCTACCTCTGCTTCTTAAGCAGTGGCTGACTTTGCAGAACATGCAACCCTAGTTTCCAGAGTTGTTGTACAACTTTCAAGGCAATATTGTTTTGATGATGGTGGTTCTTGCCACTTAGTCTTCAAGGATGAAATGTTGGAACATGGGCAATCATTTCCTGGAAATGGTAATGGTAATTTGTCTATTGGGAGGTAGAATTGGAACATGAAATTTAAGGATGCTACCTCTTCTGCTCAAACAACGGCTGAGTTTGCAGAACATTCAAGCCTAGCTGCTAGAGCTGTTGGAGAACTTTCAAGGCAATATTGTGTTGATGATGGTGGTTCATGCCACTTAGGTTTCAAGAATGAATGGTTGGAACATCGGCAATCATTTCCTGGAGATGGTAATGGTAATTTTTCTATTGGTAGGCAGAATTAGAACATGAAATTGAAGGATGCTACCGATGCTGCTCAAGCAGCGGCTGAGTTTGCAGAACATGCAAGCCTAGCTGAAAGAGCTGTTGTAGAACTTTCAAGGCAATATTGTGTTGATTATGGTGGTTCATGCCACTTAGGTTTCAAGGATGAAAGGTTGGAACATGGGCAATCATTTCCTGGAGATGGTAATGGTAATTTTTCTGTTGGCAGGTAGAATTGGAACATGAAATTTAAGGATGCTACCTCTGCTACTCAAGCAGCGGCTGAGTTTGCAAAACATGCAAGCCTAGCTGCCAGAGCTGTTGTAGAACTTTCAAGGCAATATTGTGTTGATGATGGTGGTTCATGCCACTTAGGTTTCAAGGATGGAAGGTTGGAACATGGGCAATCATTTCCTGGAGATGGGAATGGTAATTTTTCTGTTGGCAGGTAGAATTGGAACATGAAATTTAAGGATGCTACCTCTTCTGCTCAAGAAGCGGCTGAGTTTGCAGAACATGCAAGCCTAGCTGCCAGAGTTGTTGGAGAACTTTCAAGGAAATATTATGTTTATCGTGGTGGTTCATGCCACTTAGGTTTCAAGAATGAATGGTTAGAACATGGGCAATCATTTCCTGGAGATGGTAATGGTAATTTTTCTATTGGCAGGCACAATTGGAGCTTGAAATTTAAGGATGCTACCTCTGCTGCTCAAGCAACGGTTGAGTTTGCAGAATATGCAAGCCTAGCTGTCCGAGCTGTTATAGAACTTTCAAGGAAATATTGTGTTGATAATGGTGGTTCATGCCTCTTAGGTTTCAAGGATGAAAGGTTGGAATGTGGGAAATTATTTCCTAGAGATGGTAATTTTTCTATTGGCAGGCAGAATAGAACATGAAATTTAAAGATGCTACCTCTGCTTCTCAAGCAGCGGCTGACTTTGCAGAACATGCAACCCTAGTTTTCAGAGCTGTTGTACAACTTTCAAGGCAATATTGTGTTGATGATGGTGGTTCATGCCACTTAGGCTTCAAGGATGAAAGGTTGGAACATGGGCAATCATTTCCTAGAAATGGTAATGGTAATTTGTTTGTTGGCAGGCAGAATTGGAACATGAAATTTAAGGATGCTACCTCTTCTGCTCAAACAGCGGCTGAGTTTGCAGAACATGCAAGCTTAGCTGCCAGAGCTGTTGTAGAACTTTCAAGGCAATATTGTGTTGATGATGGTGGTTCATGCCACTTAGGTTACAAGGATGAAAGGTTGGAACATAAAATTTAAGGATGCTACCTCGGCTACTCAAGGAGCGGCTGAGTTTGCAGAACATGCAAGCCTAGCTGTCAGAGCTGTTGTAGAACTTTCAAGGCAATATTGTGCTGATGATGGTGGTTCATGCCACTTAGGTTTCAAGGATAAAGGTTAGAACATGGGTAATCATTTCCTGGAGATTGTAATTTTACTGTTGGCAGGCAGAATTGAACATGAAATTTAAAGATCCTACCTCTACTGCTCAAGCAGCGGCTGAGTTTGTAGAATATGCAAGTCTAGCTGCCAGAGCTGTTGTAGAATTTCAAGGAAATATTGTGTTGATGATGGTGGTTCATGCCAATTAGGTTTCAAGGATGAAAGGCTCGAATATGGGCAATCATTTCCTTGAGATTGTAATTTTTCTATTGGCGGGCGAAATTGGAACACGAAATTTAAAGATGCTACCTCTGCTTCTCAAGCAGCGACTGACTTTGCAGAACATGCAACCCTAGTTGCCAGAGCTATTGTAGAACTTTCAAGGCAATATTGTGTTAATGATGGTGGTTCATGTCACTTTGGTTTCAAGGATTAAAGGTTGGAACATGGGCAATCATTTCCTGGAGATGGGAATGGTAATTTTTCTGTTGGCAGGCAGAATTAGAACATGAAATTGAAGGATGCTAACGATGCTACTCAAGCCGCGGTTGAGTTTGCAGAACATGCAAGCCTAGCTGCCAGAGCTGTTGTAGAACTTTCAAGGCAATATTTTGTTGATGATGGTGGTTCATGCCACTTAGGTTTCAAGGATGAAAGGTTGGAACATGGGAAATCATTTCCTGGAGATGGTAATGGTAATTTTTCTGTTGGCAGGTAGAATTGGAACATGAAATTTAAGGATGCTACCTCTGCTACTCAAGCAGTGGCTGAGTTTGCAGAACATGCAAGCCTAGATGCCAGAGCTGTTGTAGAACTTTCAAGGCAATATTGTGTTGATGATGGTGGTTCATGCCACTTAGGTTTCAAGGATGAAAGGTTGGAACATGGGCAATCATTTCCTGGAGATGGGAATGGCAATGGTTCTGTTGGCAAGCAGAATTGGAGCATGAAATTTAAGGATGCTACCTCTTCTGCTCAAGAAGCGACTGAGTTTGCAGAACATGCAAGCCTAGCTGCCAGATCTGTTGGAGAACTTTCAAGGAAATATTATGTTGATAATAGAGGTTCATGATGGGCAATCATTTCCTGGAGATGGTAATGGTAATTGTTCTGTTGGCAGGCAGAATTAGAACATGAAATTGAAGGATGCTACCGTTGCTGCTCAAGCAGCGGCTGAGTTTGCAGAACATGCTAGCCTAGCTGCCAGAGCTGTTGTAGAACTTTCAAGGCAATATTGTGTTGATGATGGTGGTTCATCCCACTTAGGTTTCAAGGATGAAAGGTTGGAACATGAAATTGAAGGATGCTACCTCGGCTACTCAAGCAGCGGCTGAGTTTGCAGAACATGCAAGCCTAGCTGCCAGAGCTGTTGTAGAACTTTTAAGGCAATATTGTGTTGATGATGGTGGTTCATGCCACTTTGGTTTCAAGGATGAAAGGTTGGAACATGAATTTAAGGATGCTACCTCTGCTACTCAAGCAGCGGCTGAGTTTGCAGAACATGCAAGCCTAGCTGCCAGAGCTGTTTTAGAACTTTCAAGGCAATATTGTGTTGATGATGGTGGTTCATGCCACTTAGGTTTCAAGGATGAAAGGTTGGAACATGGGCAATCATTTCCTAGAGATGGTAATGGTAATTTTTCTGTTGGCAGGTAGAATTGGAACATGAAATTTAAGGATGCTACCTCTGCTACTCAAGCAGCAGCTGAGTTTGCAGAACATGCAAGCCTAGCTGCCAGAGCTGTTGTAGAACTTTCAAGGCAATATTGTGTTGATGATGGTGGTTCATGCCACTTAGGTTTCAAGGATGGAAGGTTGGAACATGGGCAATCATTTCCTGGAGATGGGAATGGTAATTTTTCTGTTGGCAGGTAGAATTGGAACATGAAATTTAAGGATGCTACCTCTTCTGCTCAAGAAGCGGCTGAGTTTGCAGAACATGCAAGCCTAGCTGCCAGAGTTGTTGGAGAACTTTCAAGGAAATATTATGTTGATGATAGTGGTTCATGCCACTTAGGTTTCAAGAATGAATGGTTAGAACATAGGCAATCATTTCCTGGAGATGGTAATGGTAATTTTTCTATTGGCAGGCACAATTGGAACTTGAAATTTAAGGATGCTACCTCTGCTGCTCAAGCAACGGTTGAGTTTGCAGTACATGCAGGCCTAGCTGTAAGAGCTGTTGTAGAACTTTCAAGGAAATATTGGGTTGATAATGGTGGTTCATGCCACTTAGGTTTCAAGGATGAAAGGTTGGAATATGGGAAATCATTTCCTGGAGATGGTAATTTTTCTATTGGCAGGCAGAATAGAACATGAAATTTAAAGATGCTACCTCTGCTTCTTAAGCAGTGGCTGACTTTGCAGAACATGCAACCCTAGTTTCCAGAGCTGTTGTACAACTTTCAAGGCAATATTGTGTTGATGATGGTGGTTCATGCCACTTAGTCTTCAAGGATGAAAGGTTGGAACATGGGCAATCATTTCCTGGAAATGGTAATGGTAATTTGTCTGTTGGCAGGCAGAATTGGAACATGAAATTTAAGGATGCTACCTCTTCTGCTCAAACCGCGGCTGAGTTTGCAGAACATACAAGCCTAGCTGCTAGAGCTGTTGGAGAACTTTCAAGGCAATATTGTGTTGATGATGGTGGTTCATGCCACTTAGGTTTCAAGAATGAATGGTTGGAACATCGGCAATCATTTCCTGGAGATGGTAATGGTAATTTTTCTATTGGTAGGCAGAATTAGAACATGAAATTGAAGGATGCTACTGATGCTGCTCAAGCAGCGGCTGAGTTTGCATAACATGCAAGCCTAGCTGAAAGAGCTGTTGTAGAACTTTCAAGGTAATATTGTGTTGATGATGGTGGTTCATGCCACTTAGGTTTCAAGGATGAAAGGTTGGAACATGGGCAATCATTTCCTGGAGATGGTAATGGTAATTTTTCTGTTGGTAGGTAGAATTGGAACATGAAATTTAAGGATGCTACCTCTGCTACTCAAGCAGCGGCTGAGTTTGCAGAACATGCAAGCCTAAATGCCAGAGCTGTTGTTGAACTTTCAAGGCAATATTGCGTTGATGATGGTGGTTCATGCCACTTAGGTTTCAAGGATAAAGGTTGGAACATGGGTAATCATTTCCTGGAGATGGTAATTTTACTGTTGGCAGGCAGAATTGAACATGAAATTTAAAGATCCTACCTCTGCTGCTCAAGCAGTGGCTGAGTTTGCAGAATATGCAAGCCTAGCTGCTAGAGCTATTGTAGAATTTCAAGGAACTGATGATGGTGGTTCATGCCAATTAGGTTTCAAGGATGAAAGGCTCGAATATGGGCAATAATTTCCTTGAGATGGTAATTTTTCTATTGGCAGCAGAATTGGAACACGTAATTTAAAGATGCTACCTCTGCTTCTCAAGTAGCGACTGACTTTGCAGAACATGCAACCCTAGTTGCCAGAGCTGTTGTAGAACTTTCAAGGCAATATTGTGTTAATGATGGTGGTTCATGTCACTTTGGTTTCAAGGATTAAAGGTTGGAACATGGGCAATCATTTCCTGGAGATGGGAATGGTAATTTTTCTGTTGGCAGGCAGAATTAGAACATGAAATTGAAGGATGCTACCGATTCTACTCATGCAGCGGTTGAGTTTGCAGAACATGCAAGCCTAGCTGCCAGAGCTGTTGTAGAACTTTCAAGGCAATATTGTGTTGATGATGGCGGTTCATGCCACTTAGGTTTCAAGGATGAAAGGTTGGAACATGGGCAATCATTTCCTGGAGATGGTAATGGTAATTTTTCTGTTGGCAGGTAGAATTGGAACATGAAATTTAAGGATGCTACCTCTGCTACTCAAGCAGCGGCCGAGTTTGCAGAACATGCAAGCCTAGCTGCCAGAGCTGTTGTAGAACTTTCAAGGTAATATTTTGTTGATGATGGTGGTTCATGCCACTTAGGTTTCAAGGATGGAAGGTTGGAACATGGGTAATCATTTCCTGGAGATGGGAATGGTAATTTTTCTGTTGGCAGGTAGAATTGGAACATGAAATTTAAGGATGCTACCTCTTCTGCTCAAGAAGCGGCTGAGTTTGCAGAACATGCAAGCCTAGCTGCCAGAGTTGTTGGAGAACTTTCAAGGAAATATTATGTTGATGATGGTGGTTCATGCCACTTAGGTTTCAAGAATGAATGGTTAGAACATGGGCAATCATTTCCTGGAGATGGTAATGGTAATTTTTCTATTGGCAGGCACAATTGGAACTTGAAATTTAAGGATGCTACCTCTGCTGCTCAAGCAACGGTTGAGTTTGCAGAATATGCAGGCCTACTGTCTGAGCTGTTGTAGAACTTTCAAGGAAATATTTTGTTGATAATGGTGGTTCATGCCACTTAGGTTTCAAGGATGAAAGGTTGGAATGTGGGCAATCATTTCCTGGAGATGGTAATTTTTCTATTGGCAGGCAGAATAGAACATGAAATTTAAAGATGCTACCTCTGCTTCTCAAGCAGCGGCTGACTTTGCAAAACATGCAACCCTAGTTTCCAGAGCTGCTGTACAACTTTCAAGGCAATATTGTGTTGATGATGGTGGTTCATGCCACTTAGGCTTCAAGGATGAAAGGTTGGAACATGGGAAGTCATTTCCTAGAAATGGTAATGGTAATTTGTCTGTTGGCAGGCAGAATTGGAACATGAAATTTAAGGATGCTACCTCTTCTGCACAAACAGCGGCTGAGTTTGCAGAACATGCAAGCCTAGCTGCTAGAGCCATTGGAGAACTTTCAAGGCAATATTGTGTTGATAATGGTGGTTCATGCCACTTAGGTTTCAAGAATGAATGGTTGGAACATCGGCAATCATTTCCTGGAGATGGTAATGGTCATTTTTCTGTTGGCAGGCAGAATTGGAACATGAAATTAAAGGATGCTACCGTTGCTGCTCAAGCAGCGGTGAGTTTGCAGAACATGCAAGCTTAGCTGCCAGAGCTGTTGTAGAACTTTCAAGGCAATATTGTGTTGATGATAGTGGTTCATGCCACTTAGGTTTCAAGGATGAAAGGTTGGAACATGAAATTTAAGGATGCTACCTCGACTACTCAAGGAGCGGCTGAGTTTGTAGAACATGCAAGCCTAGGTGCCAGAGCTGTTGTAGAACATTCAAGGCAATATTGTGTTGATGATGGTGGTCCATGCCACTTAGGTTGCAAGGATAAAGGTTGGAACATGGGTAATCATTTCCTGGAGATGGTAATTTTACTGTTGGCAGGCAGAATTGAACATGAAATTTAAAGATCCTACCTCTGCTGCTCAAGCAGCGGCTGAGTTTGCAGAATATGCAAGCCTAGCTGCCAGAGCTGTTGTAGAATTTCAAGGAAATATTATGTTGATGATGGTGGTTCATGCCAATTAGGTTTCAAGGATGAAAGGCTCGAATATGGGCAATCATTTCCTTGAGATGGTATTTTTTCTATTGGCAGGCAGAATTGGAACACGAAATTTAAAGATGCTACCTCTGCTTCTCAAGTAGCGACTGACTTTGCAGAACATGCAACCCTAGTTGCTAGAGCTGTTGTAGAACTTTCAAGGCAATATTGTGTTAATGATGGTTGTTCATGTCACTTTGGTTACAAGGATTAAATGTTGGAACATGGGCAATCATTTCCTGGAGATGGGAATGGTAATTTTTCTGTTGGCAGGCAGAATTAGAACATGAAATTGAAGGATGCTACCGATGCTACTCAAGCAGCGGTTGAGTTTGCAGAACATGCAAGCCTAGCTGCCAGAGCTGTTGTAGAACTTTCAAGGCAATATTGTGTTGATGATGGTGGTTCATGCCACTTAGGTTTCAAGGATGAAAGGTTGGAACATGGGCAATCATTTCCTGGAGATGGTAATGGTAATTTTTCTATTGGCAGGCAGAATTGGAACATGAAATTTAAGGATGCTACCTCTGCTTCTCAAGCAGCGACTGACTTTGCAGAACATGCAACCCTAGTTTCCAGAGCTGTTGTACAACTTTCAAGGCTATATTGTGTTGATGATGGTGGTTCATGCCACTTAGGCTTAAAGGATGAAAGGTTGGAACATGGGAAGTCATTGCCTGGAAATGGTAATGGTAATTTGTCTGTTGGCAGGCAGAATTGGAGCATGAAATTTAAGGATGCTACCTCTTCTGCTCAAGAAGCGACTGAGTTTGTAGAACATGCAAGCCTAGCTGCCAGATCTGTTGGAGAACTTTCAAGGAAATATTATGTTGATAATGGTGGTTCATGATTGGCAATCAATTCCTGGAGATGGTAATAGTAATTGTTCTGTTGGCAGGCAGAATTAGAACATGAAATTGAAGGATGCTACCGTTGCTGCTCAAGCAGCGGCTGAGTTTGCAGAACATGCAAGCCTAGTTGCCAGAGCTGTTATAGAACTTTCAAGGCAATATTGTTTTGATGATGGTGGTTCATGCCACTTAGGTTTCAAGGATGAAAGGTTGGAATGTGGGCAATCATTTCCTGGAGATGGTAATTTTTCTATTGGCAGGCAGAATAGAACATGAAATTTAAAGATCCTACCTCTGCTTCTCAAGCAGCGGCTGACTTTGCAAAACATGCAACCCTAGTTTCCAGAGATGCTGTACAACTTTCAAGGCAATATTGTGTTGATGATGGTGGTTCATGCCACTTAGGCTTCAAGGATGAAAGGTTGGAACATGGGAAGTCATTTCCTAGAAATGGTAATGGTAATTTGTCTGTTGGCAGGCAGAATTGGAACATGAAATTTAAGGATGCTACCTCTTCTGCACAAACAGCGGCTGAGTTTGCAGAACATGCAAGCCTAGCTGCTAGAGCCATTGGAGAACTTTCAAGGCAATATTGTGTTGATAATGGTGGTTCATGCCACTTAGGTTTCAAGAATGAATGGTTGGAACATCGGCAATCATTTCCTGGAGATGGTAATGGTCATTTTTCTGTTGGCAGGCAGAATTGGAACATGAAATTAAAGGATGCTACCGTTGCTGCTCAAGCAGCGGTGAGTTTGCAGAACATGCAAGCTTAGCTGCCAGAGCTGTTGTAGAACTTTCAAGGCAATATTGTGTTGATGATGGTGGTTCATGCCACTTAGGTTTCAAGGATGAAAGGTTGGAACATGAAATTTAAGGATGCTACCTCGGCTACTCAAGGAGCGGCTGAGTTTGTAGAACATGCAAGCCTAGGTGCCAGAGCTGTTGTAGAACATTCAAGGCAATATTGTGTTGATGATGGTGGTCCATGCCACTTAGGTTGCAAGGATAAAGGTTGGAACATGGGTAATCATTTCCTGGAGATGGTAATTTTACTATTGGCAGGCAGAATTGAACATGAAATTTAAAGATCCTACCTCTGCTGCTCAAGCAGCGGCTGAGTTTGCAGAATATGCAAGCCTAGCTGCCAGAGCTGTTGTAGAATTTCAAGGAAATATTATGTTGATGATGGTGGTTCATGCCAATTAGGTTTCAAGGATGAAAGGCTCGAATATGGGAAATCATTTCCTTGAGATGGTATTTTTTCTATTGGCAGGCAGAATTGGAACACGAAATTTAAAGATGCTACCTCTGCTTCTCAAGTAGCGACTGACTTTGCAGAACATGCAACCCTAGTTGCTAGAGCTATTGTAGAACTTTCAAGGCAATATTGTGTTAATGATGGTTGTTCATGTCACTTTGGTTACAAGGATTAAATGTTGGAACATGGGCAATCATTTCCTGGAGATGGGAATGGTAATTTTTCTGTTGGCAGGCAGAATTAGAACATGAAATTGAAGGATGCTACCGATGCTACTCAAGCAGCGGTTGAGTTTGCAGAACATGCAAGCCTAGCTGCCAGAGCTGTTGTAGAACTTTCAAGGCAATATTGTGTTGATGATGGTGGTTCATGCCACTTAGGTTTCAAGGATGAAAGGTTGGAACATGGGCAATCATTTCCTGGAGATGGTAGGGGTAATTTTTCTATTGGCAGGCAGAATAGAGCATGAAATTTAAAGATGCTACCTCTGCTTCTCAAGCAGCGGCTGACTTTGCAGAACATGCAACCCTAGTTTCCAGAGCTGTTGTACAACTTTCAAGGCTATATTGTGTTGATGATGGTGGTTCATGCCACTTAGGCTTAAAGGATGAAAGGTTGGAACATGGGAAGTCATTGCCTGGAAATGGTAATGGTAATTTGTCTGTTGGCAGGCAGAATTGGAGCATGAAATTTAAGGATGCTACCTCTTCTGCTCAAGAAGCGACTGAGTTTGTAGAACATGCAAGCCTAGCTGCTAGATCTGTTGGAGAACTTTCAAGAAAATATTATGTTGATAATGGTGGTTCATGATGGGCAATCATTTCCTGGAGATGGTAATAGTAATTGTTCTGTTGGCAGGCAGAATTAGAACATGAAATTGAAGGATGCTACCGTTGCTGCTCAAGCAGCGGCTGAGTTTGCAGAACATGCAAGCCTAGTTGCCAGAGCTGTTATAGAACTTTCAAGGCAATATTGTTTTGATGATGGTGGTTCATGCCACTTAGGTTTCAAGGATGAAAGGTTGGAATGTGGGCAATCATTTCCTGGAGATGGTAATTTTTCTATTGGCAGGCAGAATAGAACATGAAATTTAAAGATCCTACCTCTGCTTCTCAAGCAGCGACTGACTTTGCAAAACATGCAACCCTAGTTTCCAGAGCTGTTGTACAACTTTCAAGGAAATATTGTGTTGATGATGGTGGTTCATGCCACTTAGGCTTCAAGGATGAAAGGTTGGAACATGGGAAGTCATTTCCTAGAAATGGTAATGGTAATTTGTCTGTTGGCAGGCAGAATTGGAACATGAAATTTAAGGATGCTACCTCTTCTGCACAAACAGCGGCTGAGTTTGCAGAACATGCAAGCCTAGCTGCTAGAGCCATTGGAGAACTTTCAAGGCAATATTGTGTTGATAATGGTGGTTCATGCCACTTAGGTTTCAAGAATGAATGGTTGGAACATCGGCAATCATTTCCTGGAGATGGTAATGGTCATTTTTCTGTTGGCAGGCAGAATTGGAACATGAAATTAAAGGATGCTACCGTTGCTGCTCAAGCAGCGGTGAGTTTGCAGAACATGCAAGCTTAGCTGCCAGAGCTATTGTAGAACTTTCAAGGCAATATTGTGTTGATGATAGTGGTTCATGCCACTTAGGTTTCAAGGATGAAAGGTTGGAACATGAAATTTAAGGATGCTACCTCGACTACTCAAGGAGCGGCTGAGTTTGTAGAACATGCAAGCCTAGGTGCCAGAGCTGTTGTAGAACATTCAAGGCAATATTGTGTTGATGATGGTGGTCCATGCCACTTAGGTTTCAAGGATAAAGGTTGGAACATGGGTAATCATTTCCTGGAGATGGTAATTTTACTGTTGGCAGGCAGAATTGAACATGAAATTTAAAGATCCTACCTCTGCTGCTCAAGCAGCGGCTGAGTTTGCAGAATATGCAAGCCTAGCTGCCAGAGCTGTTGTAGAATTTCAAGGAAATATTATGTTGATGATGGTGGTTCATGCCAATTAGGTTTCAAGGATGAAAGGCTCGAATATGGGCAATCATTTCCTTGAGATGGTATTTTTTCTATTGGCAGGCAGAATTGGAACCCGAAATTTAAAGATGCTACCTCTGCTTCTCAAGTAGCGACTGACTTTGCAGAACATGCAACCCTAGTTGCTAGAGCTGTTGTAGAACTTTCAAGGCAATATTGTGTTAATGATGGTTGTTCATGTCACTTTGGTTACAAGGATTAAATGTTGGAACATGGGCAATCATTTCCTGGAGATGGGAATGGTAATTTTTCTGTTGGCAGGCAGAATTAGAACATGAAATTGAAGGATGCTACCGATGCTACTCAAGCAGCGGTTGAGTTTGCAGAACATGCAAGCCTAGCTGCCAGAGCTGTTGTAGAACTTTCAAGGCAATATTGTGTTGATGATGGTGGTTCATGCCACTTAGGTTTCAAGGATGAAAGGTTGGAACATGGGCAATCATTTCCTGGAGATGGTAGGGGTAATTTTTCTATTGGCAGGCAGAATAGAGCATGAAATTTAAAGATGCTACCTCTGCTTCTCAAGCAGCGGCTGACTTTGCAGAACATGCAACCCTAGTTTCCAGAGCTGTTGTACAACTTTCAAGGCTATAATGTGTTGATGATGGTGGTTCATGCCACTTAGGCTTAAAGGATGAAAGGTTGGAACATGGGAAGTCATTGCCTGGAAATGGTAATGGTAATTTGTCTGTTGGCAGGCAGAATTGGAGCATGAAATTTAAGGATGCTACCTCTTCTGCTCAAGAAGCGACTGAGTTTGTAGAACATGCAAGCCTAGCTGCCAGATCTGTTGGAGAACTTTCAAGGAAATATTATGTTGATAATGGTAGTTCATGATGGGCAATCATTTCCTGGAGATGGTAATAGTAATTGTTCTGTTGGCAGGCAGAATTAGAACATGAAATTGAAGGATGCTACCGTTGCTGCTCAAGCAGCGGCTGAGTTTGCAGAACATGCAAGCCTAGTTGCCAGAGCTGTTATAGAACTTTCAAGGCAATATTGTTTTGATGATGGTGGTTCATGCCACTTAGGTTTCAAGGATGAAAGGTTGGAACATGAAATTGAAGGATGCTACCTCGGCTACTCAAGCAGCGGTTGAGTTTGCAGAACATGCAAGCCTAGCTGCCAGAGCTGTTGTAGAACTTTCAAGGCAATATTGTGTTGGTGATGGTGGTTCATGCCACTTAGGTTTCAAGGATAAAAGGTTGGAACATGAATTTAAGGATGCTACCTCTGCTACTCAAGCAGCGGCTGAGTTTGCAGAACATGCAAGCCTAGCTGCCAGAGCTGTTGTAGAACTTTCAAGGCAATATTGTGTTGATGAAGGTGGTTCATGCCACTTAGGTTTCAAGAATAAAAGGTTGGAATATAGGTAATCATTTCCTGGAGATGGTAAACTTTCTATTGGCTGGCAGAATTGAACATGAAATTGAAAGATGCTACCTCTGCATCTCAAGCAGCTGGTGACTTTGTAGAACATAAAACCCTAGTTGCCAGAGCTGTTGTAGAACTTTCAAGGCAATATTGTGTTGATGATAGTGGTTCATGCCACTTAGTTTTCAAAGATGAAAGGTTGGAACATGGGCAATAATTTCCTGGAGATGGTAATGGTAATTTGTCTGTTGGCAGGTAGAATTGGAACATGAAATATAAGGATGCTACCTCTTCTGCTCAAGAAGCGGCTGAGTTTGCAGAGTATGCAAGCCTAGCTGCCAGAGCTGTTGTAGAATTTCAAGGAAATATTGCGTTGATGATAGTGGTTCATGCCAATTAGGTTTCAAGGATGAAAGGCTCGAATATGGGAAATCATTTCCTTGAGATGGTATTTTTTCTATTGGCAGGCAGAATTGGAACACGAAATTTAAAGATGCTACCTCTGCTTCTCAAGTAGCGACTGACTTTGCAGAACATGCAACCCTAGTTGCTAGAGCTGTTGTACAACTTTCAAGGCAATATTGTGTTGATGATGGTGGTTCATGCCACTTAGTTTTCAAGGATGAAAGGTTGGAAAATGGGCAATCAATTCCTAGAGATGGTAATGGTAATTTGTCTGTTGGCAGGTAGAATTGGAACATGAAATTTAAGGATGCTACCTCTTCTGCTCAAGCAGCGGCTGAGTTTGCAGAACATGGAAGCCTAGGTGCCAGAGCTATTGGAGAACCTTCAAGGCAATATTGTATTGATGATGGTGGTTCATGCCACTTAGGTTTCAAGAATGAATGGTTGGAACATCGGCAATCATTTCCTGGAGATTGTAATGGTAATGTTTCTTTTGGCAAGCAGAATTGGAACATGAAATTAAAGGATGCTACCGTTGCTGCTCAAGCAGCGGTTCAGTTTGCAGAACATGCAAGCCTAGCTGCCAGAGCTGTTGTAGAACTTTCAAGGAAATATTGTGTTGATAATGGTGGTTCATGCCACTTAGGTTTCAAGGATGAAAGGTTGGAATATGGGCAATCATTTCCTGGAGATGGTAATTTTTCTATTGGCAGGCAGAATAGAGCATGAAATTTAAAGATGCTACCTCTGCTTCTCAAGCAGCGGCTGACTTTGCAGAACATGCAACCCTAGTTTCCAGAGCTGTTGTACAACTTTCAAGGCTATATTGTGTTGATGATGGTGGTTCATGCCACTTAGGCTTAAAGGATGAAAGGTTGGAACATGGGAAATCATTGCCTGGAAATGGTAATGGTAATTTGTCTGTTGGCAGGCAGAATTGGAGCATGAAATTTAAGGATGCTACCTCTTCTGCTCAAGAAGCGACTGAGTTTGTAGAACATGCAAGCCTAGCTGCCAGATCTGTTGGAGAACTTTCAAGGAAATATTATGTTGATAATGGTGGTTCATGATGGGCAATCATTTCCTAGAGATGGTAATAGTAATTGTTCTGTTGGCAGGCAAAATTAGAACATGAAATTGAAGGATGCTACCGTTGCTGCTCAAGCAGCGGCTGAGTTTGCAGAACATGCAAGCCTAGTTGCCAGAGCTGTTATAGAACTTTCAAGGCAATATTGTTTTGATGATGGTGGTTCATGCCACTTAGGTTTCAAGGATGAAAGGTTGGAACATGAAATTGAAGGATGCTACCTCGGCTACTCAAGCAGCGGTTGAGTTTGCAGAACATGCAAGCCTAGCTGCCAGAGCTGTTGTAGAACTTTCAAGGCAATATTGTGTTGGTGATGGTGGTTCATGCCACTTAGGTTTCAAGGATAAAAGGTTGGAACATGAATTTAAGGATGCTACCTCTGCTACTCAAGCAGCGGCTGAGTTTGCAGAACATGCAAGCCTAGCTGCCAGAGCTATTGTAGAACTTTCAAGGCAATATTGTGTTGATGAAGGTGGTTCATGCCACTTAGGTTTCAAGAATAAAAGGTTGGAATATAGGTAATCATTTCCTGGAGATGGTAAACTTTCTATTGGCTGGCAGAATTGAACATGAAATTGAAAGATGCTACCTCTGCATCTCAAGCAGCTGGTGACTTTGTAGAACATAAAACCCTAGTTGCCAGAGCTGTTGTAGAACTTTCAAGGCAATATTGTGTTGATGATAGTGGTTCATGCCACTTAGTTTTCAAGGATGAAAGGTTGGAACATGGGCAATAATTTCTTGGAGATGGTAATGGTAATTTGTCTGTTGGCAGGTAGAATTGGAACATGAAATATAAGGATGCTACCTCTTCTGCTCAAGAAGCGGCTGAGTTTGCAGAGTATGCAAGCCTAGCTGCCAGAGCTGTTGTAGAATTTCAAGGAAATATTGCGTTGATGATAGTGGTTCATGCCAATTAGGTTTCAAGGATGAAAGGCTCGAATATGGGAAATCATTTCCTTGAGATGGTATTTTTTCTATTGGCAGGCAGAATTGGAACACGAAATTTAAAGATGCTACCTCTGCTTCTCAAGTAGCGACTGACTTTGCAGAACATGCAACCCTAGTTGCTAGAGCTGTTGTACAACTTTCAAGGCAATATTGTGTTGATGATGGTGGTTCATGCCACTTAGTTTTCAAGGATGAAAGGTTGGAAAATGGGCAATCAATTCCTAGAGATGGTAATGGTAATTTGTCTGTTGGCAGGTAGAATTGGAACATGAAATTTAAGGATGCTACCTCTTCTGCTCAAGCAGCGGCTGAGTTTGCAGAACATGGAAGCCTAGGTGCCAGAGCTATTGGAGAACCTTCAAGGCAATATTGTATTGATGATGGTGGTTCATGCCACTTAGGTTTCAAGAATGAATGGTTGGAACATCGGCAATCATTTCCTGGAGATTGTAATGGTAATGTTTCTGTTGGCAAGCAGAATTGGAACATGAAATTAAAGGATGCTACCGTTGCTGCTCAAGCAGCGGCTGAGTTTACAGAACATGCAAGCCTAGCTGCCAGAGCTGTTGTAGAACTTTAAAGGCAATATTGTGTTGATGATGGTGGTTCATTCCACTTAGGTTTCAAGGATAAAAGGTTGGAACATCGGCAATCATTTCCTGGAGATGGTAAATTTTCTATTGGCAGGCACAATTGGAACTTGAAATTTAAGGATGCTACCTCTGCTGCTCAAGCAACGGTTGAGTTTGCAGAACATGCAGGCCTAGCTGTCAGAGCTGTTGTAGAACTTTCAAGGAAATATTGTGTTGATAATGGTGGTTCATGCCACTTAGGTTTCAAGGAAGAAAGGTTGAAATATGGGCAATCATTTCCTGGAGATGGTAATTTTTCTACTGGCAGGCAGAATAGAACATGAAATTTAAAGATACTACCTCTGCTTCTCAAGCAGCGGCTGACTTTGCAGAACATGCAACCCTAGTTTCCAGAGCTGTTGTACAACTTTCAAGGCTATATTGTATTGATAATGGTGGTTCATGCCACTTAGGCTTAAAGGATGAAAGGTTGGAACATGGGAAATCATTGCCTGGAAATGGTAATGGTAATTTGTCTGTTGGCAGGCAGAATTGGAACATGAAATTTAAGGATGCTACCTCTTCTGCTCAAATAGCGGCTGAGTTTGCAGAACATGCAAGCCTAGCTGCCAGAGCTGTTGTAGAACTTTCAAGGCAATATTGTGTTGGTGATGGTGGTTCATGCCACTTAGGTTTCAAGGATAAAAGGTTGGAACATGAATTTAAGGATGCTACCTCTGCTACTCAAGCAGCGGCTGAGTTTGCAGAATATGCAAGCCTAGCTGCCAGAGCTGTTGTAGAACTTTCAAGGCAATATTGTGTTGATGAAGGTGGTTCATGCCACTTAGGTTTCAAGAATAAAAGGTTGGAATATAGGTAATCATTTCCTGGAGATGGTAAACTTTCTATTGGCTGGCAGAATTGAACATGAAATTGAAAGATGCTACCTCTGCATCTCAAGCAGCTGGTGACTTTGTAGAACATAAAACCCTAGTTGCCAGAGCTGTTGTAGAACTTTCAAGGCAATATTGTGTTGATGATAGTGGTTCATGCCACTTAGTTTTCAAGGATGAAAGGTTGGAACATGGGCAATAATTTCCTGGAGATGGTAATGGTAATTTGTCTGTTGGCAGGTAGAATTGGAACATGAAATATAAGGATGCTACCTCTTCTGCTCAAGAAGCGGCTGAGTTTGCAGAGTATGCAAGCCTAGCTGCCAGAGCTGTTGTAGAATTTCAAGGAAATATTGCGTTGATGATAGTGGTTCATGCCAATTAGGTTTCAAGGATGAAAGGCTCGAATATGGGAAATCATTTCCTTGAGATGGTATTTTTTCTATTGGCAGGCAGAATTGGAACACGAAATTTAAAGATGCTACCTCTGCTTCTCAAGTAGCGACTGACTTTGCAGAACATGCAACCCTAGTTGCTAGAGCTGTTGTACAACTTTCAAGGCAATATTGTGTTGATGATGGTGGTTCATGCCACTTAGTTTTCAAGGATGAAAGGTTGGAAAATGGGCAATCAATTCCTAGAGATGGTAATGGTAATTTGTCTGTTGGCAGGTAGAATTGGAACATGAAATTTAAGGATGCTACCTCTTCTGCTCAAGCAGCGGCTGAGTTTGCAGAACATGGAAGCCTAGGTGCCAGAGCTATTGGAGAACCTTCAAGGCAATATTGTATTGATGATGGTGGTTCATGCCACTTAGGTTTCAAGAATGAATGGTTGGAACATCGGCAATCATTTCCTGGAGATTGTAATGGTAATGTTTCTGTTGGCAAGCAGAATTGGAACATGAAATTAAAGGATGCTACCGTTGCTGCTCAAGCAGCGGCTGAGTTTACAGAACATGCAAGCCTAGCTGCCAGAGCTGTTGTAGAACTTTAAAGGCAATATTGTGTTGATGATGGTGGTTCATTCCACTTAGGTTTCAAGGATAAAAGGTTGGAACATCGGCAATCATTTCCTGGAGATGGTAAATTTTCTATTGGCAGGCACAATTGGAACTTGAAATTTAAGGATGCTACCTCTGCTGCTCAAGCAACGGTTGAGTTTGCAGAACATGCAGGCCTAGCTGTCAGAGCTGTTGTAGAACTTTCAAGGAAATATTGTGTTGATAATGGTGGTTCATGCCACTTAGGTTTCAAGGAAGAAAGGTTGAAATATGGGCAATCATTTCCTGGAGATGGTAATTTTTCTATTGGCAGGCAGAATAGAACATGAAATTTAAAGATGCTACCTCTGCTTCTCAAGCAGCGGCTGACTTTGCAGAACATGCAACCCTAGTTTCCAGAGCTGTTGTACAACTTTCAAGGCTATATTGTATTGATAATGGTGGTTCATGCCACTTAGGCTTAAAGGATGAAAGGTTGGAACATGGGAAATCATTGCCTGGAAATGGTAATGGTAATTTGTCTGTTGGCAGGCAGAATTGGAACATGAAATTTAAGGATGCTACCTCTTCTGCTCAAATAGCGGCTGAGTTTGCAGAACATGCAAGCCTAGCTGCTAGAGCTGTTGGAGAACTTTCAAGGCAATATTGTGTTGATGATGGTGGTTCATGCCACTTAGGTTTCAAGAATGAATGGTTGGAACATGGGCAATCATTTTCTGGAGATTGTAATGGTAATGTTTCTGTTGGCAAGCAGAATTGGAACATGAAATTAAAGGATGCTACCGTTGCTGTTCAAGCAGCGGCTGAGTTTACAGAACATGCAAGCCTAGCTGCCAGAGCTGTTGTAGAACTTTCAAGGCAATATTGTGTTGATGATGGTGGTTCATGCCACTTAGGTTTCAAGGATAAAAGGTTGGAACATGGGCAATCATTTCCTGGAGATGGTAAATTTTCTATTGGCAGGCACAATTGGAACTTGAAATTTAAGGATGCTACCTCTGCTGCTCAAGCAACGGTTGAGTTTGCAGAACATGCAGGCCTAGCTGTCAGAGCTGTTGTAGAACTTTCAAGGAAATATTGTGTTGATAATGGTGATTCATGCCACTTAGGTTTCAAGGATGAAAGGTTGGAATATGGGCAATCATTTCCTGGAGATGGTAATTTTTCTATTGGCAGGCAGAATAGAGCATGAAATTTAAAGATGCTACCTCTGCTTCTCAAGCAGCGGCTGACTTTGCAGAACATGCAACCCTAGTTTCCAGAGCTGTTGTACAACTTTCAAGGCTATATTGTGTTGATGATGGTGGTTCATGCCACTTAGGCTTAAAGGATGAAAGGTTGGAACATGGGAAATCATTGCCTGGAAATGGTAATGGTAATTTGTCTGTTGGCAGGCAGAATTGGAACATGAAATTTAAGGATGCTACCTCTTCTGCTCAAACAGCGGCTGAGTTTGCAGAACATGCAAGCCTAGCTGCTAGAGCTGTTGGAGAACTTTCAAGGCAATATTGTGTTGATGATGGTGGTTCATGCCACTTAGGTTTCAAGAATGAATGGTTGGAACATCGGCAATCATTTCCTGGAGATGGTAATGGTAATTTTTCTGTTGGCAAGCAAAATTGGAACATGAAATTAAAGGATGCTACCGTTGCTGCTCAAGCAGCGGCTGAGTTTACAGAACATGCAAACCTAGCTGCCAGAGCTATTGTAGAACTTTCAAGGCAATATTGTGTTGATTATGTTGGTTAATGCCACTTAGGTTTCAAGGATAAAAGGTTGGAACATGGGCAATCATTTCCTGGAGATGGTAAATTTACTATTGGCAGGCACAATTGGAACATGAAATTTAAGGATGCTACCTCTGCTGCTCAAGCAACGGTTGAGTTTGCAGAACATGCAGGCCTAGCTGTCAGAGCTGTTGTAGAACTTTCAAGGAAATATTGTGTTGATAATGGTGATTCATGCCACTTAGGTTTCAAGGATGAAAGGTTGGAATATGGGCAATCATTTCCTGGAGATGGTAATTTTTCTATTGGCTGGCAGAATAGAACATGAAATTTAAAGATGCTACCTCTACTTCTCAAGCAGCGGCTGACTTTGCAGAACATGCAACCCTAGTTTCCAGAGCTGTTGTACAACTTTTAAGGCAATATTGTGTTGATGATGGTGGTTCATGCCACTTAGGCTTCAAGGATGAAAGGTTGGAACATGGGCAATCATTTCCTGGAAATGTTAATGGTAATTTGTCTGTTGGCAGGGAGAATCGGAACATGAAATTTAAGGATGCTACCTCTTCTGCTCAAACAGCGGCTGAGTTTGCAGAACATGCAAGCCTAGCTGCTAGAGCTGTTGCAGAACTTTCAAGGCAATATTGTGTTGATGATGGTGGTTCATGCCACTTAGGTTTCAAGAATGAATGGTTGGAACATGGGCAATCATTTCCTGGAGATTGTAATGGTAATGTTTCTGTTGGCAAGCAGAATTGGAACATGAAATTAAAGGATGCTACCGTTGCTGCTCAAGCAGCGGCTGAGTTTACAGAACATGCAAGCCTAGCTGCCAGAGCTGTTGTAGAACTTTCAAGGCAATATTGTGTTGATGATGGTGGTTCATGCCACTTAGGTTTCAAGAATGAATGGTTGGAACATGGGCAATCATTTCCTGGAGATGATAAATTTTCTATTGGCAGGCACAATTGGAACTTGAAATTTAAGGATGCTACCTCTGCTGCTCAAGCAACGGTTGAGTTTGCAGAACATGCAGGCCTAGCTGTCAGAGCTGTTGTAGAACTTTCAAGGTAATATTGTGTTGATAATGGTGGTTCATGCCACTTTGGTTTCAAGGATGAAAGGTTGGAATATGGGCAATCATTTCTTGGAGATGGTAATTTTTCTATTGGCAGGCAGAATAGAGCATGAAATTTAAAGATGCTACCTCTGCTTCTCAAGCAGCGGCTGACTTTGCAGAACATGCAACCCTAGTTTCCAGATCTGTTGTACAACTTTCAAGGCAATATTGTGTTGAAGATGGTGGTTCATGCCACTTAGGCTTCAAGGATGAAAGGTTGGAACATGGGCAATCATTGCCTGGAAATGGTAATGGTAATTTGTCTGTTGGCAGGCAGAATTGGAACATGAAATTTAAGGATGCTACCTCTTCTGCTCAAACAGCGGCTGAGTTTGCAGAACATGCAAGCCTAGCTGCTAGAGCTGTTAGAGAACTTTCAAGGAAATATTGTGTTGATGATGGTGGTTAATGCCACTTAGGTTTCAAGAATGAATGGTTGGAACATCGGCAATGGCGGTTAATGCTACCGTTGCTGCTCAAGCAGCGGTGAGTTTGCAGAACATGCAAGCTTAGATGCCAGAGCTGTTGTAGAACTTTCAAGGAATTATTGTGTTGATGATGGTGGTTCATGCCACTTAGGTTTCAAGGATGAAAGGTTGGAACATGAAATTTAAGGATGCTACCTCGGCTACTCAAGCAGCGGCTGAGTTTGCAGAACATGCAAGCCTAGCTGCCAGAGCTGTTGTAGAACTTTCAAGGCAATATTGTGTTGATGATGGTGGTTCATGCTAATTAGGTTTCAAGGATAAAGGTTGGAACATGGGTAATCATTTCCTGGAGATGGTAATTTTACTGTTGGCAGGCAGAATTGAACATGAAATTTAAAGATCCTACCTCTGCAGCTCAAGCAGCGGCTGAGTTTGCAGAATATACAAGCCTAGCTGCCAGAGCTGTTGTAGAATTTCAAGGCTATATTGTGTTGATGATTGTGGTTCATGCCACTTAGGTTTCAAGGATGAAAGGCTAGAATATGGGCAATTATTTCCTTGAGATGGTAATTTTTCTATTGGTAGGCAGAATTGGAACACGAAATTTAAAGATGCTACCTCTGCTTCTCAAGTAGCGACTGACTTTGCAGAACATGCAACCCTAGTTGCCAGAGCTGTTGTAGAACATTCAAGGAAATATTGTGTTGATGATGGTGGTTCATGTCACTTTGGTTTCAAGGATTAAAGGTTGGAACACGGGCAATCATTTCCTGGAGATGGGAATGGTAATTTTTCTGTTGGCAGGCAGAATTAGAACATGAAATTGAAGGATGCTACTGATGCTGCTCAAGCAGCGGTTGAGCTTGCAGAACATGAAAGCCTAGCTGCCAGAGCTGTTGTAGAGCTTTCAAGGCAATATTGTGTTGATGATGGTGGTTCATGCCACTTAGGTTTCAAGGATAAAAGGTTGGAACATGGGCAATCATTTCCTGGAGATGGTAATGGTAATTTTTCTGTTGGCAGGTAGAATTGGAACATGAAATTTAAGGATGCTACCTCTGCTACTCAAGCAGCGGCTGAGTTTGCAGAATATGCAAGCCTAGATGCCAGAGCTGTTGTAGAACTTTCAAGGCAATATTGTGTTGATGATGGTGGTTCATGCCACTTAGGTTTCAAGGATGAAAGGTTGGAACATGGGCAATTATTTCCTGGAGATGGGAATGGTAATTTTTCTGTTGGCAGGCAGAATTGGAACATGAAATTTAAGGATGCTACCTCTTCTGCTCAAGAAGCGACTGAGTTTGCAGAACATGCAAGCCTAGATGCCAGATCTGTTGGAGAACTTTCAAGGAAATATTATGTTGATAATGGTGGTTCATGCCACTTAGGTTTCAAGGATGAAAGGTTGGAACATGGGAAATTATTTCCTGGAGATGGTAATGGTAATTTTTCTATTGGCAGGCAGAATTAGAACATGAAATTGATGGATGCTACCGTTGCTGCTCAAGCAGCGGCTGAGTTTGCAGAACATGCAAGCCTAGATGCCAGAGCTGTTGTAGAACTTTCAAGGCAATATTGTGTTGATGTTGGTGGTTCATGTCAATTAGGTTTCAAGGTTCAAAGGTTCGAATATGGGCAATCATTTCTTTGAGATGGTAATTTTTCTATTGGCAGGCAGAATTCGAACACGAAATTTGAAGATGCTACCTCTACTTCTCAAGTAGCGACTGACTTTTCAGAACTTGCAACCCTAGTTGCCAGAGCTATTGTAAAACTATCAAGGCAATATTGTGTTGATGATGGTGGTTCATGTCACTTTGGTTTCAAGGATTAAAGGTTGGAACATGGGCAATCATTTCCTGGAGATGGGAATGGTAATTTTTTCTGTTGGCAGGCCGAATTAGAACATGAAATTGAAGGATGCTACCGATGCTGCTCAAGCAGCGGTTGAGTTTGCAGAACATGCAAGACTAGCTGCCAGAGCTGTTGTAGAACTTTCAAGGCAATATTGTGTTGATGATGGTGGTTCATGCCACTTAGGTTTCAAGGATGAAAGGTTGGAACATGGGCAATCATTTCCTGGAGATGGTAATGGTAATTTTTCTGTTGGCAGGTAGAATTGGAACATGAAATTTAAGGATGCTACCTCTGCTACTCAAGCAGCGGCTGAGTTTGCAGAACATGCAAGCCTAGATGCCAGAGCTGTTGTAGAACTTTCAAGGCAATATTATGCTGATGATGGTGGTTCATGCCACTTAGGTTTCAAGGATGAAAGGTTGGAACATGGGCAATCATTTCCTGGAGATGGGAATGGTAATTTTTCTGTTGGCAGGTAGAATTGGAACATCAAATTTAAGGATGCTACCTCTTCTCCTCAAGAAGCAAATGAGTTTGCAGAACATGCAAGCCTAGCTGCCAGATCTGTTGTTTAACTTTCAAGGAAATATTATGTTGATATTGGTAGTTCATGCCACTTAGGTTTCAAGGATGAAAGGTTGGAACATGGGCAATCATTTCCTGGAGATGGTAATGGTAATTTTTCTATTGGCAGGCAGAATTAGAACATGAAATTGAAGGATGCTACCGTTGCTGCTCAATTAGCGACTGAGTTTGCATAACATGCAAGCCTAGCTGCAAGAGCTGTTGTAGAACTTTCAAGGCAATATTGTGTTGATGATGGTGGTTCATGCCACTTAGGTTTCAAGGATGAAAGGTTGGAACAGGAAATTTAAGGATGCTACCTCGGCTACTCAAGCAGTGGCTGAGTTTGCAGAACATGCAAGCCTAGCTGCCAGGGCTGTTATAGAACTTTCAAGGCAATATTGTGTTGATGATGGTGGTTCATGCCACTTAGGTTTCAAGGATAAAGGTTGGAACATGGGTAATCATTTCCTGGAGATGGTAATTTTACTGTTGGCAGGCAGAATTGCACATGAAATTTAAAGATCCTACCTCTGCTGCTCAAGCAGCGGCTGAGTTCGTAGAACATGCAAGCCTAGCTGCCATAGCTGTTGTAGAACATTCAAGGCAATATTTTGTTGATGATGGTGGTTCAGGCCACTTAGGTTTCAAGGATGAAAGGTTCGAATATGGGCAATCATTTCCTTGAGATGGTAATTTTTCTATTGGCAGGCAGAATTTGAACACGAAATTTAAAGATGCTACCTCTGCTTCTCAAGTAGCGACTGACTTTGCAGAACTTGCAACCCTAGTTGCCAGAGCTGTTGTAGAACTTTCAAGGCAATATTGTGTTGATGATGGTGGTTCATGTCACTTTGGTTTCAAGGATTAAAGGTTGGAACATGGGCAATCATTTCCTGGAGTTGGGAATTGTAATTTTTTTGTTGGCAGGCAGAATTAGAACATGAAATTGAAGGATGCTACCGATGCTGCTCAAGTAGCGGTTGAGTTTGCAGAACATGCAAGCCTAGCTGCCAGAGCTGTTGTAGAACTTTCAAGGCAATATTGTGTTGATCATGGTGGTTCATGCCACATAGGTTTTAAGGATAAATGGTTGGAACATGGGCAACCATTTCCTGGAGATGGTAATGGTAATTTTTCTGTTGGCAGGTAGAATTGGAACATGAAATTTAAGGATGCTACCTCTGCTACTCAAGCAACAGCTGAGTTTGCAGAACATGCAAGCCTAGCTGCCAGAGCTGTTGTAGAACTTTCATGGCAATATTATGTTGATGATGGTGGTTCATGCCACTTAGGTTTCAAGGATGAAAGGCTCGAATATGGGCAATCATTTCCTTGAGATGGTAATTTTTCTATTGGCAGGCAGAATTGGAACACGAAATTTAAAGATGCTACCTCTTCTTCTCAAGTAGCGACTGACCTTGCACAACATGCAACCCTAGTTGCCAGAGCTGTTGTAGAACTTTCAAGGAAATATTGTGTTGATGATGGTGGTTCATGTCACTTTGGTTTCAAGGATTAAAGGTTGGAACATGGGCAATCATTTCTTGGAGATGGGAATGGTAATTTTTCTTTTGGTAGGCAGAATTAGAACATGAAATTGAAGGATGCTACCGATGCTGCTCAAGTAGCGGTTGAGTTTGCAGAACATGCAAGCCTAGCTGCCAGAGCTGTTGTAGAACTTTCAAGGCAATATTGTGTTGATGATGGTGGTTCATGCCACTTAGGTTTCAAGGATGAAAGGTTGGAACATGGGCAATCATTTCCTGGAGAAGGGAATGGTAATTTTTCTATTGGCAGACAGAATTAGAACATGAAATTGAAGGATGCTACCGATGCTGCTTAAGCAGCGGTTGAGTTTGCAGAAAATGCAAGCCTAGCTGCCAGAGCTGTTGTAGGACTTTCTAGGCAATATTGTGTTGATGATGGTGGTTCATGCCACTTAGGTTTCAAGGATAAAAGGCTCGAATATGGGCAATCATTTCCTTGAGATGCTAATTTTTCTATTGGCAGGCAGAATTGGAACACGAAATTTAAAGATGCTACCTCTGCTTCTCAAGTAGCGGCTGAATTTGTAGAACATGCAAGCCTAGCTGCCAGAGCATTTGTAGAACTTTCAAGGCAATATTATGTTGATGATGGTGGTTCATGCCACTTAGGTTTCAAGGATGAAAGGTTCGAATATGGGCAATCATTTCCTTGAGATGTTAATTTTTCTATTGGCAGGCAGAATTGGAACACGAAATTTAAAGATGCTACCTCTGCTTCTCAAGTAGCGACTGACTTTGCAGAACTTGCAACCCTAGTTGCCAGAGCTGTTGTAGAACTTTCAAGGCAATATTGTGTTGATGATGGTGGTTCATGTCACTTTGGTTTCAAGGATTAAAGGTTGGAACATGGGCAATCATTTCCTGGAGTTGGGAATTGTAATTTTTTTGTTGGCAGGCAGAATTAGAACATGAAATTGAAGGATGCTACCGATGCTGCTCAAGTAGCGGTTGAGTTTGCAGAACATGCAAGCCTAGCTGCCAGAGCTGTTGTAGGACTTTCTAGGCAATATTGTGTTGATGATGGTGGTTCATGCCACTTAGGTTTTAAGGATGAAAGGTTGGAACATGGGCAATCATTTCCTGGAGATGGTAATGGTAATTTTTCTGTTGGCAGGTAGAATTAGAACATGAAATTGAAGGATGCTACCGATGCTGCTCAAGTAGCGGTTGAGTTTGCAGAACATGCAAGCCTAGCTGCCAGAGCTGTTGTAGAACTTTCAAGGCAATATTGTGTTGATGATGGTGGTTCATGTCAATTAGGTTTCAAGGATGAAAGGTTGGAACATGGGCAATCATTTCCTGGAGAAGGGAATGGTAATTTTTCTGTTGGCAGGCAAAATTGGAACATGAAATTGAAGGATGCTACCGATGCTGCTCAAGCAGCGGTTGAGTTTGCAGAACATGCAAGCCTAGCTGCCAGAGCTTTTGTAGGACTTTCTAGGCAATATTGTGTTGATGATGGTGGTTCATGCCACTTAGGTTTCAAGGATGAAAGGCTCGAATATGGGCAATCATTTCCTTGAGATGGTAATTTTTCTATTGGCAGGCAGAATTGGAACATGAAATTTAAAGATGCTACCTCAGCTTCTCAAGTAGCGGCTGACTTTGCAGAACATGCAAGCCTAGCTGCCAGAGCTATTGTAGAACTTTCAAGGCAATATTGTGTTGATGATGGTGGTTCATGCCACTTAGGTTTCAAGGATGAAAGGTTCGAATATGGGCAATCATTTCCTTGAGATGTTAATTTTTCTATTGGCAGGCAGAATTGGAACACGAAATTTAAAGATGCTACCTCTGCTTCTCAAGTAGCGACTGACTTTGCAGAACTTGCAACCCTAGTTGCCAGAGCTGTTGTAGAACTTTCAAGGCAATATTGTGTTGATGATGGTGGTTCATGTCACTTTGGTTTCAAGGATTAAGGGTTGGAACATTGGCAATCATTTCCTGGAGTTGGGAATTTCAAATTTTTTTGTTGGCAGGCAGAATTAGAACATGAAATTGAAGGATGCTACCGATGCTGCTCAAGTAGCGGTTGAGTTTGCAGAACATGCAAGCCTAGCTGCCAGAGCTGTTGTAGAACTTTCAAGGTAATATTGTGTTGATGATGGTGGTTCATGCCACTTAGGTTTTAAGGATAAAAGGTTGGAACATGGGCAATCATTTCCTGGAGATGGTAATGGTAATTTTTCTGTTGGCAGGTAGAACTGGAACATGAAATTTAAGGATGCTACCACTGCTACTCAAGCATCGGCTGAGTTTGCAGAACATGCAAGCCTAGCTGCCAGAGCTGTTGTAGAACTTTCAAGGCCATATTGTGTTGATGATGGTGGTTCATGCCACTTAGGTTTCAAGGATGAAAGGCTCGAATATTGGGCAATCATTTCCTTGAGATGGTAATTTTTCTATTGGATGGCAGAATTGGAACACGAAATTTAAAAATGCTACCTCTGCTTCTCAAGTAGCGACTAACTTTGCAGAACATGCAACCCTAGTTGCCAGAGCTGTTGTAGAACTTTCAAGGCAATATTGTGTTGATGATGGTGGTTCATGTCACTTTGGTTTCAAGGATTAAAGGTTGGAACATGGGCAATCATTTCCAGGAGATGGGAATGGTAATTTTTCTGTTGGTAGGTAGAATTAGAACATGAAATTGAAGGATGCTACCGATGCTGCTCAAGTAGCAGTTGAGTTTGCAGAACATGCAAGCCTAGCTGCCAGAGCTGTTGTAGAACTTTCAAGTCAATATTGTGTTGATGATGGTGGTTCATGCCACTTAGGTTTTAAGGATGAAAGGTTGGAACATGGGCAATCATTTCCTGGAGATGGTAATGGTAATTTTTCTGTTGGCAGGTAGAATTAGAACATGAAATTGAAGGATGCTACCGAAGCTGCTCAAGTAGCGGTTGAGTTTGAAGAACATGCAAGCCTAGCTGACAGAGCTGTTGTAGAACTTTCAAGGCAATATTGTGTTGATGATGGTGGTTCATGCCACTTAGATTTCAAGGATGAAGGTTGGAACATGGGCAATCATTTCCTGGAGAAGGGAATGGTAATTTTTCTGTTGGCAGGCAGAATTGGAACATGAAATTGAAGGATGCTACCGATGTTGCTCAAGCAGCGGTTGAGTTTGCAGAACATGCAAGCCTAGCTGCCAGAGCTGTTGTAGGACTTTCTAGGCAATATTGTGTTGATGATGGTGGTTCATGTCACTTTGGTTTCAAGGATTAAAGGTTGGAACATGGGCAATCATTTCCTGGAGTTGGGAATTGTAATTTTTTTGTTGGCAGGCAGAATTAGAACATGAAATTGAAGGATGCTACCGATGCTGCTCAAGTAGCGGTTGAGTTTG
This sequence comes from Nicotiana tomentosiformis, assembly GCF_000390325.3. Taxonomy (NCBI): domain Eukaryota; kingdom Viridiplantae; phylum Streptophyta; class Magnoliopsida; order Solanales; family Solanaceae; genus Nicotiana; species Nicotiana tomentosiformis. The sequence goes on from NW_027174570.1 coordinate 156,009, forward strand.
CAGAACATGCAAGCCTAGCTGCCAGAGCTGTTGTAGGACTTTCTAGGCAATATTGTGTTGATGATGGTGGTTCAAGCCACTTAGGTTTTAAGGATGAAAGGTTGGAACATGGGCAATCATTTCCTGGAGATGGTAATAGTAATTTTTCTGTTGGCAGGTAGAATTAGAACATGAAATTGAAGGATGCTACCGATGCTGCTCAAGTAGCGGTTGAGTTTGCAGAACATGCAAGCCTAGCTGCCAGAGCTGTTGTAGAACTTTCAAGGCAATATTGTGTTGATGATGGTGGTTCATGTCAATTAGGTTTCAAGGATGAAAGGTTGGAACATGGGCAATCATTTCCTGGAGAAGGGAATGGTAATTTTTCTGTTGGCAGGCAAAATTGGAACATGAAATTGAAGGATGCTACCGATGCTGCTCAAGCAGCGGTTGAGTTTGCAGAACATGCAAGCCTAGCTGCCAGAGCTTTTGTAGGACTTTCTAGGCAATATTGTGTTGATGATGGTGGTTCATGCCACTTAGGTTTCAAGGATGAAAGGCTCGAATATGGGCAATCATTTCCTTGAGATGGTAATTTTTCTATTGGCAGGCAGAATTGGAACATGAAATTTAAAGATGCTACCTCTGCTTCTCAAGTAGCGGCTGACTTTGCAGAACATGCAAGCCTAGCTGCCAGAGCTATTGTAGAACTTTCAAGGCAATATTGTGTTGATGATGGTGGTTCATGCCACTTAGGTTTCAAGGATGAAAGGTTCGAATATGGGCAATCATTTCCTTGAGATGTTAATTTTTCTATTGGCAGGCAGAATTGGAACACGAAATTTAAAGATGCTACCTCTGCTTCTCAAGTAGCGACTGACTTTGCAGAACTTGCAACCCTAGTTGCCAGAGCTGTTGTAGAACTTTCAAGGCAATATTGTGTTGATGATGGTGGTTCATGTCACTTTGGTTTCAAGGATTAAGGGTTGGAACATGGGCAATCATTTCCTGGAGTTGGGAATTTCAAATTTTTTTGTTGGCAGGCAGAATTAGAACATGAAATTGAAGGATGCTACCGATGCTGCTCAAGTAGCGGTTGAGTTTGCAGAACATGCAAGCCTAGCTGCCAGAGCTGTTGTAGAACTTTCAAGGTAATATTGTGTTGATGATGGTGGTTCATGCCACTTAGGTTTTAAGGATAAAAGGTTGGAACATGGGCAATCATTTCCTGGAGATGGTAATGGTAATTTTTCTGTTGGCAGGTAGAATTGGAACATGAAATTTAAGGATGTTACCACTGCTACTCAAGCATCGGCTGAGTTTGCAGAACATGCAAGCCTAGCTGCCAGAGCTGTTGTAGAACTTTCAAGGCCATATTGTGTTGATGATGGTGGTTCATGCCACTTAGGTTTCAAGGATGAAAGGCTCGAATATTGGGCAATCATTTCCTTGAGATGGTAATTTTTCTATTGGATGGCAGAATTGGAACACGAAATTTAAAAATGCTACCTCTGCTTCTCAAGTAGCGACTAACTTTGCAGAACATGCAACCCTAGTTGCCAGAGCTGTTGTAGAACTTTCAAGGCAATATTGTGTTGATGATGGTGGTTCATGTCACTTTGGTTTCAAGGATTAAAGGTTGGAACATGGGCAATCATTTCCAGGAGATGGGAATGGTAATTTTTCTGTTGGTAGGTAGAATTAGAACATGAAATTGAAGGATGCTACCGATGCTTCTCAAGTAGCAGTTGAGTTTGCAGAACATGCAAGCCTAGCTGCCAGAGCTGTTGTAGAACTTTCAAGTCAATATTGTGTTGATGATGGTGGTTCATGCCACTTAGGTTTTAAGGATGAAAGGTTGGAACATGGGCAATCATTTCCTGGAGATGGTAATGGTAATTTTTCTGTTGGCAGGTAGAATTAGAACATGAAATTGAAGGATGCTACCGAAGCTGCTCAAGTAGCAGTTGAGTTTGAAGAACATGCAAGCCTAGCTGACAGAGCTGTTGTAGAACTTTCAAGGCAATATTGTGTTGATGATGGTGGTTCATGCCACTTAGGTTTCAAGGATGAAAGGTTGGAACATGGGCAATCATTTCCTGGAGAAGGGAATGGTAATTTTTCTGTTGGCAGGCAGAATTGGAACATGAAATTGAAGGATGCTACCGATGTTGCTCAAGCAGCGGTTGAGTTTGCAGAACATGCAAGCCTAGCTGCCAGAGCTGTTGTAGGACTTTCTAGGCAATATTGTGTTGATGATGGTGGTTCATGCCACTTAGGTTTCAAGGATGAAAGGCTCGAATATGGGCAATCATTTCCTTGAGATGGTAATTTTTCTATTGACAGGCAGAATTGGAACACGAAATTTAAAGATGCTACCTCTTCTTCTCAAGTAGCGGCTGACTTTGCAGAACATTGAACCCTAGCTACCAGAGCTGTTGTAGAACTTTAAAGGCAATATTGTGTTGATGATGGTGGTTCATGCCACTGAGGTTTTAAGGATGAAATGTTGGAACATGGGCAATCATTTCCTGGAGATGGTAATGGTAATTTTTCTGTTGGCAGGTAGAATTGGAACATGAAATTTAAGGATGCTACCTCTGCTACTCAAGCAGGGGCTGAGTTTGCAGAACATGCAAGACTAGATGCCAAAGCTGTTGTAGAACTTTCAAGGCAATATTGTGTTGATGATGGTGGTTCATGCCACTTAGGTTTCAAGGATGAAAGGTTGGAACATGGGCAATCATTTCCTGGAGATGGGAATGGTAATTTTTCTGTAGGCAGGCAGAATTGGAACATGAAATTGAAGGATTCTACCGATGCTGCTCAAGTAGCGGTTGAGTTTGCAGAACATGCAAGCCTAGCTGCCAGAGCTGTTGTAGAACTTTCAACGCAATATTGTGTTGATGATGGTGGTTCATGCCACTTAAGCTTCAAGGATCAAAGGTTGGAACATGGGCAATCATTTCCTCGAGAAGGGGATGGTAATTTTTCTGTTGGCAGGCAGAATTGGAATAAGAAATTGAAGGATGCTACCGATGCTGCTCAAGCAGCGGTTGAGTTTGCAGAACATACAAGCCTAGCTGCAAGAGCTGTTGTAGGACTTTCTAGGCAGTATTGTGTTGATGATGGTGGTTCATGCCACTTAGGTTTCAAGGATGAAAGGTTGGAACATGGGCAATCATTTCCTGGAGAAGGGAATGGTAATTTTTCTATTGGCAGGCAGAATTGGAACATGAAATTGAAGGATGCTACCGATGCTGCTCAAGCAGCGGTTGAGTTTGCAGAACATGCAAGCCTGGCTGCCAGAGCTGTTATAGGACTTTCTAGGAAATATTATGTTGATGATGGTGGTTCATGCCACTTAGGTTTCAAGGATGAAAGGCTCGAATATGGGCAATCATTTCCTTGAGATGGTAATTTTTCTGTTGGCAGGCAGACTTGGAACACAAAATTTAAAGATGCTACCGCTACTTCTCAAGTAGCGGCTGACTTTGCAGAACATGCAACCCTAGCTGCCAGAGCTGTTGTAGAACTTTCAAGGCAATATTGTGTTGATGATGGTGGTTCATGCCACTTAGGTTTCAAGGATGAAAGGCTCGAATATGGGCAATCATTTCCTTGAGATGGTAATTTTTCTATTGGCATGCAGAATTGGAACACGAAATTTAAAGATGCTACCTCTGCTTCTCAAGTAGCGGCTGACTTTGCAGAACATGCAACCCTAGCTACCAGAGCTATTGTAGAACTTTAAAGGCAATATTGTGTTGATGATGGTGGTTCATGCCACTTAGGTTTCAAGGATGAAAGGCTCGAATATGGGCAATCATTTCCTTGAGATGGTAATTTTTCTATTGGCAGGCAGAATTGGAACACGAAATTTAAAGATGCTACCTCTTCTTCTCAAGTAGCGGCTGACTTTGCAGAACATGCAACCCTAGTTGCCAGAGCTGTTGTAGAACTTTCAAGGCAATATTGTGTTGTTGATGGTGGTTCATGTCACTTTGGTTTCAAGGATTAAAGGTTGGAACATGGGCAATCATTTCCTGGAGATGGGTATGGTAATTTTTCTGTTGGCAGGAAGAATTAGAACATGAAATTGAAGGATGCTACCAATGCTGCTCAAGTAGCGGTTGAGTTTGCAGAACATGCAAGCCTAGCTGCCAGAGCTGTTGTAGAACTTTCAAGGCAATATTGTGTTAATGATGGTGGTTCATGCCACTTAGGTTTTAAGGATGAAAGGTTGGAACATGGGCAATCATTTCCTGGAGATGGTAATGGTAATTTTTCTGTTGGCAGGTAGAATTGGAACATGAAATTTAAGGATGCTACCTTTGCTACTCAAGCAGCGGCTGAGTTTGTAGAACATGCAAGACTAAATGCCAGAGCTGTTGTAGAACTTTCAAGGCAATATTGTGTTGATGATGGTGGTTCATGCCACTTAGGTTTCAAGGATGAAAGGTTGGAACATGGGCAATCATTTCCTGGAGATGGGAATGGTAATTTTTCTGTAGGCAGGCAGAATTGGAACATGAAATTGAAGGATTCTACCGATGCTGCTCAAGTAGCGGTTGAGTTTGCAGAACATGCAAGCCTAGCTGCCAGAGCTGTTGTAGAACTTTCAAGGTAATATTGTATTGATGATGGTGGTTCATGCCACTTAGGTTTTAAGGATAAAAGGTTGGAACATGGGCAATCATTTCCTGGAGATGGTAATGGTAATTTTTCTGTTGGCAGGTAGAATTGGAACATGAAATTTAAGGATGCTACCACTGCTACTCAAGCATCGGCTGAGTTTGCAGAACATGCAAGCCTAGCTGCCAGAGCCGTTGTAGAACTTTCAAGGCCATATTGTGTTGATGATGGTGGTTCATGCCACTTAGGTTTCAAGGATGAAAGGCTCGAATATTGGGCAATCATTTCCTTGAGATGGTAATTTTTCTATTGGATGGCAGAATTGGAACACGAAATTTAAAAATGCTACCTCTGCTTCTCAAGTAGCGACTAACTTTGCAGAACATGCAACCCTAGTTGCCAGAGCTGTTGTAGAACTTTCAAGGCAATATTGTGTTGATGATGGTGGTTCATGTCACTTTGGTTTCAAGGATTAAAGGTTGGAACATGGGCAATCATTTCCAGGAGATGGGAATGGTAATTTTTCTGTTGGTAGGTAGAATTAGAACATGAAATTGAAGGATGCTACCGATGCTGCTCAAGTAGCAGTTGAGTTTGCAGAACATGCAAGCCTAGCTGCCAGAGCTGTTGTAGAACTTTCAAGTCAATATTGTGTTGATGATGGTGGTTCATGCCACTTAGGTTTTAAGGATGAAAGGTTGGAACATGGGCAATCATTTCCTGGAGATGGTAATGGTAATTTTTCTGTTGGCAGGTAGAATTAGAACATGAAATTGAAGGATGCTACCGAAGCTGCTCAAGTAGCGGTTGAGTTTGAAGAACATGCAAGCCTAGCTGACAGAGCTGTTGTAGAACTTTCAAGGCAATATTGTGTTGATGATGGTGGTTCATGCCACTTAGGTTTCAAGGATGAAAGGTTGGAACATGGGCAATCATTTCCTGGAGAAGGGAATGCTAATTTTTCTGTTGGCAGGCAGAATTGGAACATGAAATTGAAGGATGCTACCGATGTTGCTCAAGCAGCGGTTGAGTTTGCAGAACATGCAAGCCTAGCTGCCAGAGCTGTTGTAGGACTTTCTAGGCAATATTGTGTTGATGATGGTGGTTCATGCCACTTAGGTTTCAAGGATGAAAGGCTCGAATATGGGCAATCATTTCCTTGAGATGGTAATTTTTCTATTGACAGGCAGAATTGGAACACGAAATTTAAAGATGCTACCTCTTCTTCTCAAGTAGCGGCTGACTTTGCAGAACATTGAACCCTAGCTACCAGAGCTGTTGTAGAACTTTAAAGGCAATATTGTGTTGATGATGGTGGTTCATGCCACTGAGGTTTTAAGGATGAAAGGTTAGAACATGGGCAATCATTTCCTGGAGATGGTAATGGTAATTTTTCTGTTGGCAGGTAGAATTGGAACATGAAATTTAAGGATGCTACCTCTGCTACTCAAGCAGCGGCTGAGTTTGCAGAACATGCAAGACTAGATGCCAAAGCTGTTGTAGAACTTTCAAGGCAATATTGTGTTGATGATGGTGGTTCATGCCACTTAGGTTTCAAGGATGAAAGGTTGGAACATGGGCAATCATTTCCTGGAGATGGGAATGGTAATTTTTCTGTAGGCAGGCAGAATTGGAACATGAAATTGAAGGATTCTACCGATGCTGCTCAAGTAGCGGTTGAGTTTGCAGAACATGCAAGCCTAGCTGCCAGAGCTGTTGTAGAACTTTCAACGCAATATTGTGTTGATGATGGTGGTTCATGCCACTTAAGCTTCAAGGATCAAAGGTTGGAACATGGGCAATCATTTCCTCGAGAAGGGGATGGTAATTTTTCTGTTGGCAGGCAGAATTGGAATAAGAAATTGAAGGATGCTACCGATGCTGCTCAAGCAGCGGTTGAGTTTGCAGAACATGCAAGCCTAGCTGCAAGAGCTGTTGTAGGACTTTCTAGGCAGTATTGTGTTGATGATGGTGGTTCATGCCACTTAGGTTTCAAGGATGAAAGGTTGGAACATGGGCAATCATTTCCTGGAGAAGGGAATGGTAATTTTTCTATTGGCAGGCAGAATTGGAACATGAAATTGAAGGATGCTACCGATGCTGCTCAAGCAGCGGTTGAGTTTGCAGAACATGCAAGCCTGGCTGCCAGAGCTGTTATAGGACTTTCTAGGAAATATTATGTTGATGATGGTGGTTCATGCCACTTAGGTTTCAAGGATGAAAGGCTCGAATATGGGCAATCATTTCCTTGAGATGGTAATTTTTCTGTTGGCAGGCAGACTTGGAACACAAAATTTAAAGATGCTACCGCTACTTCTCAAGTAGCGGCTGACTTTGTAGAACATGCAACCCTAGCTGCCAGAGCTGTTGTAGAACTTTCAAGGCAATATTGTGTTGATGATGGTGGTTCATGCCACTTAGGTTTCAAGGATGAAAGGCTCGAATATGGGCAATCATTTCCTTGAGATGGTAATTTTTCTATTGGCATGCAGAATTGGAACACGAAATTTAAAGATGCTACCTCTGCTTCTCAAGTAGCGGCTGACTTTGCAGAACATGCAACCCTAGCTACCAGAGCTATTGTAGAACTTTAAAGGCAATATTGTGTTGATGATGGTGGTTCATGCCACTTAGGTTTCAAGGATGAAAGGCTCGAATATGGGCAATCATTTCCTTGAGATGGTAATTTTTCTATTGGCAGGCAGAATTGGAACACGAAATTTAAAGATGCTACCTCTTCTTCTCAAGTAGCGGCTGACTTTGCAGAACATGCAACCCTAGTTGCCAGAGCTGTTGTAGAACTTTCAAGGCAATATTGTGTTGTTGATGGTGGTTCATGTCACTTTGGTTTCAAGGATTAAAGGTTGGAACATGGGCAATCATTTCCTGGAGATGGGAATGGTAATTATTCTATTGGCAGGCAGAATTAGAACATGAAATTGAAGGATGCTACCGATGCTGCTAAAGCAGCGGTTGAGTTTGCAGAACATGCAAGCCTAGCTGCCAGAGCTGTTGTAGAACTTTCAAGGCAATATTGTGTTGATGATGGTTGTTCAGGCCACTTAGGTTTCAAGGATGAAAGGTTGGAACATGGGCAATCATTTCCTGGAGATGGTAATGGTAATTTTTCTGTTGGCAGGTAGAATTGGAACATGAAATTTAAGGATGCTACCTCTGCTACTCAAGAAACGGCTGAGTTTGCAGAACATGCAAGCCTAGCTGCCAGAGTTGTTGTAGAACTTTCAAGGCAATATTGTGTTGATGATGGTGGTTCATGCCACTTAGGTTTCAAGGATGAAAGGTTGGAACATGGGCAATCATTTCCTGGAGATGGGAATGGTAATTTTTCTGTTGGCAGGCAGAATTAGAACATGAAATTGAAGGATGCTATCGATGCTGCTCAAGCAGTGGTTGAGTTTGCAGAACATGCAAGCCTAGCTGCCAGAGCTGTTGTAGAACTTTCAAGGCAATATTGTGTTGATAATGGTGGTTCATGCCACTTTGGTTTTAAGGATGAAAGGTTGGAACATGGGCAATCATTTCCTGTAAATGGTAATGGTAATTTTTCTGTTGGCAAGTAGAATTGGAACATGAAATTTAAGGATGCTACCTCTGCTACTCAAGCAGTGGCTGAGTTTGCAGAACATGCAAGCCTAGATGCCAGAGCTGTTGTAGAACTTTCATGGCAATATTGTGTTGATGATGGTGGTTTATGCAACTTAGGTTTCAAGGATGAAAGGTTGGAACATGGGCAATCATCTCCTGCAGAAGGGAATGGTAATTTTTCTGTTGGCAGGCAGAATTGGAACATGAAATTGAAGGATGCTATCGATGCTGCTCAAGCAGCGATTGTGTTTGTAGAACATGCAAGCCTAGCTGCCAGAGCTGTTGTAGGACTTTCTAGGCAATATTGTGTTGATGATGGTGGTTCATGCCACTTAGGTTTCAAGGATGAAAGGCTCGAATATGGGCAATCATTTCCTTGAGATGGTAATTTTTCTATTGGCAGGCAGAATTGGAACACGAAATGTAAAGATGCTACCTCTGCTTCTCAAGTAGCGGCAGACTTTGCAGAATATGCAACCCTAGCTGCCAGAGCTGCTGTAGAACTTTCAAGGCAATATTGTGTTGATGATGGTGGTTCATGCCACTTAGGTTTCAAGGTTGAAAGGCTCGAATATGGGCAATCATTTCCTGGAGATGGTAATTTTTCTATTGGCAGGCAGAATTGGAACACGAAATTTAAAGATGCTACCTCTTTTTCTCAAGTAGCGGCTGACTTTGCAGAACATACAACCCTAGTTGCCAGAGCTGTTGTAGAACTTTCAAGGAAATATTGTGTTGATGATGGTGGTTCATGTCACTTTGGTTTCAAGGATTAAAGGTTGGAACATGGGCAATCATTTCCTGGAGATGGGAATGGTAATTATTCTATTGGCAGGCAGAATTAGAACATGAAATTGAAGGATGCTACCGATGCTGCTAAAGCAGCGGTTGAGTTTGCAGAACATGCAAGCCTAGCTGCCGGAGCTGTTGTAGAACTTTCAAGGAAATATTATGTTGATGATGGTGGTTCATGCCACTTAGGTTGCAAGGATGAAAGGTTGGAACATAGGCAATCATTTCCTGGAGATGGTAATGGTAATTTTTCTGTTGGCAGGTAGAATTGGAACATGAAATTTAAGGATGCTACCTCTGCTACTCAAGCAGCGGCTGAGTTTGCAGAACATGCAAGCCTAGTTGCCAGAGCTGTTGTAGAACTTTCAAGGCAATATTGTGTTGATGATGGTGGTTCATGCCACTTAGGTTTCAAGGATGAAAGGTTGGAACATGGGCAATCATTTCCTGGAGACGGTAACGGTAATTTTTCTGTTGGCAGGCAGAATTAGAACATGAAATTGAAGGATGCTACCGTTGCTGCTCAAGCAGCGGTTGAGTTTGCAGAATATGCAAGCCTAGCTGCCAGAACTGTTGTAGAACTTTCAAGGCAATATTGTGTTGATGATGGTGGTTCATGCCACTTATGTTTCAAGGATGAAAGGTTGGAACATGAAATTTAAGGATGCTACCACGGCTACTCAAGCAGCGGCTGAGTTTGCAGAACATGCAAGCCTAGCTGCCTGAGCTGTTGTAGAACTTTCAAGGTAATATTGTGTTGATGATGGTGGTTCATGCCACTTAGGTTTCAAGGATAAAGGTTGGAACATGTGTAATCATTTCCTGGAGATGGTAATTTTTCTGTTGGCAGGTAGAATTAGAACATGAAATTGAAGGATGCTACCGTTGCTGCTCAAGCAGCGGTTGAGTTTGCAGAACATGCAAGCCTAGCTGCCAGAGCTGTTGTAGAACTTTCAAGGCAATATTGTGTTGATGATGGGGGTTCATGCCACTTAGGTTTCAAGGATGAAAGGTTGGAACATGGGCAATCATTTCCTGGAGAAGGGAATGGTAATTTTTCTGTTGGCAGGCAGAATTGGAACATGAAATTGAAGGATGCTACCGATGCTGCTCAAGCAGCGGTTGTGTTTGCAGAACATGCAAGCCTAGCTGCCAGAGCTGTTGTAGGACTTTCTAGGCAATATTGTGTTGATGATGGTGGTTCATGCCACTTAGGTTTCAAGGATGAAAGGCTCGAATATGGGCAATCATTTCCTTGAGATGGTAATTTTTCTATTGGCAGGCAGAATTGGAACACGAAATGTAAAGATGCTGCCTCTACTTCTCAAGTAGCAGCTGACTTTGCAGAACATGCAACCCTAGCTGCCAGAGCTGCTGTAGAACTTTCAAGGCAATATTGTGTTGATGATGGTGGTTCATGCCACTTAGGTTTCAAGGTTGAAAGGCTCGAATATGGGCAATCATTTCCTGGAGATGGTAATTTTTCTATTGGCAGGTAGAATTGGAACACGAAATTTAAAGATGCTACCTCTTCTTCTCAAGTAGCGGCTGACTTTGCAGAACATGCAACCCTAGTTGCCAGAGCTGTTGTAGAACTTTCAAGGAAATATTGTGTTGATGATGGTGGTTCATGTCACTTTGGTTTCAAGGATTAAAGGTTGGAACATGGGCAATCATTTCCTGGAGATGGGAATGGTAATTATTCTATTGGGAGGCAGAATTAGAACATGAAATTGAAGGATGCTACCGATGCTGCTAAAGCAGCGGTTGAGTTTGCAGAACATGCAAGCCTAGCTGCCAGAGCTGTTGTAGAACTTTCAAGGAAATATTATGTTGATGATGGTGGTTCATGCCACTTAGGTTGCAAGGATGAAAGGTTGGAACATGGGCAATCATTTCCTGGAGATGGTAATGGTAATTTTTCTGTTGGCAGGTAGAATTGGAACATGAAATTTAAGGATGCTACCTCTGCTACTCAAGCAACGGCTGAGTTTGCAGCACATGCAAGCCTAGTTGCCAGAGCTGTTGTAAAACTTTCAAGGCAATATTGTGTTGATGATGGTGGTTCATGCCACTTAGGTTTCAAGGATGAAAGGTTGGAACATGGGCAATCATTTCCTGGAGATGGTAACGGTAATTTTTCTGTTGGCAGGCAGAATTAGAACATGAAATTGAAGGATGCTACCGTTGCTGCTCAAGCAGCGGTTGAGTTTGCAGAATATGCAAGCCTAGCTGCCAGAGCTGTTGTAGAACTTTCAAGGCAATATTGTGTTGATGATGGTGGTTCATGCCACTTAGGTTTCAAGGATAAAGGTTGGAACATGGGTAATCATTTCCTGGAGATGGTAATTTTTCTGTTGGCAGGTAGAATTAGAACATGAAATTGAAGGATGCTACCGTTGCTGCTCAAGCAGCGGTTGAGTTTGCAGAACATGCAAGCCTAGCTGCCAGAGCTGTTGTAGAACTTTCAAGGCAATATTGTGTTGATGATGGGGGTTCATGCCACTTAGGTTTCAAGGATGAAAGGTTGGAACATGGGCAATCATTTCCTGGAGAAGGGAATGGTAATTTTTCTGTTGGCAGGCAGAATTGGAACATGAAATTGAAGGATGCTACCGATGCTGCTCAAGCAGCGGTTGTGTTTGCAGAACATGCAAGCCTAGCTGCCAGAGCTGTTGTAGGACTTTCTAGGCAATATTGTGTTGATGATGGTGGTTCATGCCACTTAGGTTTCAAGGATGAAAGGCTCGAATATGGGCAATCATTTCCTTGAGATGGTAATTTTTCTATTGGCAGGCAGAATTGGAACACGAAATGTAAAGATGCTGCCTCTACTTCTCAAGTAGCAGCTGACTTTGCAGAACATGCAACCCTAGCTGCCAGAGCTGCTGTAGAACTTTCAAGGCAATATTGTGTTGATGATGGTGGTTCATGCCACTTAGGTTTCAAGGTTGAAAGGCTCGAATATGGGCAATCATTTCCTGGAGATGGTAATTTTTCTATTGGCAGGTAGAATTGGAACACGAAATTTAAAGATGCTACCTCTTCTTCTCAAGTAGCGGCTGACTTTGCAGAACATGCAACCCTAGTTGCCAGAGCTGTTGTAGAACTTTCAAGGAAATATTGTGTTGATGATGGTGGTTCATGTCACTTTGGTTTCAAGGATTAAAGGTTGGAACATGGGCAATCATTTCCTGGTGATGGGAATGGTAATTATTCTATTGGCAGGCAGAATAAGAACATGAAATTGAAGGATGCTACCGATGCTGCTAAAGCAGCGGTTGAGTTTGCAGAACATGCAAGCCTAGCTGCCAGAGCTGTTGTAGAACTTTCAAGGCAATATTGTGTTGATGATGGTGGTTCATGCCACTTAGGTTTCAAGGATGAAAGGTTGGAACATGGGCAATCATTTCCTGGAGATGGTAATGGTAATTTTTCTGTTTGCAGGTAGAATTGGAACATGAAATTTAAGGATACTACCTCTGCTACTCAAGCAACGGCTGAGTTTGCAGAACATGCAAGCCTAGCTGCCAGAGCTGTTGTAGAACTTTCAAGGCAATATTGTGTTGATGATGGTGGTTCATGCCACTTAGGTTTCAAGGAAGAAAGGTTGGAACATGGGCAATCTTTTCCTGGGGATGGTAATGGTAATTTTTCTGTTGGCAGGTAGAATTGGAACATGAAATTTAAGGATGCTACCTCTGCTACTCAAGCAGCGGCTGAGTTTGCAGAACATGCAAGCCTAGATGCCAGAGCTGTTGTAGAACTTTCAAGGCAATATTGTGTTGATGATGGTGGTTCGTGCCACTTAGGTTTCAAGGATGAAAGGTTGGAACATGGGCAATCATTTCCTGGAGATGGGAATGGTAATTCTTTTGTTGGCAGGCAGAATTGGAACATGAAATTTAAGGATGCTACCTCTTCTGCTCAAGAAGCGACTGAGTTTGCAGAACATGCAAGCCTAGCTGCCATATCTGTTGGAGAACTTTCAAGGAAATATTATGTTGATGATGGTGGTTCATGCCACTTAGGTTTCATGGATGAAAGGTTGGAATATGGGCAATCATTTCCTGGAGATGGTAATGGTAATTGTTCTGTTGGCAGGAAGAATTAGAACATAAAATTGAAGGATTCTACCATTGCTGCTCAAGCAGCGGCTGAGTTTGCAAAGCATGCAAGCCTAGCTGCCAAAGCTGTTATAGAACTTTCAAGGCAATATTGTGTTGATGATGGTGGTTCATGCCACTTAGGTTTCAAGGATGAAAGGTTGGAACATAGGTAATCATTTCCTGGAGATGGTAATGGTAATTGTTCTGTTGGCAGGTAGAATTGGAACATGAAATTTAAGGATGCTACCTCTGCTACTCAAGCAGCGGCTGAGTTTGCAGAACATGCAAGCCTAGCTCCCAGAGCTATTGTAGAACTTTCAAGGCAATATTGTGTTGATGATGGTGGTTCATGCAACTTAGGTTTCAATGATAAAAGGTTGGAACTTGGGTAATCATTTCCTGGAGATGGTAAATTTTCTATTGGTTGGCAGAATTGAACATGAAATTTAAAGATGCTACCTCTACTTCTCTAGCAGTGGCTGACTTTGCAGAATATGCAACCCTAGTTACCAGAGTTGTTGTAGAACTTTCATGGCAATATTGTGTTGATGATGGTGGTTCATGCCACTTAGTTTTCAAGGATGAAAGGTTGGAACATGGGCAATCATTTCCTGGAGATGGTAATGGTAATTTTTCTGCTGGCAGGCAGAATTGGAACATGAGATTTAAGGATGCTACCTCTACTGCTCAAGCTGCTGCTGAGTTTGCAGAATATGCAAGCCTAGCTGCCAGAGCTGTTGTAGAATTTTCAAGGCAATATTGTGTTGATGATGGTGGTTCATGCCACTTAGGTTTCAAGGATGAAAGGATGGAACATGGGCAATCATTTCATGGAGATGGTAAATTTTCTATTGGCAGGCAGAATTGGAACACGAAATTTAAAGATGCTACCTCTGCTGCTCAAGTAGCGGCTGACTTTGCAGAACATGCAACCCTAGCTGCCAGAGCTGTTGTAGAACTTTCAAGGCAATATTGTGTTGATGATGGTGGTTCATGCCACTTAGGTTTCAAGGATGAAAGGTTGGAACATGGGCAATCATTTCCTGGAGATGGTAATGGTAATTTTTCTGTTGGCAGGCAGAATTGGAACATGAAATTTAAGGATGCTACCTCTGCTGCTCAAGCAGCGGCTGAGTTTGCAGAACATGCAAGCCTAGCTGCCAGAGCTGTTGTAGAACTTTCAAGGCAATATTGTGTTGATGATGGTGGTTCATGCCACTTAGGTTTCAAGGATGAAAGGTTGGAACATGGGCAATCATTTCCTAGAGATGGTAATGGTAATTTTTCTGTTGGCAGGCAGAATTGGAACATGAAATTTAAGGATGCTACCTCTGCTGCTCAAGCAGCGGCTGAGTTTGCAGAATATGCAAGCCTAGATGCCAGAGCTGTTGTAGAACTTTCAAGGCAATATTGTGTTGATGATGGTGGTTCATGCCACTTAGGTTTCAAGGATGAAAGGTAGGAACATGGGCAATCATTTCCTGGACATGGGAATGGTAATTTTTCTATTGGCAGGCAGAATTAGAACATGAAATTGAAGGATGCTACCGTTGCTGCTCAAGCAGCGGATGAGTTTGTAGAACATGCAAGTCTAGCTGCCAGAGCTGTTGTAGAATTTTCAAGGCAATATTGTGTTGATGATGGTGGTTCATGCCACTTAGGTTTCAAGGATGAAAGGTTGGAACATGGGTAATCATTTCCTGGAGATGGTAATGGTAATTGTTCTGTTGGTAGGTAGAATTGGAACATGAAATTTAAGGATGCTACCTCTGCTACTCAAGCAGCGGCTGAGTTTGCAGAACATGCAAGCCTACCTACCAGAGCTGTTGTAGAACTTTCAAGGCAATATTGTGTTTATGATGGTGGTTCATGCCACTTAGGTTTCAAGGATAAAAGGTTGGAACTTGGGTAAACATTTCCTGGAGATGGTAAATTTTCTATTGGCTGGCAGAATTGAACAGGAAATTTAAAGATGCTACCTCTGCTTCTCAAGCAGCGTCTGACTTTGCAGAACATGCAACCCTAGTTACCAGAGTTGTTGTAGAACTTTCATGGCAATATTGTGTTGATGATGATGGTTCATGCCACTTAGTTTTCAAGGATGAAAGGTTGGAACATGGGCAATCATTTCCTGCAGATGGTAATGGTAATTTTTCTATTGGCAGGCAAAATTGGAACATGAGATTTAAGGATGCTACCTCTACTGCTCAAGAAGCGGCTGAGTTTGCAGAACATGCAAGCCTAGCTTCCAGAGCTGTTATAGAACTTTCATGGAAATCTTGTGTTGATGATGGTGGTTCATGCCACTTAACATTCAAGGATGAAAGGTTAGAACATGGGCAATCATTTCCTGGAGATGGTAATGGTAAGTTTTCTGTTGGCAAGAAGAATTGGAACATGAAATTTAAGGATGCTACCTCTGCTGCTCAAGCAGCGCCTGAGTTTGCAGAATATGCAAGCCTAGCTGCTAGAGCTGTTGTAGAACTTTCAAGGCAATATTGTGTTGATGATGGTGGTTCATGCCACTTAGGTTTCAAGGATGAAAGGATGGAACATGGTCAATCATTTCATGGAGATGGTAAATTTTCTATTGGCTGGCAGAATTAGAACATGAAATTGAAGGATGCTGCCGCTGCTGCTCAAGCAGTGGCTGAGTTTGCAGAACATGCAAGCCTAGCTGCCAGAGCTGTTGTAGAACTTTCAAGGCAATATTGTGTTGATGATAGTGGTTCATACCACTTAGGTTTCAAGGATGAAAGGTTGGAACATGGGCAATCACTTCCTGGATATGGTAATGGTAATTTTTCTGTTGGTAGGTAGAATTGGAATATGAAATTTAAGGATGTTACCTCTGCAGCTCAAGCAACGGCTGAGTTTGTAGAACATGAAAGCCTATCTGCCAGAGCTGTTGGAGAACTTTCAAGGCAATATTGTGTTGATGATGGTGGTTCATGCCACTTAGGTTTCAAGGAAGAAAGGTTGGAACATGGGCAATCATTTCCTGGTGATGGTAATGGTAATTTTTGTGTTGGCAGGGAGTATTGGAATATGAAATTTAAGGATGCTACCTCTGCTGCTCAAGCAGAGGCTGAGTTTAAAGAACATGCAAGCCTAGTTGCCAGAGCTGTTGTAGAACTTTCAAGGCAATATTGTGTTGAAGATGGTAGTTCATGCCACTTAGGTTTCAAGGATGAAAGGTTGGAACATGGGCAATCATTTCTTGGAGATGGTAGTGGTAATTTTTCTGTTGGCAGGCAGAATTAGAACAAGAAATTGAAGGATGCTACCGTTGCTGCTCAAGCAGCCGCTGAGTTTGCAGAACATGCAAGCCTAGCTGCCAGAGCTGTTGTAGAACTTTCAAGGCAATATTGTTTTGATGATGGTGGTTCATGCCACTTAGGTTTCAAGTATGAAAGGTTGGAACATGGGTAATCATTTCCTGGAGATGGTAATGGTATTTTTTCTGTTGGCAGGCAGAATTGGAACATGAAATTTAAGGATGCTACCTATGCTGCTCAAGTAGCGACTGAGTTTGCAGAACTTGTAGGCCTAGCAACAAGAGCTGTTGTACAACTTTCAAGGTAATATTTTGTTGATGATGGTGGTTCATGCCACTTAGGTTTCAAGGATGAAAGGTTGGAACATGGGCAATCATGTCCTGGAGATGGTAATGGTAATTTTTCTATTGGCAGGTAGAATTGGAACATGAAGATTAAGGATGCTACCTCTGCTGCTCAAGCAGCGGTTTATTTTGTAGAACATGCAAGCCTAGCTGCCAGAGCTGTTATGGAACTTTCAAGGCAATATTGTGTTGATGATGGTGGTTCATGCCACTTAGTTTTCAAGGATGAAAGGTTGGAACGTGGGCAATCATTTCCTGGAGATGGTGATGGTAATTTTTCTGTTAGCAGGCAGAATTGGAACATGAAATTTAATGATGCTACCTCTGCTTCTCAAGTAGCGGCTGACTTTACAGAACATGCAACCCTAGCTGCCAGAGCTGTTGTAGAACTTTCAAGGCAATATTGTGTTGATGATGGTGGTTCATGCCACTTTGGTTTCAAGGATTAAAGGTAGGAACATGGGCAATCATTTCCTGGACATGGGAATGGTAATTTTTCTGTTGGCAGGCAGAATTAGAACATGAAATTGAAGGATGCTACCGTTGCTGCTCAAGCAGCGGCTGAGTTTGTAGAACATGCAAGTCCAGCTGCCAGAGCTGTTGTAGAACTTTCAAGGCAATATTGTGTTGATGATGGTGGTTCATGCCACTTAGGTTTCAAGGATGAAAGGTTGGAACATGGGTAATCATTTCCTGGAGATGGTAATGGTAATTGTTCTGTTGGCAGGCAGAATTGGAACATGAAATTTAAGGATGCCACCTCTGCTACTCAAGCAGCGGCTGAGTTTGCAGAACATGCAAGTCTAGCTGCCAGAGCTGTTGTAGAACTTTCAAGGCAATATTGTTTTGATGATGGTGGTTCATGCCACATAGGTTTCAAGTATGAAAGGTTGGAACATGGGTAATCATTTCCTGGATATGGTAATGGTATTTTTTCTGTTGGCAGGTACAATTGGAACATGAAATTTAAGGATGCTGCCTCTGCTACTCAAGCAACGGCTGAGTTTGCAGAACATGCAAGCCTAGCTGCCAGAGCTGTTGTAGAACTTTCAAGGCAATATTGTGTTGATGATTGTGGTTTATGCCACTTATGTTTCAAGGTTGAAAGGTTGGAACATGGGCAATCATTTCATGGAGATGGTAATGGTAATTTTTCTGTTGGTAGGCATAATTGGAACAAGAAATTTGAGGTTGCTACCTCTGCTGCTCAAGCAGCGGTTGATTTTGCAGAACATGCAAGCCTAGCTGCCAGAGCTGTTGTGGAACTTTCAAGGCAATATTGTGTTGATGATGGTGGTTCATGCCACTTAGTTTTCAAGGATGAAAGGTTGGAACATGGGCAATCATTTCCTGAAGGTGGTAATGGTAATTGTTCTGTTGGCAGGTAGAATTGGAACATGAAATTTAAGGATGCTACCTCTACTACTCAAGCAGCGGCTGAGTTTGCGAAGCATGCAAGCCTAGCTGCCAGAGCTGTTGTAGAACTTTCAAGGCAATATTGTGTTGATGATGGTGGTTCATGCCACTTAGGTATCCAGGATGAAAGGCTCGAATATGGGCAATCATTTCCTGGAGATGGTAATTTTTCTATTGGCAGGCAGAATTGGAACACGAAATTTAAAGATGCTACCTCTGCTTCTCAAGTAGCGGCTGACTTTGCAGAACATGCAACCCTAGTTGCCAGAGCTATTGTAGAACTTTCAATGCAATTTTGTGTTGATGATGGTGGTTCATGTCACTTTAGTTTCAAGGATTAAAGGTTGGAACATGGGCTATCATTTCCTGGAGATGGTAATGGTAAGTTTTCTATTGACAGGCAGAATTAGAACATGAAATTGAAGGATGCTACCGATGCTGCTCAGGCAACGGTTGAGTTTGGAGAACATGCAAGACTAGCTGCCAGAGCTGTTGTAGAACTTTCAAGTCAATATTGTGTTGATGATGGTGGTTCATGCCACTTAGGTTTCAAGGATGAAAGGTTGGAACATGGGCAATCATTTCCTGGAGATGGTAATGGTAATTTTTCTGTTGGCAGGTAGAATTGGAACATGAAATTTATGGATGCTACCTCTGCTACTCAAGCAGCGGCTGAGTTTGCAGAACATGCAGGCCTAGATGCCAGAGCTGTTGTAGAACTTTCAAGGCAATATTGTGTTGATGATGGTGGTTCATGCCACTTAGGTTTCAAGGATGAAAAGTTGGAACATGGGCAATCATTTCCTGGAGATGGGAATGGTAATTTTTCTGTTGGCAGGCAGAATTGGAACATGAAATTTGAGGATGCTACCTCTTCTGCTCAAGAAGCGGCTGAGTTTGCATAACATGCAAGCCTAGCTGCCAGATCTGTTGGAGAACTTTCAAGGAAATATTATGTTGATGATGGTGGTTCATGCCACTTAGGTTTCAAGGATGAAAGGTTGGAACATGGGCAATCATTTCTTGGAGATGGTAGTGGTAATTTTTCTGTTGGCAGGCAGAATTAGAACAAGAAATTGAAGGATGCTACCGTTGCTGCTCAAGCAGCGGCTGAGTTTGCAGAACATGCAAGCCTAGCTGCCAGAGCTGTTGTAGAACTTTCAAGGCAATATTGTTTTGATGATGGTGGTTCATGCCACTTAGGTTTCAAGTATGAAAGGTTGGAACATGGGTAATCATTTCCTGGAGATGGTTATGGTATTTTTTCTGTTGGCAGGTAGAATTGGAACATGAAATTTAAGGATGCTGCCTCTGCTACTCAAGCATCGGCTGAGTTTGCAGAACATGCAAGCCTAGCTGTCAGAGCTGTTGTAGAACTTTCAAGGCAATATTGTGTTGATGATGGTGGTTCATGCCACATAGGTTTCAAGGATAAAAGGTTGGAACTTGGGTAATCATTTCCTGGAGATGATAAATTTTCTATTGGCTGGCAGAATTGAACATGAAATTTAAAAATGCTACCTCTGCTTCTCAAGCTGCGGCTGACTTTGAAGAATATGCAACCCTAGTTACCAGAGTTGTTGTAGAACTTTCATGGCAATATTGTGTTGATGATGGTGGTTCATGCCACTTAGTTTTCAAGGATGAAAGGTTGGAACATGGGCAATCATTTCCTGGAGATGGTAATGGTAATTTTTCTATTGGCAGGCAGAATTGGAACATGAGATTTAAGGATCCTACCTCTACTGCTCAAGAAGCGGCTGAGTTTGCAGAACATGCAAGCCTAGCTTCCAGAGCTATTGTAGAACTTTCAAGGAAATATTGTGTTGATGATGGTGGTTCATGCCACTTAACATTCAAGGATAAAAGGTTAGAACACGGGCAATCATTTCTTGGAGATGGTAATGGTAAGTTTTCTGTTGACAAGCAGAATTGGAACATGAAATTTAAGGATGCTACCTCTGCTGCTCAAGCAGTGGCTGAGTTTGCAGAACATGCAAGTCTAGCTGCCAAAGCTGTTGTATAACTTTCAAGGCAATATTTTGTTGATGATGATGGTTCATGCCACTTAGGTTTCAAGGATGAAAGGTTGGAACATGGGCAATCATTTCCTGGAGATGGTAATGGTAATTTTTCTGTTGGCAGGTAGAATTGGAATATGAAATTTAAGGATGCTACCTCTGCTTCTCAAGCAGCGGCTGAGAACATGTAGGCCTAGATGCCAGAGCTGTTGTAGAACTTTCAAGGCAATATTGTGTTGATGATGGTGGTTCATGCCACTTAGGTTTCAAGGATAAAAGGTTGGAACATGGGCAATCATTTCCTGGAGATGGGAATGGTAATTTTTCTGTTGGCAGGTAGAATTGGAACATGAAATTTAAGGATGCTACCTCTACAGCTCAAGAAGCGGCAGAGTTTGCAGAACATGCAAGCCTAGCTGCTAGATCTGTTGGAGAACTTTCAAGGAAATATTATGTTGATAATGGTGGTTCATGCCACTTAGGTTTCAAGGATGAAAGTTTGGAACATGGGCAATCATTTCCTGGAGATGGTAATGGTAATTTTTCTGTTGGCAGGCAGAATTAGAACATGAAATTGAAGGATGCTACCGTTGCTGCTCAAGCAGCGGCTGAGTTTGCAGAACATGCAAGCCTAGCTGCCAGAGCTGTTGTAGAACTTTCAAGGCAATATTGTGTTGATGATGGTGGTTCATGCCACTTAGGTTTCAAGTATGAAAGGTTGGAACATGGGTAATCATTTCCTGGAGATGGTAATGGTAATTTTTCTGTTGGCAGGTAGAATTGGAACATGAAATTTAAGGATGCTACCTCTGCTACTCAAGCATCGGCTGAGTTTGCAGAACATGCAAGCCTAGCTGCCAGAGCTGTTGTAGAACTTTCAAGGCAATATTGTGTTGATGATGGTGGTTTATGCCACATAGGTTTCAAGGATAAAAGGTTGGAACTTGGGTAATCATTTCCTGGAGATGATATATTTTCTATTGGCTGGCAGAATTTAACATGAAATTTAAAGATGCTACCTCTGCTTCTCAAGCAGCGGCTGACTTTGTAGAATATGCAACCCTAGTTACCAGAGTTGTTGTAGAACTTTCATGGCAATATTGTGTTGATGATGGTGGTTCATGCCACTTAGTTTTCAAGGATGAAAGGTTGGAACATGGGCAATCATTTCCTGGAGATGGTAATGGTAATTTTTCTATTGGCAGGCAGAATTGGAACATGAGATTTAAGGATCCTACCTCTACTGCTCAAGAAGCGGCTGAGTTTGCAGAACATGCAAGCCTAGCTTCCAGAGCTGTTGTAGAACTTTCAAGGAAATATTGTGTTGATGATGGTGGTTCATGCCACTTAACATTCAAGGATTAAAGGTTAGAACACGGGCAATCATTTCCTGGAGATGGTAATGGTAAGTTTTCTGTTGACAAGCAGAATTGGAACACAATATGGTAATGGTAAGTTTTCGGTTGATTTTGCAAAACATTCAAGCCTAGCTACCAGAGCTGTTACGGAACTTTCAAGACAATATTGTGTTGATGATGGTAGTTCATGCCACTTAGGTTTCAAGGATGAAAGGTTGGAACATGGGCAATCATTTCCTGGAGATGGTAATGGTAATTTTTCTGTTGGCAGGTAGATTTGGAATATGAAATTTAAGGATGCTACCTCTGCAGCTAAAGCAGTGGCTGAGTTTGATGAACATGCAAGCCTAGCTGCCAGACCTATTGTAGAACTTTCAAGGCAATATTATGTTGATGATGGTAGTTCATGCCACTAAGGTTTCAAGGATGAAAGGTTGGAACATGGGAAATCATTTCATGGAGATTGTAATGGTAATTTTTCTATTGGTAGGCATTATTGGAACATCAAATTTAAGGTTGCTACCTCTGCTGCTCAAGCAGCGGTTGATTTTGCAGAACATGCAAGCCTAGCTGCCAGAGCTGTTATTGAACTTTCAAGATAATATTGTGTTGATGATGGTGGTTCATGCCATTTAATTTTCAAGGATGAAAGGTTGGAACTTAGGCAATCATCTCCTAGAGATGGTAATGGTAATTTTTCTGTTGGCCGGCAGAATTGGAACATGAAATTTAATGATGCTACCTCTGCAACTCAAGTAGTGGCTGACTTTACAAAACATGCAACCCTAGCTGCCAGAGCTGTTGTAGAACTTTCAAGGCAATATTGTGCTGATGATGGTGGTTCAGGCCACTTTGGTTTCAAGGATTTAAGGTTGGAACATGGGCAATCATTTCCTGGAGATAGGAATGGTAATTTTTCTGTTGGCAGGCAGAATTGGAATATAAAATTTAAGGATGCTACCGTTGCTGCTCACGCAGCGGCTGAGTTTGCAGAACATGCAAGCCTAGCTGCCAGAGCTGTTGTAGAACTTTCAAGGCAATATTGTGTTGATGATGGTAATTCATGCCACTTAGGTTTCATGGATGAAAGGTTGGAACATGGGTAATCATTTCCTGGAGATGGTAATGGTAATTTTTCTGTTGGCAGGTAGAATTGGAACATGAAATTTAAGGATGCTACCTCTGCTACTCAAGCAACGGCTGAGTTTGCAGAACATGCAAGCCTAGCTGCCAGAGCTGTTGTAGAACTTTTTAGGCAATATTGTGTTGACGATGGTAGTTCATGCCACTTAGGTTTCAAGGATGAAAGGTTGGAACATGGGCAATCATTTGCTGGAGATGGTAATGGTAATTTTTCTGTTGGCAGGGAGAATTGGAATATAAAATTTAAGGATACTACCTCTGCAGCTCAAGCAGCGACTGAGTTTGCAGAACATGCAAGCCTAGCTGCCAGAGCTGTTGTAGAACTTTCAAGGCAATATTGTATTGATGATGGTGGTTCATGCCACTTAGGTTTCAAGGATGAAAGGTTGGAACATGGGTAATCATTTCCTAGAGATGGTAATGGTAATTTTTCTGTTGGCAGGTAGAATTGGAACATGAAATTTAAAGATGCTACCTCTACTACTCAAGCAGCGGCTGAGTTTGCAGAACATGCAGGCCTAGATGCCAGAGCAGTTGTAGAACTTTGAAGGCAATATTGTGTTGATGATTGTGGTTCATGCCACTTAGTTTTCAAGGATGAAAGGTTGGAACATGGGAAATCATTTCCTGGAGATTGTAATGGTAATTTTTCTGTTGGCAGGCAGAATTGGAACATGAAATTTAATGATGCTACCTCTGTTTCTCAAGTAGCAGCTGATTATGCAGAACTATCAATCCTAGCTGCCAGAGCTGTTGTAGAACTTTCAAGGAAATATTGTGTTGTTGATGGTGGTTCATGCCACTTTGGTTTCAAGGATTAAAGGTTGGAACATGGGCAATCATTTCCTGGAGATGGGAATGGTAATTTTTCTGTTGGCAGGTAGAATTATAACATAAAATTTAAGGATGCTACCTCTGCTGCTTAAGCAACGGCAGAGTTTGTAGAACATGCATGCCTAGCTGCCAGGGCTGTTGTAGAACTTTCAAGGCAATAGTGTGTTAATGATCGTGCTTCATGCCATTTAGGTTTGAAGGATGAAAGGTTGGAACATGGGCAATCATTTCCTGGAGATGGTAATTTTACTGTTGGCAGGCTTAATTGGAACATGAAATTTAAGGATGCTGCCTCTGCTGCTCAAGCAGCGACTGAGTTTGCAGAACATGCAAGCCTAGCTGCAAGAGCTATTGAAGAACTTTCAAGGTAATATTGTGTTGATGATGGTGGTTCATGCCACTTAGGTTTCAAGGATGAAAGGTTGGAACATGGGAAATCATTTCATGGAGATGCTAATGGTAATTTTTCTGTTGGTAGGCATTATTGGAACATCAAATTTAAGGTTGCTACCTCTGCTACTCAAGTAGCGGTTGATTTTGCAGAACATGCAAGCCTAGCTGCCAGAGCTGTTACGGAACTTTCAAGACAATATTGTGTTGATGATGGTGGTTCTTGCCACTTAGGTTTCAAGGATGAAAGGTTGGAACATGGGCAATCATTTCCTGGAGATGGTAATGGTAATTTTTCTGTTGGCAGGTAGATTTGGAATATGAAATTTAAGGATGCTACCTCTGTAGCTTAAGCAGTGGCTGAGTTTGCAGAACATGCAAGCCTAGCTGCCAGAGCTATTGTAGAACTTTCAAGGCAATATTATGTTGATGATGGTGGTTCATGCCACTTAGGTTTCAAGGATGAAAGGTTGGAACATGGGAAATCATTTTATGGAGATGGTAATGGTAATTTTTCTATTGGTAGGCATTATTGGAACATCAAATTTAAGGTTGCTACCTCTGCTGCTCAAGCAGCGGTTGATTTTGCAGAACATGCAAGCCTAGCTGCCAGAGCTGTTATTGAACTTTCAAGACAATATTGTGTTGATGATGGTGGTTCATGCCACTTAATTTTCAAGGATGAAAGGTTGGAACTTAGGCAATCATTTCCTAGAGATGGTAATGGTAATTTTTGTGTTGGCAGGCAGAATTGGAACATGAAATTTAATGATGCTACCTCTGCTTCTCAAGTAGCGGCTGACTTTACTGAACATGCAACCCTAGCTGCCAGAGCTGTTGTAGAACTTTCAAGGCAATATTGTGTTGATGATGGTGGTTCAGGCCACTTTGGATTCAAGGATTAAAGGTTGGAACATGGGCAATCATTTCCTGGAGATAGGAATGGTAATTTTTCTGTTGGCAGGCAGAATTGGAATATAAAATTTAAGGATGCTACCGTTGCTGCTCAAGCAGCGGCTGAGTTTGCAGAACATGCAAGCCTAGCTGCCAGAGCTGTTGTAGAACTTTCAAGGCAATATTGTGTTGATGATGGTGGTTCATGCCACTTAGGTTTCATGGATGAAAGGTTGGAACATGGGTAATCATTTCCTGGAGATGGTAATGGTAATTTTTCTGTTGGCAGGTAGAATTGGAACATGAAATTTATGGATGCTACCTCTGCTACTCAAGCAGCGGCTGAGTTTGCAGAACATGCAAGCCTAGCTACCAGAGCTGTTGTAGAACGTTTTAGGCAATATTGTGTTGACGATGGTGGTTCATGCCACTTAGGTTTCAAGGATGAAAGGTTGGAACATGGGCAATCATTTCCTGGAGATGGTAATGGTAATTTTTCTGTTGGCAGGGAGAATTGGAATATAAAATTTAAGGATACTACCTCTGCAGCTCAAGCAGCGACTGAGTTTGCAGAACATGCAAGCCTAGCTGCCAGAGCTGTTGTAGAACTTTCAAGGCAATATTGTATTGATGATGGTGGTTCATGCCACTTAGGTTTCAAGGATGAAAGGTTGGAACATGGGCAATCATTTCCTAGAGATGGTAATGGTAATTTTTCTGTTGGCAGGTAGAATTGGAACATGAAATTTAAGGATGCTACCTCTGCTACTCAAGCAGCGGCTGAGTTTGCAGAACATGCAGGCCTAGATGCCAGAGCTGTTGTAGAACTTTGAAGGCAATATTGTGTTGATGATTGTGGTTCATGCCACTTAGTTTTCAAGGATAAAAGGTTGGAACATGGGCAATCATTTCCTGGAGATTGTAATGGTAATTTTTCTGTTGGCAGGCAGAATTGGAACATGAAATTTAATGATGCTACCTCTGCTTCTCAAGTAGCGGCTGATTATGCAGAACTTGCAACCCTAGCTACCAGAGCTGTTGTAGAACTTTCAAGGCGATATTGTGTTGATGATGGTGGTTCATGCAACTTTGGTTTCAAGGATTAAAGGTTGGAACATGGGCAATCATTTCCTTGAGATGGGAATGGTAATTTTTCTGTTGGCAGGTAGAATTAGAACATAAAATTTAAGGATGCTACCTCTGCTGCTTAAGCAACGGCAGAGTTTGTAGAACATGCATGCCTAGCTGCCAGGGCTGTTGTAGAACTTTCAAGGCAATAGTGTGTTAATGATCGTGCTTCATGCCATTTAGGTTTGAAGGATGAAAGGTTGGAACATGGGCAATCATTTCCTGGAGATGGTAATTTTACTGTTGGCAGGAAGAATTGGAACATGAAATTTATGGATGCTACCTCTGCTGCTCAAGCAGCGACTGAGTTTGCAGAACATGCAAGCCTAGCTGCCAGAGCTGTTGTAGAACTTTCAAGGCAATATTGTGTTGATGATGGTGGTTCATGCCACTTAGGTTTCAAGGATGAAAGGTTGGAACATGGGCAATCATTTCCTGGAGATGGTAATGGTAATTCTTCTGTTGGCAGGTAGAATTGGAACATGAAATTTAAGGATGCTACCTCCGCTACTCAAGCAGCGGCTAAGTTTGCAGAACATGCAAGCCTAGATGTCAGAGCTGTTGTTCAACTTTCAAGGCAATATTGTGTTGATAATGGTGGTCCATGCCACTTAGGTTTCAAGGATAAAAGGTTGGAACATGGGTAATCATTTCCTGGAGATGGTAAATTTTCTATTGGCTGGCAGAATTGAACATGAAATTTAAAGATGCTACCTCTACTTCTCAAGCAGCGGCTGACTTTGCAGAATATGCAACCCTAGTTGCCAGAGCTGTTGTAGAACTTTCAAGGCAATATTGTGTTGATGATGGTGGTTCATGCCACTTAGTTTTCAACGATGATAGGTTGGAACATGGGCAATCATTTCCTGGAGATGGTAATCGTAATTTTTCTATTGGCAGGTAGAATTGGAATATGAAATTTAAGGATGCTACCTCTGCTACACAAGCAGCGACTGAATTTGCAGAACATGCAAGCCTAGATGCCAGAGCTGTTGTAGAACTTTGAAGGCAGTATTGTGTTGATGATGGTGGTTCATGCCACTTAGGTTTCAAGTATAAAAGGTTTGAACATGGCTAATCATTTCCTGGAGATGGTAAATTTCCTATTGGCTGTTAGAATTGAACATGAAATTTAAAGATGCTACCTATGCTTCTCAGGCAGCGGTTGACTCTGTAGAACATGCAACCCTAGTTGCTAGAGCTGTTGTAGAACTTTCAAGGCAATATTGTGTTGTTGATGGTGGTTCATGCCACTTAGTTTTCAAGGATGAAAAGTTGGAACATGGGCAATCATTTCCTTGAGATGGTAATGGTAATTTTTCTATTGGCAGGAAGAATTGGAACATGAAATTTAAGGATGCTACCTCTGCTGCTCAAGCAACGGCTGAGTTTGAAGAACATGCAAGCCTAGCTGCCCGAGCTGTTGTATAACTTTCAAGGCAATATTGTGTTGATGATGGTGGTTCATGCCACTTAGGTTTAAAAGATGAAAGGTTGTAACATGGGCAATAATTTCCTTGAGATGGTAAAGGTAATTTTTCTTTTGGAAGGCTGAATTGGAATATGAAATTACCTCTGCTGCTCAAGCAGCGGCTGAGTTTGCAGAACATGCAGGCCTAGATGCCAGAGCTGTTGTAGAACTTTGAAGGCAATATTGTGTTGATGATTGTGGTTCATGCCACTTAGTTTTCAAGGATGAAAGGTTGGAACATGGGCAATCATTTCCTGGAGATTGTAATGGTAATTTTTCTGTTGGCAGGCAGAATTGGAACATGAAATTTAATGATGCTACCTCTGCTTCTCAAGTAGCGGCTGATTATGTCGAACTTGCAACCCTAGATGCCAGAGCTGTTGTAGAAATTTCAAGGCAATATTGTGTTGATGATGGTGGTTCATGCCACTTTGGTTTCAAGGATTAAAGGTTGGAACATGGGCAATCATTTCCTGGAGATGGGAATGGTAATTTTTCTGTTGGCAGGTAGAATTAGAACATAAAATTAAAGGATGCTACCTCTGCTGCTCAAGCAACGACAGAGTTTGTAGAACATGCATGCCTAGCTGCCAGTGCTGTTGTAGAACTTTCAAGGCAATAGTGTGTTAATGATCGTGCTTCATGCCATTTAGGTTTGAAGGATGAAAGGTTGGAACATGGGCAATCATTTCCTGGAGATGGTAATTTTACTGTTGGCAGGCATAATTGGAACATGAAATTTAAGGATGCTGCCTCTGCTGCTCAAGCAGCAGCTGAGTTTGCAGAACATGCAAGCCTAGCTGCCAGAGCTGTTGTAGAACTTTCAAGGCAATATTGTGTTGATGATGGTGGTTCATGCCACTTAGGTTTCAAGGATGAAAGGTTGGAACATGGGCAATCATTTCCTGGAGATGGTAATGGTAATTCTTCTGTTGGCAGGTAGAATTGGAACATGAAATTTAAGGATGCTACCTCTGCTACTCAAGCAGCGGCTAAGTTTGCAGAACATGCAAGCCTAGATGCCAGAGCTGTTGTTCAACTTTCAAGGCAATATTGTGTTGATAATGGTGGTTCATGCCACTTAGGTTTCAAGGATAAAAGGTTGGAACATGGGTAATCATTTCCTGGAGATGGTAAATTTAATATTGGCTGGCAGAATTGAGCATGAAATTTAAAGATGCTACCTCTACTTCTCAAGCAGCGGCTGACTTTGCAGAATAGGCAACCCTAGTTGCCAGAGCTGTTGTAGAACTTTCAAGGCAATATTGTGTTGATGATGGTGGTTCATGCCACTTAGTTTTCAACGATGATAGGTTGGAACATGGGCAATCATTTCCTGGAGATAGTAATCGTAATTTTTCTGTTGGCAGGTAGAATTGGAATATGAAATTTAAGGATGCTACCTCTGCTACACAAGCAGCGACTGAGTTTGCAGAACATGCAAGCCTAGATGCCAGAGCTGTTGTAGAACTTTCAAGGCAATATTGTGTTGATGATGGTGGTTCATGCCACTTAGGTTTCAAGGATGAAAGGTTGGAACATGGGCAATCATTTCCTGGAGATGGTAATGGTAATTCTTCTGTTGGCAGGTAGAATTGGAACATGAAATTTAAGGATGCTACCTCTGCTACTCAAGCAGCGGCTAAGATTGCAGAACATGCAAGCCTAGATGCCAGAGCTGTTGCTCAACTTTCAAGGCAATATTGTGTTGATAATGGTGGTTCATGCCACTTAGGTATCAAGGATAAAAGGTTGGAATATGGGTAATCATTTCCTGGAGATGGTAAATTTTCTATTGGCTGGCAGAATTGAACATGAAATTTAAAGATGCTACCTCTTCTTCTCAAGCAGCAGCTGACTTTGCAGAATATGCAACCCTAGTTGCCAGAGCTGTTGTAGAACTTTCAAGGCAATATTGTATTGATGATGGTGGTTCATGCCACTTAGTTTTCAACGATGATAGGTTGGAACATGGGCAATCATTTCCTGGAGATGGTAATCGTAATTTTTCTGTTGGCAGGTAGAATTGGAATATGAAATTTAAGGATGCTACCTCTGCTACACAAGCAGCGACTGAGTTTGCAGAACATGCAAGCCTAGATGCCAGAGCTGTTGTAGAACTTTCAAGGCAGTATTGTGTTGATGATGGTGGTTCATGCCACTTAGGTTTCAAGTATAAAAGGTTTGAACATGGCTAATCATTTCCTAGAGATGGTAAATTTCCTATTGGCTGTTAGAATTGAACATGAAATTTAAAGATGCTACCTATGCTTCTCAGGCAGCGGCTGACTCTGTAGAACATGCAACCCTAGTTGCCAGAGCTGTTGTAGAACTTTAAAGGTAATATTGTGTTGATGATGGTGGTTCGTGCCACTTAGTTTTCAAGGATGAAAGCTTGGAACATGGGCAATCATTTCCTTGAGATGGTAATGGTAATTTTTCTATAGGCAGGAAGAATTGGAACATGTAATTTAAGGATGCTACCTCTTCTGCTCAAGCAACGGCTAAGTTTAAAGAACATGCAAGCCTAGCTGCCCGAGCTGTTGTAAAACTTTCAAGGCAATATTGTGTTGATGATGGTGGTTCATGCCACTTAGGTTTAAAAGATGAAAGGTTGTAACATGGGCAATAATTTCCTTGAGATGGTAAAGGTAATTTTTCTGTTGGAAGGCTGAATTGGAATATGAAATTACCTCTGCTGCTCAAGCAGCGGCTGAGTTTGCAGAACATGCAAGCCTAGCTTCCAGAGCTGTTGTAGAACTTTCAAGGCAATATTGTGTTGATGATGGTGGTTCATGCTACTTTGGTTTCAAGGATTAAAGGTTGGAACATGGGCAATCATTTCCTGGAGATGGGAATGGTAATTTTTCTGTTGGCAGGCATAATTGGAACATAAAATTTAAGGATGCTACCTCTGCTGCTCAAGCAGTGGCTGAGTTTGCAGAACATGCAAGCGTAGTTGCCAGAGCTGTTGTAGAACTTTCAGGATAATATTGTGTTGATGATGGTGGTTCATGCCACTTAGGTTTCAAGGATGAAAGGTTGGAACATGGGCAATCATTTCCAGGAGATGGTAATGGTAATTTTTCTTTTGGCAGGGATAATTCGAACATGAAATTTAAGGATGCTACCTCTGCTGCTCAAACAGCGGCTGAGTTTGTAGAACATGCAAGCCTAGCTGCCAGAGCTATTGTAGAACTTTCAAGGCAATATTGTGTTGATGATGGTGGTTCATGCCACTTAGGTTTCAAGGATGAAAGGTTGGAACATGGGAAATCATTTTATGGAGATGGTAATGGTAATTTTTCTACTGGTAGGCATTATTGGAACATCAAATTTAAGGTTGCTACCTCTGCTGCTCAAGCAGCGGTTGATTTTGCACAACATGCAAGCCTAGCTGCCAGAGCTGTTATTGAACTTTCAAGACAATATTGTGTTGATGATGGTGGTTCATGCCACTTAATTTTCAAGGATGAAAGGTTTCATCCTTGAAACCTAAGTGGCATGAACCACCATCATCAACACAATATTGCCTTTAAAGTTCTACAACAGCTCTGGCGGCTAGGCTTGCATGTTCTGCAAACTCAGCCGCTGCTTGAGCAGCAGAGGTAGCATCCATAAATTTCATGTTCCAATTCTGCCTGCCAATAGAAAAATTACCATTACCATCTCCAAGAAATGATTGCCCATGTTCCAACCTTTCATCCTTGAAAACTAAGTGGCATGAACCACCATCATCAACACAATATTGCCTTGAAAGTTCTACAACAGCTCTGGCAGCTAAGCTTGCATGTTCTGCAAACTCAGCCGCTTGAGCAGCAGAGGTAGCATCCTTAAATTTCATGTTCCAATTCTGCCTACCAACAGAAAAATTACCATTACCATCTCTAGGAAATGATATCCCATGTTCCAACCTTTCATCCTTGAAACCTAAGTGGCATGAACCACCATCATCAACAAAGTATTGACTTGAAAGTTCTACAATAGCTCTGGCAGCTAAGCTTGCATGTTCTGCAAACTCAGCGGCTACTTGAGCAGCAGAGGCAATCATTTCCTAGAGATGGTAATGGTAATTTTTCAGTTGGCAGGCAGAATTGGAACATGAAATTTAATGATGCTACCTCTGCTTCTCAAGTAGCGGCAGACTTTACTGAACATGCAACCCTAGCTGCCAGAACTGTTGTAGAACTTTCAACGCAATATTGTGTTGATGATGGTGGTTCATGCCACTTTGGTTTCAAGGATTAAAAGTTGGAACATGGGCAATCATTTCCTGGAGATAGGAATGGTAATTTTTCTGTTGGCAGGCAGAATTGGAATATAAAATTTAAGGATGCTACCGTTGCTGCTCAAGCAGCGGCTGAGTTTGCAGAACATGCAAGCCTAGCTGCCAGAGCTGTTGTAGAACTTTCAAGGCAATATTGTGTTGATGATGGTGGTTCATGCCACTTAGGTTTCATGGATGAAAGGTTGGAACATGGGTAATCATTTCCTAGAGATGGTAATGGTAATTTTTCTGTTGGCAGGTAGAATTGGAACATGAAATTTAAGGATGCTACCTCTGCTACTCAAGCAGCGGCTGAGTTTGCAGAACATGCAAGCCTAGCTGCCAGAGCTGTTGTAGAACTTTCAAGGCAATATTGTGTTGATGATGGTGGTTCATGCCACTTAGGTTTCAAGGATGAAAGGTTGGAACATGGGCAATCATTTCCTGGAGATGGTAATGGTAATTTTTCTGTTGGCAGGCAGAATTGGAACATGAAATTTAAGGATGCTACCTCTGCTGCTCAAGCAGCGGCTGAGTTTGCAGAACATGCAAGCCTAGCTGCCAGAGCTGTTGTAGAACTTTCAAGGCAATATTGTGTTGATGATGGTGGTTCATGCCACTTAGGTTTCAAGGATGAAAGGTTGGAACATGGGCAATCATTTCCTGGAGATGGTAATGGTAATTTTTCTGTTGGCAGGCAGAATTGGAACATGAAATTTAAGGATGCTACCTCTGCTGCTCAAGCAGCGGCTGAGTTTGCAGAACATGCAAGCCTAGCTGCCAGAGCTGTTGTAGAACTTTCAAGGCAATATTGTGTTGATGATGGTGGTTCATGCCACTTAGGTTTCAAGGATGAAAGGTTGGAACATGGGCAATCATTTCCTGGAGATGGTAATGGTAATTTTTCTGTTGGCAGGCAGAATTGGAACATGAAATTTAATGATGCTACCTCTGCTTCTCAAGTAGCGGCTGATTATGCAGAACTTGCAACCCTAGCTGCCGGAGCTGTTGTAGAACTTTCAAGGCAATATTGTGTTGATGATGGTGGTTCATGCCACTTTGGTTTCAAGGATTAAAGGTTGGAACCTGGGCAATCATTTACTGGAGATGGGAATGGTAATTTTTCTGTTGGCAGGTAGAATTAGAACATAAAATTTAAGGATGCTACCTCTGCTGCTCAAGCAACAGCAGAGTTTGTAGAACATGCATGCCTAGCTGCCAGGGCTGTTGTAGAACTTTCAAGGCAATAGTGTGTTAATGATCGTGCTTGATGCCATTTAGGTTTGAAGGATGAAAGGTTGGAACATGGGCAATCATTTCCTGGAGATGGTAATTTTACTGTTGGCAGGCATAATTGGAACATGAAATTTAAGGATGCTGCCTCTGCTGCTCAAGCAGCGACTAAGTTTGCAGAACATGCAAGCCTAGCTGCCAGAGCTGTTGTAGAACTTTCAAGGCAATATTGTGTTGATGATGGTGGTTCATGCCACTTAGGTTTCAAGGATGAAAGGTTGGAACATGGGCAATCATTTCCTGGAGATGGTAATGGTAATTCTTCTGTTGGCAGGTAGAATTGGAACATGAAATTTAAGGATGCTACCTCTGCAACTTAAGCAGCGGCTAAGTTTGCAGAACATGCAAGCCTAGATGCCAGAGCTGATGTTCAACTTTCAAGGCAATATTGTGTTGATAATGGTGGTTCATGCCACTTAGGTTTCAAGGATAAAAGGTTGGAACATGGGTAATCATTTCCTGGAGATGGTAAATTTTCTATTGGCTGGCAGAATTGGAACATGAAATTTAAGAATGCTACATTTGCTGCCCAAGCAGCGGCTGAGTTTGCAGAACATGCAAGCCTAGCTGCCAGAGTTATTGTAGAACTTTCAAGGAAATATTGTGTTGATGATGGTGGTTCATGCCACTTAGGTTTCAAGGATAAAAGGTTGGAACATGGGCAATCATTTCCTAGAGATGGTAATGGTAATTTTTCTGTTGGCAGGTAGAATTGGAACATGAAATTTAAGGATGCTACCTCTGCTGCTCAAGCAACGGCTGAGTTTGCAGAACATGCAAGCCTAGCTGCCAGAGCTGTTGTCGGACTTTCAAGGCAGTATTGTGTTGATGATGGTGGTTCATGCCACTTTGGTTTCAAGTATAAAAGGTTTGAACATGGCTAATCATTTCCTGGAGATGGTTAATTTCCTATTGGCTGGTAGAATTGAACATGAAATTTAAAGATGCTACCTATGCTTCTCAGGCAGCGGCTGACTCTGTAGAACATGCAACCCTAGTTGCCAGAGCTGTTGTAGAACTTTCAAGGCAATATTGTGTTGATGATGGTGGTTCATGCCACTTAGTTTTCAAGGATGAAAGGTTGGAACATGGGCAATCATTTCCTTGAGATGGTAATGGTAATTTTTCTATTGGCAGGAAGAATTGGAACATGAAATTTAAGGATGCTACCTCTGCTGCTCAAGCAACGGCTGAGTTTGAAGAACATGCAAGCATAGCTGCCCGAGCTGTTGTAAAACTTTCAAGGCAATATTGTGTTGATGATGGTGGTTCATGCCACTTAGGTTTAAAAGATGAAAGGTTGTAACATGGGCAATAATTTCCTTAAGATGGTAAAGGTAATTTTTCTGTTGGAAGGCTGAATTGGAATATGAAATTACCTCTGCTGCTCAAGCAGCGGCTGAGTTTGCAGAACATGCAAGCCTAGCTTCCAGAGCTGTTGTAGAACTTTCAAGGCAATATTGTGTTGATGATGGTGGTTCATGCCACTTTGGTTTCAAGGATTAAAGGTTGGAACATGGGCAATCATTTCCTGGAGATGGGAATGGTAATTTTTCTATTGGCAGGCATAATTGGAACATGAAATTTAAGGATACTACCTCTGCTGCTCAAGCAGCGGCTGAGTTTGCAGAACATGCAAGCCTAGTTGCCAGAGCTGTTGTAGAACTTTCAAGACAATATTGTGTTGATGATGGTGGTTCATGCCACTTAGGTTTCAAGGATGAAAGGTTGGAACATGGGCAATCATTTCCTGGAGATGGTAATGGTAATTTTTCTTTTGGCAGGGATAATTTGAACATGAAACTTAAGGATGCTACCTCTGCTGCTCAAACAGCGGCTGAGTTTGCAGAACATGCAAGCATAGCTGCCAGAGCTGTTGTAGAACATTCAAGACAATATTGTGTTGATGATGGTAGTTCATGCCACTTAGGTATCAAGGATGAAAAGTTGGAACATGGGCAATCATTTCCTGGAGATGGTAATTTTTCTATTGGCAGGAAGAATTGGAACATGAAATTTAAGGATGCTACCTCTGCTGCTCAAGCAGCGGCTGAGTTTGCAGAACATGCAAGCCTAGCTTCCAGAGCTACTGTAGAACTTTCAACGCAATTTTTGTGTTGATGATGGTGGTTCATGCCACTTAGGTTTGAAGGATGAAAGGTTGGAACATGGGAAATCATTTCCTTGAGATGGTGATGGTAATGTTTCTGTTGGCAGGCATAATTGGAACATGAAATTTAAGGATGCAACCTCTGCTGCTCAAGCAGCGGCTGAGTTAGCAGAACATCCAAGCCTAGCTGCCAAAGCTATTGTAGAACTTTCAAGGTAATATTGTGTTAATGATTGTGGTTCATGCCACTTAGGTTTGAAGGATGAAAGGTTGGAACATGGGCAATCATTTCCTGGAGATGGTAATTTTTCTGTTGGCAGGCAGAATTGGAACATGAAATTTAAGGATGCTACCTCTGCTGCTCAAGCAGTGGCTGAGTTTGCAGAACATGCAAGCCTAGCTGCCAGAGCTGTTGTAGTACTTTCAAGGAAATATTGTGTTGATAATGAAGGTTCATGCCACTTAGGTTTCTAGGATGAAAGGTTGGAACATGGGAAATCATTTCCTGGAGATGGTAATTTTTCTGTTGGCAGGCAGAATTGGAACATGAAATTTAAGGATGCTACCTCTGTTTCTCAAGTAGCGACTGAGTTTGCAGAATATGCAAGTCTAGTTGCCAGAGCTGTTGTTGAACTTTCAAGGAAATATTGTGTTGATGATGGTGTATCATGCCACTTAGGTTTCAAGGATGAAAGGTTGGAATATGGGCAATCATTTCCTGGAGATGGTAAATTTTCTATTGGCTGGCAGAATTGGAACATGAAATTTAAGAATGCTACATTTGCTGCCCAAGCAGCGGCTGAGTTTGCAGAACATGCAAGCCTAGCTGCCAGAGTTATTGTAGAACTTTCAAGGAAATATTGTGTTGATGATGGTGGTTCATGCCACTTAGGTTTCAAGGATAAAAGGTTGGAACATGGGCAATCATTTCCTAGAGATGGTAATGGTAATTTTTCTGTTGGCAGGTAGAATTGGAACATGAAATTTAAGGATGCTACCTCTGCTGCTCAAGCAACGGCTGAGTTTGCAGAACATGCAAGCCTAGCTGCCAGAGCTGTTGTCGGACTTTCAAGGCAGTATTGTGTTGATGATGGTGGTTCATGCCACTTTGGTTTCAAGTATAAAAGGTTTGAACATGGCTAATCATTTCCTGGAGATGGTTAATTTCCTATTGGCTGGTAGAATTGAACATGAAATTTAAAGATGCTACCTATGCTTCTCAGGCAGCGGCTGACTCTGTAGAACATGCAACCCTAGTTGCCAGAGCTGTTGTAGAACTTTCAAGGCAATATTGTGTTGATGATGGTGGTTCATGCCACTTAGTTTTCAAGGATGAAAGGTTGGAACATGGGCAATCATTTCCTTGAGATGGTAATGGTAATTTTTCTATTGGCAGGAAGAATTGGAACATGAAATTTAAGGATGCTACCTCTGCTGCTCAAGCAACGGCTGAGTTTGAAGAACATGCAAGCATAGCTGCCCGAGCTGTTGTAAAACTTTCAAGGCAATATTGTGTTGATGATGGTGGTTCATGCCACTTAGGTTTAAAAGATGAAAGGTTGTAACATGGGCAATAATTTCCTTAAGATGGTAAAGGTAATTTTTCTGTTGGAAGGCTGAATTGGAATATGAAATTACCTCTGCTGCTCAAGCAGCGGCTGAGTTTGCAGAACATGCAAGCCTAGCTTCCAGAGCTGTTGTAGAACTTTCAAGGCAATATTGTGTTGATGATGGTGGTTCATGCCACTTTGGTTTCAAGGATTAAAGGTTGGAACATGGGCAATCATTTCCTGGAGATGGGAATGGTAATTTTTCTATTGGCAGGCATAATTGGAACATGAAATTTAAGGATACTACCTCTGCTGCTCAAGCAGCGGCTGAGTTTGCAGAACATGCAAGCCTAGTTGCCAGAGCTGTTGTAGAACTTTCAAGACAATATTGTGTTGATGATGGTGGTTCATGCCACTTAGGTTTCAAGGATGAAAGGTTGGAACATGGGCAATCATTTCCTGGAGATGGTAATGGTAATTTTTCTTTTGGCAGGGATAATTCGAACATGAAACTTAAGGATGCTACCTCTGCTGCTCAAACAGCGGCTGAGTTTGCAGAACATGCAAGCATAGCTGCCAGAGCTGTTGTAGAACATTCAAGACAATATTGTGTTGATGATGGTAGTTCATGCCACTTAGGTATCAAGGATGAAAAGTTGGAACATGGGCAATCATTTCCTGGAGATGGTAATTTTTCTATTGGCAGGAAGAATTGGAACATGAAATTTAAGGATGCTACCTCTGCTGCTCAAGCAGCGGCTGAGTTTGCAGAACATGCAAGCCTAGCTTCCAGAGCTACTGTAGAACTTTCAACGCAATTTTTGTGTTGATGATGGTGGTTCATGCCACTTAGGTTTGAAGGATGAAAGGTTGGAACATGGGAAATCATTTCCTTGAGATGGTGATGGTAATGTTTCTGTTGGCAGGCATAATTGGAACATGAAATTTAAGGATGCAACCTCTGCTGCTCAAGCAGCGGCTGAGTTAGCAGAACATCCAAGCCTAGCTGCCAAAGCTATTGTAGAACTTTCAAGGTAATATTGTGTTAATGATTGTGGTTCATGCCACGTAGGTTTGAAGGATGAAAGGTTGGAACATGGGCAATCATTTCCTGGAGATGGTAATTTTTCTGTTGGCAGGCAGAATTGGAACATGAAATTTAAGGATGCTACCTCTGCTGCTCAAGCAGTGGCTGAGTTTGCAGAACATGCAAGCCTAGCTGCCAGAGCTGTTGTAGTACTTTCAAGGAAATATTGTGTTGATAATGAAGGTTCATGCCACTTAGGTTTCTAGGATGAAAGGTTGGAACATGGGAAATCATTTCCTGGAGATGGTAATTTTTCTGTTGGCAGGCAGAATTGGAACATGAAATTTAAGGATGCTACCTCTGTTTCTCAAGTAGCGACTGAGTTTGCAGAATATGCAAGTCTAGTTGCCAGAGCTGTTGTTGAACTTTCAAGGAAATATTGTGTTGATGATGGTGTATCATGCCACTTAGGTTTCAAGGATGAAAGGTTGGAATATGGGCAATCATTTTCTGGAGATGGTAATTTTTCCATTGGCAGGCAGAATTGGAACATGAAATTTAAGGATGCTACCTCTGCTGCTCAAGCAGCGGCTGAGTTTGCAGAACATGCAAGCCTAGCTTCCAGAGCTGCGTCAGAACTTTCAACGCAATATTGTGTTGATGATGGTGGTTCATGCCACTTAGGTTTCAAGGATGAAAGGTTGGAACATGGGCAATCATTTCTTGGAGATGGTAATGGTAATTTTTCTATTGGTAGGCAGAATTGGAACATGAAATTTAAGGATGCTACCTCTGTTGCTCAAGTTGCGACTGAGTTTGCAGAACATGCAAGACTAGCTGCTAGAGTTGTTGTAGAACTTTCATGGAAATATTGTGTTGATAATGAAGGTTCATGCCACTTAGGTTTCTAGGATGAAAGGTTGGAACATAGGAAATCATTTCCTGGAGATGGTAATTTTTCTGTTGGCAGGCAGAATTGGAACATGAAATTTAAGGATGCTACCTCTGCTGCTCAAGCAGAGACTCAGTTTGCAGAACATGCAAGCCTAGCTGCCATAGCTGTTGTAGAACTTTCAAGGAAATATTGTGTTGATAATGAAGGTTCATGCCACTTAGGTTTCTAGGATGAATGGTTGGAACATCGGAAATCATTTCCTGGAGATGGTAATTTTTCTGTTGGCAGGCAGAATTGGAACATGTAATTTAAGGATGCTACCTCTGCTGCTCAAGCAGCGGCTGAGTTTGCATGATTTTGCAAGCCTAGCTGCCAGAGCTGTTGTAGAACTTTCAAGGAAATATTATGTTGATAATGAAGGTTCATGCCACTTAGGTTTCTAGGATGAAAGGTTGGAACATGGGCAAACATTTCCTGGAGATGGTGATGGTAATGTTTCTGTTGGCAGGCATAATTGGAACATGAAATTTAAGGATGCAACCTCTGCAGCTCAAGCAGCGGCTGAGTTAGCAGAATATCCAAGCCTAGCTGCCAAAGCTGTTGTAGAACTTTCAAGGCAATATTGTGTTAATGATTGTGGTTCATGCCACTTAGGTTTGAAGGATGAAAGGTTGGAACATGGGCAATCATTTCCTGGAGATGATAATATTTCTGTTGGCAGGCAGAATTGGAACATGAAATTTAAGGATGCTACCTCTGCTGCTCAAGCAGTGGCTGAGTTTGCAGAACATGCAAGCCTAGCTGCCAGAGCTGTTGTAGAACTTTCAAGGAAATATTGTGTTGATAATGAAGGTTCATGCCACTTAGGTTTCTAGGATGAAAGGTTGGAACATGGGAAATCATTTCCTGGAGATGGTAATTTTTCTGTTGGCAGGCAGAATTGGAACATGAAATTTAAGGATGCTACCTCTGTTTCTCAAGTAGCGACTGAGTTTGCAGAACATGCAAGTCTAGTTGCCAGAGCTGTTGTTGAACTTTCGAGGAAATATTGTGTTGATGATGGTGTATCATGCCACTTAGGTTTCAAGGATGAAAGGTTGGAATATGGGCAATCATTTTCTGGAGATGGTAATTTTTCCATTGGCAGGCAGAATTGGAACATGAAATTTAAGGATGCTACCTCTGCTGCTCAAGCAGCGGCTGAGTTTGCAGAACATGCAAGCCTAGCTTCCAGAGCTGCTGCAAAACTTTCAACACAATATTGTGTTGATGATGGTGGTTCATGCCACTTAGGTTTCAAGGATGAAAGGTTGGAACATGGGCAATCATTTCTTGGAGATGGTAATGGTAATTTTTCTATTGGCAGGCAGAATTGGAACATGAAATTTAAGGATGCTACCTCTGTTGCTCAAGTAGCGACTGAGTTATCAGAACATGCAAGACTAGCTGCCAGAGTTGTTGTAGAACTTTCAAGGAAATATTGTGTTGATAATGAAGGTTCATGCCACTTAGGTTTCTAGGATGAAAGGTTGGAACATGGGAAATCATTTCCTGGAGATGGTAATTTTTCTGTTGGCAGGCAGAATTGGAACATGAAATTTAAGGATGCTACCTCTGCTGCTCAAGCAGCGGCTGGGTTTGCAGAACATGCAAGCCTAGCTACCAGAGCTGTTGTAGAACTTTCAAGGCAATATTATGTTGATGATGGTGGATCATGCCACTTAGATTTCAAGGATGAAAGGTTGGAATATGGGCAATCATTTCCTGGAGATGGTAATTTTTCTGTTGGCAGGCAGAATAGGAACATGAAATTTAAGGATGCTACCTCTGCTGCTCAAGCAGCGGCTGAGTTTGCAGAACATGCAAGCCTAGCTGCCAGAGCTGTTGTAGAACTTTCAAGGCAATATTGTGTTGATGATTGTGGTTCATGCCACTTAGATTTCAAGGATGAAAGGTTGGAACATGGGCAATCATTTCTTGGAGATGGTAATGGTAATTTTTCTATTGACAGGCAGAATTGGAACATGAAATTTAAGGATGCTACCTCTGTTGCTCAAGTAGCGACTGAGTTTGCAGAACATGCAAGTCTAGCTGCCAGAGCTGTTATTGAACTTTCAAGGAAATATTGTGTTGATGATGGTGTATTATGCCACTTAGGTTTCAAGGATGAAAGGTTGGAATATGGGCAATCATTTTCTGGAGATGGTAATTTTTCTATTGGCAGGTAGAATTGAACATGAAATTTAAGGATGCTACCTCTGCTGCTCAAGCAGCGGCTGAGTTTGCAGAACATGCAAGCCTAGCTTCCAGAGCTGCTGTAGAACTTTCAACGCAATTTTTGTGTTGATGATGGTGGTTCATGCCACTTAGGTTTGACTGATGAAAGGTTGGAACATGGGCAATCATTTCCTGGAGATGGTGATGGTAATGTTTCTGTTGGCAGGCATAATTGGAACATGAAATTTAAGGATGCAACCTCTGCTGCTCAAGCAGTGGCTGAGTTAGCAGAACATCCAAGCCTAGTTGCCAAAGCTATTGTAGAACTTTCAAGGCAATATTGTGTTAATGATTGTAGTTCATGCCACTTAGGTTTGAAGGATGAAAGGTTGGAACATGTTGCAATCATTTCCTGGAGATGGTAATTTTTCTTTTGGCAGGCAGAATTGGAACATGAAATTTAAGGATGCTACCTCTGCTGCTCAAGCAGCGGCTGAGTTTGCAGAACATGCAAGCCTAGCTTCCAGAGCTGTTGTAGAACTTTCAAGGCAATATTGTGTTGATGATAGTGGTTCATGCCACTTAGTTTTCAAGGATGAAAGGTTGGAACATGGGCAATCATTTCCTTGAGATGGTAATGATAATTTTTCTATTGGCAAGCAATATTGGAACATGAAATTTAAGGATGCTACCTCTGCTGCTGAAGCAGCGGCTGAGTTTGGAGAATATGCAAGCCTAGCTGCCAGAGCTGTTGGAGAACTTTCAAGGCAATATTGTGTTGATACTCGTGGTTCATGCCACTTAGGTTTCAAGGATGAAAGGTTGGAACATGGTAATCTTTTCGTGGAGATGGTAATTGTAATTTTTATGTTGGCAGGCAAAATTAGAACATGAAATTTAAGGATTCTACCTCTGCTGCTCAAGCAGCGGCTGAGATTGCAGAACATGCAAGCCTAGCTGCCAGAGCTGTTATAGAACTTTCAAGGCATTATTGTGTTGATGATGGTGGTTCATGCCACTTAGGTTTCAAGGATGAAAGGTTGGAACATGGGCAATCTTTTCCTGGAGATGATAATGGTAATTTTTCTGTTGGCAGGCAGAATTGGAACATGAAATTTAAGGATGCTACCTATGCTGCTCAAGCAGTAACTGAGTTTGCAGAACATGCAAGCCTAGCTACCAGAGCTGTTGTAGAACTTTCAAGGAAATATTGTGTTGATAATGGTGGTTCATGCAACTTAGGTTTCAAGGATGAAAGGTTGGAACACGGGCAATCATTTCCTGGAGATGGCAATGGTAATTTTTCTGTTGGCAGGCATAATTGGAACATGAAATTTAAGGATGCTACCTCTGCTGCTCAAGCAGCGGCTGAGTTTGCAGAACATGCAAGCCTAGCTGCCAGAGCTGTTTTAGATCTTTCAAGGAAATATTATGTTGATGATGGTGGTTCATGCCACTTAGGTTTCAAGGATGAAAGGTTGGAACATAGGCAATCTTTTCCTGGAGATGGTAATGGTAATTGTTCTGTTGGCAGGCATAATTGGAACATGAAATTTAAGGATGCTACCTTTGCTGCTCAAGCAGC
The DNA here is from genome assembly GCF_000390325.3 of Nicotiana tomentosiformis. NCBI lineage: Eukaryota > Viridiplantae > Streptophyta > Magnoliopsida > Solanales > Solanaceae > Nicotiana > Nicotiana tomentosiformis. The sequence continues at coordinate 198,351 of NW_027174570.1, forward strand.
GGCTGAGTTTACAGAACATGCAAGCCTAGCTGCCAGAGCTGTTGTAGAACTTTCAAGGCAATATTGTGTTGATGATGGTGGTTCATGCCACTTAGGTTTCAAGGATGAAAGGTTTGAACATGGGCAATCATTTCTTGGAGATGGTAATGGTAATTTTCTACCTCTGCTGCTCAAGCAGCGGCTGAGTTTGCAGAACATGAAAGCCTAGCTGCCAGAGCTATTTTTTAACTTTCAAGGCAATATTGTGTTGATGATGGTGGTTCATGCCACTTAGGTTTCAAGGATGAGAGGTCGGAACACGGGCAATCATTTCCTGGAGATGGTAATGGTAATTTTTCTGTTGGTTGGCCTAATTGGAACATGAAATTTAAGGATGCTACCTTTGTTGCTCAAGCAGCGCCTGAGTTTGCAGAACATGCAAGCCTAGATGCCAGAGATGTTGTAGAACTTTCAAGGCAATATTATGTTGATGATGGCGGTTCATGCCACTTAGGTTTCAAGGATGAAAGGTTGGAACACGGGAAATCATTTCCTGGAGATTGTGATGGTAAATTTTTTGTTGGCAGGCATAATTGGAACATGAAATTTAAGGATGCTACCTCTGCTGCTCAAGCAACGGCTGAGTTTGCAGAACATGCAAGCCTAGATGCCAGAGTTGTTGTAGACCTTTCAAGGCTATATTGTGTTGATAATGGTGGTTCATGCATTTTAGGTTTCAAGGATGAAAGGTGGAACATGGGCAATCTTTTCCTGAAGATGGTAATGGTAATTTTTCTGTTTGCAGGCTTAATTGGAACATGAAATTTAAGGATGCTACATCTGCTGCTCAAGCAGCATCTGAGTTTGCAGAACTTGCAAGCCTAGCTTCCAGAGCTATTGTAGAACTTTTAAGGCAATATTGTGTTGATGATGGTGGTTCATGCCACTTAGGTTTCAAGGATGAATGGTTGGAACACGGGAAATCATTTCCTGGAGAAGGTAATGGTAAATTTTATGTTGGCAGGCATAATTGGAACATGAAATTTAAGGATGCTACCTCTGCTGCTCAAGCAACGGCTGAGTTTGCAGAATATGCAAGCCTAGCTGCCAGAGCTGTTGTAGAACTTTCAAGGTAATATTGTGTTGATGATGGTGGTTCATGCCACTTAGGTTTCAAGGATAAAAGGTTGGAACACGGGCAATCATTTCCTGGAGATGGTAATGGTAATTTTTCTGTTGTTAGGCATAATTGGAACATGAAATTTAAGGATGCTACCTCTGCTGCTCAAGCAACGGCTGAGTTTGCAGAACATGCAATCCTAGATGCCAGAGATGTTGTAGAAATTTAAAGGCAATATTGTGTTGATGATGGTGGTTCATGCCACTTAGGTTTCAAGGATGAAAGTTTGGAACATGGGCAATCTTTTCCTGGAGATGGTAATGGTAATTTTTCTGTTAGCAGGCATAATTGGAATATGAAATATAAGGATGCTACCTCTGCTGCTCAAGCAGCGACTGGGTTTGCAGAACATGCAAGCCTAGCTGCCAGAGCTATTGTAGAACTTTCAAGGCAATATTGTGTTGATGATGGTGGTTCATGCCACTTAGGTTTCAAGGATGAAAGGCTGGAACACGGGCAATCATTTCCTAGAGATGGTAATGGTAATGTTTCTGTTGGCAGGCAGAATTGGAACATGAAATTTAAGGATGTTACCACTGTTGCTCAAGTTGCGACTGAGTTTGCAGATTATTCAAGCCTAGATGCCAGAGCTGCTGTAGAACTTTCAAGGCAATTTTGTGTTGATGATGGTGGTTCATGCCACTTAGGTTTCAAGGATGAAAGGTTGGAACATGGGTAATCATTTCCTGGAGATGGTAATGGTAATTTTTCTGTTGGTAGGCATAATTGGAACATGAAATTTAAGGATGCTACCTCTGCTGCTCAAGCAGCGCCTGAGTTTGCAGAACATGCAATCCTAGATGCCAGAGCTGTTGTAGAACTTTCAAGGCAATATTGTGTTGATGATGGTGGTTCATGCCACTTAGGTTTCAAGGATGAAAGGTTGGAACACGAGCAATATTTTCCAGGAGATAGTAATGGTAATTTTTCTGTTGGCAGGCATAATTGGAACATGAAATTTAAGGTTGCTACCTCTGTTGCTCAAGTAGCGACTGAGTTTGCTGAACCTGCAAGCCTAGCTGCCAGAGTTGTTGTAGAACTTTCAAGGCAATATTGTGTTGATGATGGTGGTTCATGCCACTTAGGTTTCAAGGATGAAAGGTTGGAACACGGGCAATCATTTCCTGGAGATGGTAATGGTAATTTTTCTGTTGGCAGGCATAATTGGAACATGAAATTTAAGGATGCTACCTCTGTTGCTCAAGTAGCGACTGAGTTTGCTGAACTTGCAAGCCTAGCTGCCAGAGTTGTTGTAGAACTTTCAAGGCAATATTGTGTTGATGATGGTGGTTCATGCCACTTAGGATTCAAGGATGAAAGGTTGGAACACGGGCAATCATTTCCTAGAGATGGTAATGGTAATTTTTCTGTTGGCAGGCATAATTAGAACATGAAATTTAAGGATGCTACCTTTGCTGCTCAAGCAGCGGCTAAGTTTGCAGAACATGCAAGCCTAGCTGCCAGAGCTGTTGTAAAACTTTCAAGGCAATATTGTGTTGATGATGGTGGTTTATGCCACGTAGGTTTCAAGGATGAAAGGTTGGAACATGGGCAATCATTTCCTGGAGATGGTAATGGTAATTTTTCTATTGGCAGGCAGAATTGGAACATGAAATTTAAGGATGCTACCACTGCTGCTCAACCAGCGGCTGAGTTTGCAGAACATGCAAGCCCAGTTGCCAGAGCTGTTGTAGAACTTTCAAGGCAATATTGTGTTGATGATGGTAGTTCATGCCACTTATGTTTCAAGGATGAAAGGTTGGAACATGGGCAATCACTTCTTGGAGATGGTAATGGTAATTATTCTATTGGCAGGCAGAATTGGAACATGAAATTTAAGGATTCTACCTTTGTTGCTCAAGCAGCGACCGAGTTTGCAGAACATGCAAGCCTAGCTGCCAGAGCTGTTGTAGAACTTTCAAGGCAATATTATGTTGATGATGGTGGTTCATGCCACTTAGGTTTCAAGGATGAAAGGTTGGAACACGGGCAATCATTTTCTTGGAGATGGTAAAGGTAAATTTTCTGTTGGCACGCATAATTGGAACATGAAATTTGAGGATGCTACCTCTGCTGCTCAAGCAGCGCCTGAGTTTGCAGAACATGCAATCCTAGATGCCAGAGCTGTTGTAGAACTTTCAAGGCAATATTGTGTTGATGATGGTGGTTCATGCCACTTAGGTTTCAAGGATGAAAGGTTGGAACACGAGCAATATTTTCCAGGAGATGGTAATGGTAATTTTTCTGTTGGCAGGCTTAATTGGAACACGAAATTTAAGGATGCTACCTCTGTTGCTCAAGTAGCGACTGAGTTTGCTGAACTTGCAAGCCTAGCTGCCAGAGTTGTTGTAGAACTTTCAAAGCAATATTGTGTTGATTATGGTGGTTCATGCCACTTAGGTTTCAAGGATGAAAGGTTGAAACATGGGCAATCATTTCCTGGAGATGGTAATGGTAATTTTTCTGTTGGCAGGCATAATTGGAACATGAAATTTAAGGATGCTACCTCTGCTACTCAAGCAACGGCTGAGTTTGCAGAACATGCAAGCCTAGATGCCAGAGCTGTTGTAGAACTTTCAAGGCTATATTGTGTTGATAATGGTGGTTCATGCATTTTAGGTTTCAAGGATGAAAGGTGGAACATGGGCAATCTTTTCCTGAAGATGGTAATGGTAATTTTTCTGTTTGCAGGCATAATTGGAACATGAAATTTAAGGATGCTACCTCTGCTGCTCAAGCAGCATCTGAGTTTGCAGAACTTGCAAGCCTAGCTTCCAGAGCTATTGTAGAACTTTCAAGGCAATATTGTGTTGATGATGGTGGTTCATGCCACTTAGGTTTCAAGGATGAAAGGTTGGAACACGGGAAATCATTTCCTGGAGATGGTAATGGTAAATTTTATGTTGGCAGGCATAATTGAAACATGAAATTTAAGGATGCTACCTCTGCTGCTCAAGCAACGGCTGAGTTTGCAGAACATGCAAGCCTAGCTGCTAGAGCTGTTGTAGAACTTTCAAGGCAATATTGTGTTGATGATGGTGGTTCATGCCACTTAGGTTTCAAGGATGAAAGGTTGGAACACGGGCAATCATTTTCTGGAGATGGTAATGGTAATTTTTCTGTTGTTAGGTATAATTGGAACATGAAATTTAAGGATGCTACCTCTGTTGCTCAAGCAACGGCTGAGTTTGCAGAACATGCAATCCTAGATGCCAGAGCTGTTGTAGAACTTTCAAGGAAATATTGTGTTGATGATGGTGGTTCATGCCACTTAGGTTTCAAGGATGAAAGTTTGGAATATGGGCAATCTTTTCCTGGAGATGGTATTGGTAATTTTTCTGTTAGCAGGCATAATTGGAATATGAAATATAAGGATGCTACCTCTGCTGCTCAAGCAGCGGCTGAGTTTGCAGAACATGCAAGCCTAGCTGCCAGAGCTATTGTAGAACTTTCAAGGCAATATTGTATTGATGATGGTGGTTCATGCCACTTAGGTTTCAAGGATGAAAGGTTGGAACGCGGGCAATTATTTCCTGGAGATGGTAATGGTAATGTTTCTGTTGGCAGGCAGAATTGGAACATGAAATTTAAGGATCTTACCACTGTTGCTCAAGTTGCGACTGAGTTTGCAGATTATGCAAGCCTAGATGCCAGAGCTGCTGTAGAACTTTCAAGGCAATATTGTGTTGATGATGGTGGTTCATGCCACTTAGGTTTCAAGGATGAGAGGTTGGAACATGGGTAATCATTTCCTGGAGATGTTAATGGTAATTTTTCTGTTGGTAGGCATAATTGGAACATGAAATTTAAGGATGCTACCTCTGCTGCTCAAGCAGCGCCTGAGTTTGCAGAACATGCAATCCTAGATGCCAGAGCTGTTGTAGAACTTTCAATGCAATATTGTTTTGATGATGGTGGTTCATGCCACTTAGTTTTCAAGGATGAAAGGTTGGAACACGAGCAATATTTTCCAGGAGATGGTAATGGTAATTTTTCTGTTGGCAGGCATAATTGGAACATGAAATTTAAGGATGCTACCTCTGTTGCTCAAGTAGCGACTGAGTTTGCTGAACTTGCAAGCCTAGCTGCCAAAGTTGTTGTAGAACTTTCAAGGCAATATTGTGTTGATCATGGTGGTTCATGCCACTTAGGTTTCAAGGATGAAAGGTTGGAACACGGGCAATCATTTCCTGGAGATGGTAATGGTAATTTTTCTGTTGGCAGGCATAATTGGAACATGAAATTTAAGGATGCTACCTCTGCTGCTCAAGTAGGGACTGAGTTTGCTGAACTTGCAAGCCTAGCTGCCAGAGTTGTTGTAGAACTTTCAATGCAATATTGTGTTGATGATGGTGGTTCATGCCACTTAGATTTCAAGGATGAAAGGTTGGAACACGGGCAATCATTTCCTGGAGATGGTAATGGTAATTTTTCTGTTGGCAGGCATAATTGGAACATGAAATTTAAGGATGCTACCTTTGCTGCTCAAGCAGTGGCTGAGTTTGCAGAACATGCAAGCCTAGCTGCCAGAGCCGTTTTAGAACTTTCAAGGAAATATTGTGTTGATGATGGTGGTTCATGCCACTTAGGTTTCAAGGATGAAAGGTTGGAACACGGGCAATCATTTCCTGGAGATGGTAATGGTAAAGTTTTTGTTGGCAGGCATAATTGGAACATGAAATTTAAGGATGCTACCTCTGCTGCTCAAGCAACGGCTGAGTTTGCAGATCATGCAAGCCTAACTGCCAGAGCTGTTGTAGAACTTTCAAGGCAATATTGCGTTGATGATGGTGGTTCATGCCATGTAGGTTTCAAGGATGAAAGGTTGGAACATGGGCAATAATTTCTTGGAGATGGTAATGGTAAATTTTTCTATTGGCAGGCTGAATTGGAACATGAAATTTAAGGATTCTACCTTTGTTGCTCAAGTAGCGACTGAGTTTGCAGAACATGCAAGCCTAGCTGCCAAAGCTGTTGTAGAACTTTCAAGGCAATATTGTGTTGATGATGGTGGTTCATGCCACCTAAGTTTCAAGGATGAAAGTTTGGAACACGGGCAATCATTTCCTAGAGATGGTAATGGTAAATTTTCTGTTGGCAGGCATAATTGGAACATGAAATTTGAGGATGCTACCTCTGCTGCTCAAGCAACGGCTGAGTTTGCAGAACATGCAAGCCTAGCTGCCAGAGCTGTTGTAGTACTTTCAAGGTAATATTGTGTTGATGATGGTGATTCATGCCACGTAGGTTTCAAGGATGAAAGGTGGAACATGGGCAATCTTTTCCTGAAGATGATAATGGTAATTTTTCTGTTGGGAGGCATAATTGGAACCTGAAATTTAAGGATGCTACCTCTGCTACTCAAGCAACGGCTGAGTATGAAGAACATGCAAGCCTAGCTGCCAGAGCTGTTGTAGAACTTTCAAGGCAATATTGTGTTGATGATGGTGGTTCATGCCACTTAGGTTTCAAGGATGAAAGGTTGGAACACGGGCAATCATTTCCTGGAGATGGTAATGGTAATTTTTCTGTTGGCAGGCATAATTGGAACATGAAATTTAAGGTTGCTACCTTTGCTTCTCAAGCAGCGGTTGAGTTTGCAGAACATGCAAGCCTAGCTACCAGAGCTGTTTTAGAACTTTCAAGGCAATGTTGTGTTGATGATGGTGGTTCATGCCACTTAGGTTTCAAGGATGAAAGGTTGGAACACGGGCAATCATTTTCTGGAGATGGTAATGGTAATTTTTCTGTTGGCAGGCATAATTGGAACATGAAATTTAAGGATGCTACCTTTGCTGCTCAAGCAGCGGCTGAGTTTGCAGAACATGCAAGCCTAACTGCCAGAGCCGTTTTAGAACTTTCAAGGAAATATTGTGTTGATGATGGTGGTTCATGCCACTTAGGTTTCAAGGATGAAAGGTTGGAACACGGGCAATCATTTCCTGGAAATGGTAATGGTAAAGTTTTTGTTGGCAGGCATAATTGGAACATGAAATTTAAGGATGCTACCTCTGCTGCTCAAGCAACGGCTGAGTTTGCAGATCATGCAAGCCTAACTGCCAGAGCTGTTGTAGAACTTTCAAGGCAATATTGTGGTGATGATGGTGGTTCATGCCATGTAGGTTTCAAGGATGAAAGGTTGGAACATGGGCAATCTTTTCCTGAAGATGATAATGGTAATTTTTCTGTTGGGAGGCATAATTGGAACCTGAAATTTAAGGATGCTACCTCTGCTGCTCAAGCAACAGCTGAGTTTGCAGAACATGCAAGCCTAGCTGCCAGAGCTGTTGTAGAACTTTCAAGGCAATATTGTGTTGATGATGGTGGTTCATGCCACTTAGGTTTCAAGGATGAAAGGTTGGAACACGGGCAATCATTTCCTGGAGATGGTAATAGTAATTTTTCTGTTGGCAGGCATAATTGGAACATGAAATTTAAGGATGCTACCTCTGCTGCTCAAGTAGCGACTGAGTTTGCTGAACTTGCAAGCCTAGCTGCCAGAATTGTTGTAGAACTTTCAATGCAATATTGTGTTGATGATGGTGGTTCATGCCACTTAGATTTCAAGGATGAAAGGTTGGAACACGGGCAATCATTTCCTGGAGATGGTAATGGTAATTTTTCTGTTGGCAGGCATAATTGGAACATGAAATTTAAGGATGCTACCTTTGCTGCTCAAGCAGCGGCTGAGTTTGCAGAACATGCAAGCCTAGCTGCCAGAGCCGTTTTAGAACTTTCAAGGAAATATTGTGTTGATGATGGTGGTTCATGCCACTTAGGTTTCAAGGATGAAAGGTTGGAACACGGGCAATCATTTCCTGGAGATGGTAATGGTAAAGTTTTTGTTGGCAGGCATAATTGGAACATGAAATTTAAGGATGCTACCTCTGCTGCTCAAGCAACGGCTGAGTTTGCAGATCATGCAAGCCTAACTGCCAGAGCTGTTGTAGAACTTTCAAGGCAATATTGTGTTGATGATGGTGGTTCATGCCATGTAGGTTTCAAGGATGAAAGGTTGGAACATGGGCAATAATTTCTTGGAGATGGTAATGGTAAATTTTTCTATTGGCAGGCAGAATTGGAACATGAAATTTAAGGATTCTACCTTTGTTGCTCAAGTAGCGACTGAGTTTGCAGAACATGCAAGCCTAGCTGCCAAAGCTGTTGTAGAACTTTCAAGGCAATATTGTGTTGATGATGGTGGTTCATGCCACTTAAGTTTCAAGGATGAAAGTTTGGAACACGGGCAATCATTTCCTGGAGATGGTAATGGTAAATTTTCTGTTGGCAGGCATAATTGGAACATGAAATTTGAGGATGCTACCTCTGCTGCTCAAGCAACGGCTGAGTTTGCAGAACATGCAAGCCTAGCTGCCAGAGCTGTTGTAGTACTTTCAAGGTAATATTGTGTTGATGAAGGTGATTCATGCCACGTAGGTTTCAAGGATGAAAGGTGGAACATGGGCAATCTTTTCCTGAAGATGATAATGGTAATTTTTCTGTTGGGAGGCATAATTGGAACCTGAAATTTAAGGATGCTACCTCTGCTGCTCAAGCAACGGCTGAGTTTGCAGAACATGCAAGCCTAGCTGCCAGAGCTGTTGTAGAACTTTCAAGGCAATATTGTGTTGATGATGGTGGTTCATGCCACTTAGGTTTCAAGGATGAAAGGTTGGAACACGGGCAATCATTTCCTGGAGATGGTAATGGTAATTTTTCTGTTGGCAGGCATAATTGGAACATGAAATTTAAGGTTGCTACCTTTGCTTCTCAAGCAGCGGTTGAGTTTGCAGAACATGCAAGCCTAGCTACCAGAGCTGTTTTAGAACTTTCAAGGCTATATTGTGTTGATGATGGTTGTTCATGCCACTTAGGTTTCAAGGATGAAAGGTTGGAACACGGGCAATCATTTCCTGGAGATGGTAATGGTAATGTTTCTGTTGGCAGGCAGAATTGGAACATGAAATTTAAGGATGTTACCACTGTTGCTCAAGTTGCGACTGAGTTTGCAGATTATGCAAGCCTAGATGCCAGAGCTGCTGTAGAACTTTCAAGGCAATATTGTGTTGATGATGGTGGTTCATGCCACTTAGGTTTCAAGGATGAGAAAGGTTGGAACACGGGCAATCATTTCCTGGAGATGGTAATGGTAAAGTTTTTGTTGGCAGGCATAATTGGAACATGAAATTTAAGGATGCTACCTCTGCTGCTCAACCAGCGGCTGAGTTTGCAGAACATGCAAGCCTAGCTGCCAGAGCTGTTGTAGAACTTTCAAGGCAATGTTGTGTTGATGATGGTAGTTCATGCCACTTAGGTTTCAAGGATGAAAGGTTGGAACATGGGCAATCATTTCCTGGAGATGGTAATGGTAATTATTCTATTGGCAGGCAGAATTGGAACATGAAATTTAAGGATTCTACCTTTGTTGCTCAAGCAGCGACTGAGTTTGCAGAACATGCAAGCCTAGCTGCCAGAGCTGTGGTAAAACTTTCAAGGCAATATTGTGTTGATGATGGTGGTTCATGCCACTTAGGTTTCAAGGATGAAAGGTGGGAACACGGGCAATCATTTCCTGGAGATGGTAATGGTAAATTTTCTGTTGGCAGGCATAATTGGAACAAGAAATTTGAGGATGCTACCTCTACTACTCAAACAACGGCTGAGTTTGCTGAACATGCAAGCCTAGCTGCCAGAGCTGTTGTAGAACTTTCAAGGTAATATTGTGTTGATGATGGTGGTTCATGCCACGTAGGTTTCAAGGATGAAAGGTGGAACATGGGCAATCTTTTCCTGAAGATGGTAATGGTAATTTTTCTGTTGGCAGGCATAATTGGAACATGAAATTTAAGGATGCTCCCTCTGCTGCTCAAGCAGTGGCGGAGTTTTTAGAACATGCAAGCCTAGCTGCCAGAGCTGTTGTAGAACTTACAAGGCAATATTGTGTTGATGATGGTGGTTCATGCCACTTAGGTTTCAAGGATGAAAGGTTGGAACACGGGCAATCATTTCCTGGAGATGGTAATGGTAATTTTTCTGTTGGCAGGCATAATTGGAACATGAAATTTAAGGATGCTACCTTTGCTTCTCAAGCAGCGGTTGAGTTTGCAGAACATGCAAGCCTAGCTGCCAGAGCTGTTTTAGAACATTCAAGGCAATATTGTGTTGATGATGGTGGTTCATGCCACTTAGGTTTCAAGGATGAAAGGTTGGAACACGGGCAATCATTTCTTAGAGACGGTAATGGTAAAGTTTTTGTTGGCAGGCATAATTGGAACATGAAATTTAAGGATGCTACCTCTGCTGCTCAAGCAACGGCTGAGTTTGCAGAACATGCAAGCCTAGCTGCCAGAGCTGTTGTAGAACTTTCAAGGCAATATTGTGTTGATGATGGTGGTTCATGCCACGTAGGTTTCAAGGATGAAAGGTTGGAACATGGACAATCATTTCTTGGAGATGGTAATGGTAATTTTTCTATTGGCAGGCAGAATTGGAACATGAAATTTAAGGATGCTACCTCTGCTGCTCAACCAGCGGCTGAGTTTGCAGAACATGCAAGCCTAGCTGCCAGAGCTGTTGTAGAACTTTCAAGGCAATATTGTGTTGATGATGGTGGTTCATGCCACTTAGGTTTCAAGGATGAAAGGTTGGAACACGGGCAATCATTTCCTGGAGATGGTAATGGTAAATTTTCTGTTGGCAGGCATAATTGGAACATGAAATTTGAGGATGCTACCTCTGCTGCTCAAGCAACGGCTGAGTTTGCAGAACATGCAAGCCTAGCTGCCAGAGCTATTTTAGAACTTTCAAGGCAATATTGTGTTGATGATGGTGGTTCATGCCACGTAGGTTTCAAGGATGAAAGGTTGGAACATGGGCAATCATTTCTTGGAGATTGTAATGGTAATTTTTCTATTGGCAGGCAGAATTGGAACATGAAATTTAAGGATGCTACCTCTGCTGCTCAACCAGCGGCTGAGTTTGCAGAACATGCAAGCCTAGCTGCCAGAGCTGTTGTAGAACTTTCAAGGCAATATTGTGTTGATGATGGTAGTTCATGCCACTTAGGTTTCAAGGATGAAAGGTTGGAACATGGGCAATCATTTCTTGGAGATGGTAATGGTAATTTTTCTATTGGCAGGCAGAATTGGAACATGAAATTTAAGGATGCTACCTCTGCTGCTCAACCAGCGGCTGAGTTTGCAGAACATGCAAGCCTAGCTGCCATGGCTGTTGTAGAACTTTCAAGGCAATATTGTGTTGATGATGGTAGTTCATGCCACTTAGGTTTCAAGGATGAAAGGTTGGAACATGGGCAATCATTTCTTAGAGATGGTAATGGTAATTATTCTATTGGCAGGCAGAATTGGAACATGAAATTTAAGGATTCTACCTTTGTTGCTCAAGTAGCGACTGAGTTTGCAGAATATGCAAGCCTAGCTGCCAGAGCTGTTGTAGAACTTTTAAGGCAATATTGTGTTGATGATGGTGGTTCATGCCACTTAGGTTTCAAGGATGAAAGGTTGGAACACGGGCAATCATTTCCTGGAGATGGTAATGGTAAATTTTCTGTTGGCAGGCATAATTGGAACATGAAATTTGAGGATGCTACCTCTGCTGCTCAAGCAACGACTGAGTTTGCAGAACATGCAAGCCTAGCGGCCAGAGCTGTTGTAGAACTTTCAAGGCAATATTGTATTGATGATGGTGGTTCATGCCACGTAGGTTTCAAGGATGAAAGGTTGGAACATGGGAAATCATTTCTTGGAGATGGTAATGGTAATTTTTCTATTGGCAGGCAGAATTGGAACATGAAATTTAAGGACGCTACCTCTGCTGCTCAACCAGCGGCTGAGTTTGCAAAACATGCAAGCCTAGCTGCCAGAGCTGTTGTAGAACTTTCAAGGCAATATTGTGTTGATGATGGTAGTTCATGCCACTTAGGTTTCAAGGATGAAAGGTTGGAACATGGGCAATCATTTCTTGGAGATGTTAATGGTAATTATTCTATTGGCAGGCAGAATTGGAACATGAAATTTAAGGATTCTACCTTTGTTGCTCAAGTAGCGACTAAGTTTGCAGAACATCCAAGCCTAGCTGCCAGAGCTGTTTTAGAACTTTCAAGGCAATATTGTGTGGATGATGGTGGTTCATGCCACTTAGGTTTCAAGGATTAAAGGTTGGAACACGGGCAATCATTTCTTAGAGACGGTAATGGTAAAGTTTTTGTTGGCAGGCATAATTGGAACATGAAATTTAAGGATGCTACCTCTGCTGCTCAAGCAACGGCTGAGTTTGCAGAACATGCAAGCCTAGCTGCCAGAGCTGTTGTAGAACTTTCAAGGCAATATTGTGTTGATGATGGTGGTTCTTGCCACGTAGGTTTCAAGGATGAAAGGTTGGAACATGGACAATCATTTCTTGGAGATGGTAATCGTAATTTTTTTATTGGCAGCAGAATTGGAACATGAAATTTAAGGAGGCTACCTCTGCTGCTCAACCAGCGGCTGAGTTTGCAGAACATGCAAGCTTAGCTGCCAGAGCTGTGGTAAAACTTTCAAGGCAATATTGTGTTGATGATGGTGGTTCATGCCACTTAGGTTTCAAGGATGAAAGGTGGGAACACGGGCAATCATTTCCTGGAGATGGTAATGGTAAATTTTCTGTTGGCAGGCATAATTGGAACAAGAAATTTGAGGATGCTACCTCTACTGCTCAAACAACGGTTGAGTTTGCTGAACATGCAAGCCTAGCTGCCAGAGCTGTTGTAGAACTTTCAAGGTAATATTGTGTTGATGATGGTGGTTCATGCCACGTAGGTTTCAAGGATGAAAGGTGGAACATGGGCAATCTTTTCCTGAAGATGGTAATGGTAATTTTTCTGTTGGCAGGCATAATTGGAACATGAAATTTAAGGATGCTCCCTCTGCTGCTCAAGCAGCGGCTGAGTTTTTAGAACATGCAAGCCTAGCTGCCAGAGCTGTTGTAGAACTTTCAAGGCAATATTGTATTGATTATGGTGGTTCATGCCACTTAGGTTTCAAGGATGAAAGGTTGGAACACGGGCAATCATTTCCTGGAGATGGTAATGGTAATTTTTCTGTTGGCAGGCATAATTGGAACATGAAATTTATGGATGCTACCTTTGCTTCTCAAGCAGCGGTTGAGTTTGCAGAACATGCAAGCCTAGCTGCCAGAGCTGTTTTAGAACTTTCAAGGCAATATTGTGTTGATGATGGTGGTTCATGCCACTTAGGTTTCAAGGATGAAAGGTTGGAACACGGGCAATCATTTCCTAGAGATGGTAATGGTAAAGTTTTTGTTGGCAGGCATAATTGGAACATGAAATTTAAGGATGCTACCTCTGCTGCTCAAGCAACGGCTGAGTTTGCAGAACATGCAAGCCTAGCTGCCAGAGCTGTTGTAGAACTTTCAAGGCAATATTGTGTTGATGATGGTGGTTCATGCCACGTAGGTTTCAAGGATGAAAGGTTGGAACATGGGCAATCATTTCTTGGAGATGGTAATGGTAATTTTTCTATTGGCAGCAGAATTGGAACATGAAATTTAAGGATGCTACCTCTGCTGCTCAACCAGCGGCTGAGTTTGCAGAACATGCAAGCCTAGCTGCCAGAGCTGTTGTAGAACTTTCAAGGCAATATTGTGTTGATGATGGTGGTTCATGCCACTTAGGTTTCAAGGATGAAAGGTTGGAACACGGGCAATCATTTCCTGGAGATGGTAATTGTAAATTTTCTGTTGGCAGGCATAATTGGAACATGAAATTTGAGGATGCTACCTCTGCTGCTCAAGCAACGGCTGAGTTTGCAGAACATGCAAGCCTAGCTGCCAGAGCTGTTTTAGAACTTTCAAGGCAATATTGTGTTGATGATGGTGGTTCATGCCACGTAGGTTTCAAGGATTAAAGGTTGGAACATGGGCAATCATTTCTTGGTGATTGTAATGGTAATTTTTCTATTGGCAGGCAGAATTGGAACATGAAATTTAAGGATGCTACCTCTGCTGCTCAACCAACGGCTGAGTTTGCAGAACATGCAAGCCTAGCTGCTGGAGCTGTTGTAGAACTTTCAAGGCAATATTGTGTTGATGATGGTAGTTCATGCCACTTAGGTTTCAAGGATGAAAGGTTGGAACATGGGCAATCATTTCTTGGAGATGGTAATGGTAATTTTTCTATTGGCAGGCAGAATTGGAACATGAAATTTATGGATGCTACCTCTGCTGCTCAACCAGTGGCTGAGTTTGCAAAACATGCAAGCCTAGCTGCCAGGGCTGTTGTAGAACTTTCAAGGCAATATTGTGTTTATGATGGTAGTTCATGTCACTTAGGTTTCAAGGATAAAGGTTGGAACATGGGCAATCATTTCTTAGAGATGGTAATGGTAATTATTCTATTGGCAGGCAGAATTGGAACATGAAATTTAAGGATTCTACCTTTGTTGCTCAAGTAGCGACTGAGTTTGCAGAATATGCAAGCCTAGCTGCCAGAGCTGTTGTAGAACTTTTCAAGGCAATATTGTGTTGATGATGGTGGTTCATGCCACTTAGGTTTCAAGGATGAAAGGTTGGAACACGGGCAATCATTTCCTGGAGATGGTAATGGTAAATTTTCTGTTGGCAGGCATAATTGGAACATGAAATTTGAGGATGCTACCTCTGCTGCTCAAGCAACGGCTGAGTTTGCAGAACATGCAAGCCTAGCGGCCAGAGCTGTTGTAGAACTTTCAAGGCAATATTGTATTGATGATGGTGGTTCATGCCACGTAGGTTTCAAGGATGAAAGGTTGGAACATGGGAAATCATTTCTTGGAGATGGTAATGGTAATTTTTCTATTGGCAGGCAGAATTGGAACATGAAATTTAAGGATGCTACCTCTGCTGCTCAACTAGCGGCTGAGTTTGCAGAACATGCAAGCCTAGCTGCCAGAGCTGTTGTAGAACTTTCAAGGCAATATTGTGTTGATGATGGTAGTTCATGCCTCTTAGGTTTCAAGGATGAAAGGTTGGAACATGGGCAATCATTTCTTGGAGATGTTAATGGTAATTATTCTATTGGCAGGCAGAATTGGAACATGAAATTTAAGGATTCTACCTTTGTTGCTCAAGTAGCGACTAAGTTTGCAGAACATGCAAGCCTAGCTGCCAGAGCTGTTGTAGAACTTTCAAGGCAATATTGTGTTGATGATGGTGGTACATGCCACTTAGGTTTCAAGGATGAAAGGTTGGAACACGGGCAATCATTTCCTGGAGATGGTAATGGTAAATTTTCTGTTGGCAGGCATAATTGGAACATGAAATTTGAGGATGCTACCTCTGCTGCTCAAGCAACGGCTGAGTTTGCAGAACATGCAAGCCTAGCTGCCAGAGCTGTTGTAGAACATTCAAGGCAATATTGTGTTGATGATGGTGGTTCATGCCACGGAGGTTTCAAGGATGAAAGGTGGAACATGGGCAATCTTTTCCTGAAGATGGTAATTGTAATTTTTCTGTTGGCAGGCATAATTGGAACATGAAATTTAAGGATGCTCCCTCTGCTGCTCAAGCAGCGGCTGAGTTTGCAGAACATGCAAGCCTAGCTGCCAGAGCTGTTGTAAAACTTTCAAGGAAATAATATGTTAATGATGGTGGTTCATGCCACTTAGGTTTCAAGGATGAAAGGTTGGAACATGGGCAATCATTTCTTGGAGATGGTAATGGTAATATTTCTATTGGCAGGCAGAATTAGAACATGAAATTTAAAGATGCTACCTCTACTGCTCAACCGGCGGCTGAGTTTGCAGAACATGCAAGCCTAGCTGCCGGAGCTGTTGTAGAACTTTCAAGGCAATATTTTGTTGATGATGGTAGTTCATGCCACTTAGGTTTCAAGGATGAAAGGTTGGAACATGGGCTATCATTTCTTGGAGATGGTAATGGTAATTATTCTATTGGCAGGCAGAATTGGAACATGAAATTTAAGGATGCTACCTTTGTTGCTCAAGTAGCGACTGAGTTTGCAGAACATGCAAGCCTAGCTGCCAGAGCTGTTGTAGAACTTTCAAGGCAATATTGTTTTGATGATGGTGGTTCATGCCACTTAGGTTTCAAGGATGAAAGGTTGGAACACGGGCAATCGTTTCCTTGAGATGGTAATGGTAATTTTTCTGTTGGCAGGCATAATTGGAACATGAAATTTAAGGATCAACCTTTGCTTCTCAAGCAGCTGTTGAGTTTGCAGAACATGCAAGCCTAGCTGCCAGAGCTGTTGTAGAACTTTCAAGGAAATAATATGTTGATGATGGTGGTTCATGCCACTTAGGTTTCAAGGATGAAAGGTTGGAACATGGGCAATCATTCCTTGGAGATGGTAATGGTAATATTTCTATTGGCAGGCAGAATTGGAACATCAAATTTAAGGATGCTACCTCTACTGCTCAACCAGCGGCTGAGTTTGCAGAACATGCAAGCCTAGCTGCCAGAGCTGTTGTAGAACTTTCAAGGTAATATTTTGTTGATGATGGTAGTTCATGCCACTTAGGTTTCAAGGATGAAAGGTTGGAACATGGGCAATCATTTCTTGGAGAGGGTAATGGTAATTATTCTATTGGCAGGCAGAATTGGAACATGAAATTTAAGGATTCTATCTTTGTTGCTCAAGTAGCGACTGAGTTTGCAGAACATACAAGCCTAGCTGCCAGAGCTGTTGTAGAACTTTCAAGGCAATATTGTGTTGATGATGGTGGTTCATGCCACTTAGGTTTCAAGGATGAAAGGTTGGAACACGGGCAATCATTTCCTTGAGATGGTAATGGTAATATTTCTGTTGGCAGGCATAATTGGAACATGAAATTTAAGGATGCTACCTTTGCTTCTCAAGCAGCGGTTGAGTTTGCAGAACATGCAAGCCTAGCTGCAAGAGCTGTTTTAGAACTTTTAAGGCAATATTGTGTTGATGATGGTGGTTCATGCCACTTAGGTTTCAAGGATGAAAGGTTGGAACACGAGCAATCATTTTCTGTAGTTGGTAATGGTAAAGTTTTTGTTGGCAGGCATAATTGGATCAAGAAATTTAAGGATGCTACCTCTGCTGCTCAAGCAACGGCTGAGTTTGCAGAACATGCAAGCCTAGCTGCCAGAGCTGTTGTAGAACTTTCAAGGAAATAATATGTTGATGATGGTGGTTCATGCCACTTAGGTTTCAAGGATGAAAGGTTGGAACATGGGCAATCATTTCTTTGAGATGGTAATGGTAATATTTCTATTGGCAGGCAGAATTGGAACATGAAATTTAAGGATGCTACCTCTACTGCTCAACCAGCGGCTGAGTTTGCAGAACATGCAAGCCTAGTTGCCAGAGCTGTTGTAGAACTTTCAAGGTAATATTTTGTTGATGATGGTAGTTCATGCCACTTAGGTTTCAAGGATGAAAGTTTGGAACATGGGCAATCATTTCTTGGAGAGGGTAATGGTAATTATTCTATTGGCAGGAAAAATTGGAACATGAAATTTAAGGATGCTACCTCTGCTGCTCAACCAGCGGCTGAGTTTGCAGAACATGCAAGCCTAGCTGCCAGAGCTGTTGTACAACTTTCAAGGAAATATTGTGTTGATGACGGTAGTTCATGCCACTTAGGTTTCAAGGATGAAAGGTTGGAACATGGGCAATCATTTCTTGGAGATGGTAATGGTAATTATTCTATTGGCAGGAAGAATTGGAACATGAAATTTAAGGATTCTACCTTTGTTGCTCAAGTAGCGACTGAGTTTGCAGAACATGCAAGCCTAGCTGCCAGAGCTGTTGTAGAACTTTCAAGGCAATATTGTGTTGATGATGGTGGTTCATGCCACTTAGGTTTCAAGGATGAAAGGTTGGAACACGGGCAATCATTTCCTTGAGATGGTAATGGTAATTTTTCTGTTGGCAGGCATAATTGGAACATGAAATTTAAGGATCAACCTTTGCTTCTCAAGCAGCGGTTGAGTTTGCAGAACATGCAAGCCTAGCTGCCAGAGCTGTTGTAGAACTTTCAAGGAAATAATATGTTGATGATGGTGGTTCATGCCACTTAGGTTTCAAGGATGAAAGGTTGGAACATGGGCAATCATTTCTTGGAGATGGTAATGGTAATATTTCTATTGGCAGGCAGAATTGGAATATCAAATTTAAGGATGCTACCTCTACTGCTCAACCAGCGGCTGAGTTTGCAGAACATGCAAGCCTAGCTGCCAGAGCTATTGTAGAACTTTCAAGGTAATATTTTGTTGATGATGGTAGTTCATGCCACTTAGGTTTCAAGGATGAAAGGTTGGAACATGGGCAATCATTTCTTGGAGAGGGTAATGGTAATTATTCTATTGGCAGGCAGAATTGGAACATGAAATTTAAGGATGCTACCTTTGTTGCTCAAGTAGCGACTGAGTTTGCAGAACATGCAAGCCTAGCTACCAGAGCTGTTGTAGAACTTTCAAGGCAATATTGTTTTGATGATGGTGGTTCGTGCCACTTAGGTTTCAAGGATGAAAGGTTGGAACATGGGCAATCGTTTCCTTGAGATGGTAATGGTAATTTTTCTGTTGGCAGGCATAATTGGAACATGAAATTTAAGGATCAACCTTTGCTTCTCAAGCAGCTGTTGAGTTTGCAGAACATGCAAGCCTAGCTGCCAGAGCTGTTGTAGAACTTTCAAGGAAATAATATGTTGATGATGGTGGTTTATGCCACTTAGGTTTCAAGGATGAAAGGTTGGAACATGGGCAATCATTTCTTGGAGATGGTAATGGTAATATTTCTATTGGCAGGCAGAATTGGAACATCAAATTTAAGGATGCTACCTCTACTGCTCAACCAGCGGCTGAGTTTGCAGAACATGCAAGCCTAGCTGCCAGAGCTGTTGTAGAACTTTCAAGGTAATATTTTGTTGATGATGGTAGTTCATGCCACTTAGGTTTCAAGGATGAAAGGTTGGAACATGGGCAATCATTTCTTGGAGAGGGTAATGGTAATTATTCTATTGGCAGGCAGAATTGGAACATGAAATTTAAGGATTCTATCTTTGTTGCTCAAGTAGCGACTGAGTTTGCAGAACATGCAAGCCTAGCTGCCAGAGCTGTTGTAGAACTTTCAAGGCAATATTGTGTTGATGATGGTGGTTCATGCCACTTAGGTTTCAAGGATGAAAGGTTGGAACACGGGCAATCATTTCCTTGAGATGGTAATGGTAATATTTCTGTTGGCAGGCATAATTGGAACATGAAATTTAAGGATGCTACCTTTGCTTCTCAAGCAGCGGTTGAGTTTGCAGAACATGCAAGCCTAGCTGCAAGAGCTGTTTTAGAACTTTTAAGGCAATATTGTGTTGATGATGGTGGTTCATGCCACTTAGGTTTCAAGGATGAAAGGTTGGAACACGAGCAATCATTTTCTGGAGTTGGTAATGGTAAAGTTTTTGTTGGCAGGCATAATTGGATCATGAAATTTAAGGATGCTACCTCTGCTGCTCAAGCAACGGCTGAGTTTGCAGAACATGCAAGCCTAGCTGCCAGAGCTGTTGTAGAACTTTCAAGGAAATAATATGTTGATGATGGTGGTTCATGCCACTTAGGTTTCAAGGATGAAAGGTTGGAACATGGGCAATCATTTCTTGGAGATGGTAATGGTAATATTTCTATTGGCAGGCAGAATTGGAACATGAAATTTAAGGATGCTACCTCTACTGCTCAACCAGCGGCTGAGTTTGCAGAACATGCAAGCCTAGTTGCCAGAGCTGTTGTAGAACTTTCAAGGTAATATTTTGTTGATGATGGTAGTTCATGCCACTTAGGTTTCAAGGATGAAAGGTTGGAACATGGGCAATCATTTCTTGGAGAGGGTAATGGTAATTATTCTATTGGCAGGAAAAATTGGAACATGAAATTTAAGGATGCTACCTCTGCTGCTCAACCAGCGGCTGAGTTTGCAGAACATGCAAGCCTAGCTGCCAGAGCTGTTGTAGAACTTTCAAGGAAATATTGTGTTGATGACGGTAGTTCATGCCACTTAGGTTTCAAGGATGAAAGGTTGGAACATGGGCAATCATTTCTTGGAGATGGTAATGGTAATTATTCTATTGGCAGGAAGAATTGGAACATGAAATTTAAGGATTCTACCTTTGTTGCTCAGTAGCGACTGAGTTTGCAGAACATGCAAGCCTAGCTGCCAGAGCTGTTGTAGAACTTTCAAGGCAATATTGTGTTGATGATGGTGGTTCATGCCACTTAGGTTTCAAGGATGAAAGGTTGGAACACGGGCAATCATTTCCTGGAGATGGTAATGGTAAAGTTTTTGTTGGCAGGCATAATTGGAACATGAAATTTAAGGACGCTACCTCTGCTGCTCAAGCAACGGCTGAGTTTGCAGAACATGCAAGCCTAGCTGCCAGAGCTGTTGTAGAACTTTTAAGGCAATATTGTGTTGAAGATGGTGGTTCATGCCACGTAGGTTTCAAGGATGAAATATTGGAACATGGGCAATCATTTCTTGGAGATGGTAATGGTAATATTTCTATTGGCAGGCAGAATTGGAACATGAAATTTAAGGATGCTACCTCTACTGCTCAACCAGTGGCTGAGTTTGCAGAACATGCAAGCCTAGCTGCCAGAGCTGTTGTAGAACTTTCAAGGTAATATTTTGTTGATGATGGTAGTTCATGCCACTTAGGTTTCAAGGATGAAAGGTTGGAACATAGGCAATCATTTCTTGGAGAGGGTAATGGTAATTATTCTATTGGCAGGCAGAATTGGAACATGAAATTTAAGGATGCTACCTCTGCTGCTCAACCAGCGGCTGAGTTTGCAGAACATGCAAGCCTAGCTGCCAGAGTTGTTGTAGAACTTTCAAGGAAATATTGCGTTGATGATGGTAGTTCATGCCACTTAGGTTTCAAGGATGAAAGGTTGGAACATGGGCAATCATTTCTTGGAGATGGTAATGGTAATTATTCTATTGGCAGGAAGAATTGGAACATGAAATTTAAGGATTCTACCTTTGTTGCTCAAGTAGCGACTGAGTTTGCAGAACATGCAAGCCTAGCTGCCAGAGCTGTTGTAGAACTTTCAAGGCAATATTGTGTTGATGATGGTGGTTCATGCCACTTAGGTTTCAAGGATGAAAGGTTGGAACACGGGCAATCATTTCCTTGAGATGGTAATGGTAATTTTTCTGTTGGCAGGCATAATTGGAACATGAAATTTAAGCATGCTACCTTTGCTTCTCAAGCAGCGGTTGAGTTTGCAGAACATGCAAGCCTAGCTGCCAGAGCTGTTTTAGAACTTTCAAGGCAATATTGTGTTGATGATGGTGGTTCATGCCACTTAGGTTTCAAGGATGAAAGGTTGGAACACGGGCAATCATTTCCTGGAGATGGTAATGGTAAAGTTTTTGTTGGCAGGCATAATTGTAACATGAAATTTAAGGACGCTACCTCTGCTGCTCAAGCAACGGCTGAGTTTGCAGAACATGCAAGCCTAGCTGCCAGAGCTGTTGTAGAACTTTTAAGGCAATATTGTGTTGATGATGGTGGTTCATGCCACGTAGGTTTCAAGGATGAAAGGTTGGAACATGGGCAATCATTTCTTGGAGATGGTAATGGTAATATTTCTATTGGCAGGCAGAATTGGAACATGAAATTTAAGGATGCTACCTCTACTGCTCAACCAGCGGCTGAGTTTGCAGAACATTAAAGCCTAGCTTCCAGAGCTGTTGTAGAACATTCAAGGTAATATTTTGTTGATGATGGTAGTTCATGCCACTTAGGTTTCAAGGATGAAAGGTTGGAACATGGGCAATCATTTCTTGGAGAGGGTAATGGTAATTATTCTATTGGCAGGCAGAATTGGAACATGAAATTTAAGGATGCTACCTCTGCTGCTCAACCAGCGGCTGAGTTTGCAGAACATGCAAGCCTAGCTGCCAGAGTTGTTATAGAACTTTCAAGGAAATATTGTGCTGATGATGGTAATTCATGCCACTTAGGTTTCAAGGATGAAAGGTTGGAACATGGGCAATCATTTCTTGGAGATGGTAATGGTAATTATTCTATTGGCAGGCAGAATTGGAACATGAAATTTAAGGATTCTCACTTTGTTGCTCAAGTAGCGACTGAGTTTGCAGAACATGCAAGCCTAGCTGCCAGAGCTGTTGTAGAACTTTCAAGGCAATATTGTGTTGATGATGGTGGTTCATGCCACTTAGGTTTCAAGGATGAAAGGTTGGAACACGGGCAATCATTTCCTTGAGATGGTAATGGTAATATTTCTGTTGGCAGACATAATTGGAACATGAAATTTAAGGATGCTACCTTTGCTTCTCAAGCAGCGGTTGAGTTTGCAGAACATGCAAGCCTAGCTGCAAGAGCTATTTTAGAACTTTTAAGGCAATATTGTGTTGATGATGGTGGTTCATGCCACTTAGGTTTCAAGGATGAAAGGTTGGAACACGAGCAATCATTTCCTGGAGTTGGTAATGGTAAAGTTTTTGTTGGCAGGAATAATTGGAACATGAAATTTAAGGATGCTACCTCTGCTGCTCAAGCAACGGCTGAGTTTGCAGAACATGCAAGCCTAGCTGCCAGAGCTGTTGTAGAACTTTCAAGGAAATAATATGTTGATGATGGTGGTTCATGCCACTTAGGTTTCAAGGATGAAAGGTTGGAACATGGGCAATCATTTCTTGGAGATGGTAATGGTAATATTTCTATTGGCAGGCAGAATTGGAACATGAAATTTAAGGATGCTACCTCTACTGCTCAACCAGCGGCTGAGTTTGCAGAACATGCAAGCCTAGCTGCCAGAGCTGTTGTAGAACTTTCAAGGTAATATTTTGTTGATGATGGTAGTTCATGCCACTTAGGTTTCAAGGATGAAAGGTTGGAACATGGGCAATCATTTCTTGGAGAGGGTAATGGTAATTATTCTATTGGCAGGAAGAATTGGAACATGAAATTTAAGGATTCTACCTTTGTTGCTCAAGTAGCGACTGAGTTTGCAGAACATGCAAGCCTAGCTGCCAGAGCTGTTGTAGAACTTTCAAGGCAATATTGTGTTGATGATGGTGGTTCATGCCACTTAGGTTTCAAGGATGAAAGGTTGGAACACGGGCAATCATTTCCTGGAGATGGTAATGGTAAAGTTTTTGTTGGCAGGCATAATTGGAACATGAAATTTAAGGACGCTACCTCTGCTGCTCAAGCAACGGCTGAGTTTGCAGAACATGCAAGCCTAGCTGCCAGAGCTGTTGTAGAACTTTTAAGGCAATATTGTGTTGATGATGGTGGTTCATGCCACTTAGGTTTCAAGGATGAAAGGTTGGAACATGGACAATCATTTCTTGGAGATGGTAATGGTAATATTTCTATTGGCAGGCAGAATTGGAACATGAAATTTAAGGATGCTACCTCTACTGCTCAACCAGCGGCTGAGTTTGCAGAACATGCAAGCCTAGCTGCCAGAGCTGTTGTAGAACTTTCAAGGTAATATTTTGTTGATGATGGTAGTTCATGCCACTTAGGTTTCAAGGATGAAAGGTTGGAACATGGGCAATCATTTCTTGGAGAGGGTAATGGTAATTATTCTATTGGCAGGCAAAATTGGAACATGAAATTTAAGGATGCTACCTCTGCTGCTCAACCAGCGGCTGAGTTTGCAGAACATGCAAGCCTAGCTGCCAGAGCTGTTGTAGAACTTTCAAGGAAATATTGTGTTGATGACGGTAGTTCATGCCACTTAGGTTTCAAGGATGAAAGGTTGGAACATGGGCAATCATTTCTTGGAGATGGTAATGGTAATTATTCTATTGGCAGGCAGAATTGGAACATGAAATTTAAGGATTCTACCTTTGTTGCTCAAGTAGCGACTGAGTTTGCAGAACATGCAAGCCTAGCTGCCAGAGCTGTTGTAGAACTTTCAAGGCAATATTGTGTTGATGATGGTGGTTCATGCCACTTAGGTTTCAAGGATGAAAGGTTGGAACACGGGCAATCATTTCCTTGAGATGGTAATGGTAATTTTTGTGTTGGCAGGCCTAATTGGAACATGAAATTTAAGGATGCTACCTTTGCTTCTCAAGCAGCGGTTGAGTTTGCAGAACATGCAAGCCTAGCTGCCAGAGCTGTTTTAGAACTTTCAAGGCAATATTGTGTTGATGATGGTGGTTCATGCCACTTAGGTTTCAAGGATGAAAGGTTGGAACACGGGCAATCATTTCCTGGAGATGGTAATGGTAAAGTTTTTGTTGGCAGGCATAATTGGAACATGAAATTTAAGGACGCTACCTCTGCTGCTCAAGCAACGGCTGAGTTTGCAGAACATGCAAGCCTAGCTGCCAGAGCTGTTGTAGAACTTTTAAGGCAATATTGTGTTGAAGATGGTGGTTCATGCCACGTAGGTTTAAAGGATGAAATATTGGAACATGGGCAATCATTTCTTGGAGATGGTAATGGTAATATTTCTATTGGCAGGCAGAATTGGAACATGAAATTTAAGGATGCTACCTCTACTGCTCAACCAGCGGCTGAGTTTGCAGAACATGCAAGCCTAGCTGCCAGAGCTGTTGTAAAACTTTTAAGGCAATATTGTGTTGAAGATGGTGGTTCATGCCACGTAGGTTTCAAGGATGAAATATTGGAACATGGGCAATCATTTCTTGGAGATGGTAATGGTAATATTTCTATTGGCAGGCAGAATTGGAACATGAAATTTAAGGATGCTACCTCTACTGCTCAACCAGCGGCTGAGTTTGCAGAACATGCAAGCCTAGCTGCCAGAGCTGTTGTAGAACTTTCAAGGTAATATTTTGTTGATGATGGTATTTCATGCCACTTAGGTTTCAAGGATGAAAGGTTGGAACATAGGCAATCATTTCTTGGAGAGGGTAATGGTAATTATTCTATTGGCAGGCAGAATTGGAACATGAAATTTAAGGATGCTACCTCTGCTGCTCAACCAGCGGCTGAGTTTGCAGAACACGCAAGCCTAGCTGCCAAAGTTGTTGTAGAACTCTCAAGGAAATATTGCGTTGATGATGGTAGTTCATGCCACTTAGGTTTCAAGGATGAAAGGTTGGAACATGGGCAATCATTTCTTGGAGATGGTAATGGTAATTATTCAATTGGCAGGAAGAATTGGAACATGAAATTTAAGGATTCTACCTTTGTTGCTCAAGTAGCGACTGAGTTTGCAGAACATGCAAGCCTAGCTGCCAGAGCTGTTGTAGAACTTTCAAGGCAATATTGTGTTGATGATGGTGGTTCATGCCACTTAGGTTTCAAGGATGAAAGGTTGGAACACGGGCAATCATTTCCTTGAGATGGTAATGGTAATTTTTCTGTTGGCAGGCATAATTGGAACATGAAATTTAAGCATGCTACCTTTGCTTCTCAAGCAGCAGTTGAGTTTGCAGAACATGCAAGCCTAGCTGCCAGAGCTGTTTTAGAACTTTCAAGGCAATATTGTGTTGATGATGGTGGTTCATGCCACTTAGGTTTCAAGGATGAAAGGTTGGAACACGGGCAATCATTTCCTGGAGATGGTAATGGTAAAGTTTTTGTTGGCAGGCATAATTGGAACATGAAATTTAAGGACGCTACCTCTGCTGCTCAAGCAACGGCTGAGTTTGCAGAACATGCAAGCCTAGCTGCCAGAGCTGTTGTAGAACTTTTAAGGCAATATTGTGTTGATGATGGTGGTTCATGCCACGTAGGTTTCAAGGATGAAAGGTTGGAACATGGGCAAACATTTCTTGGAGATGGTAATGGTAATATTTCTATTGGCAGGCAGAATTGGAACATGAAATTTAAGGATGCTACCTCTACTGCTCAACCAGCGGCTGAGTCTGCAGAACATGAAAGCCTAGCTGCCAGAGCTGTTGTAGAACATTCAAGGTAATATTTTGTTGATGATGGTAGTTCATGCCACTTAGGTTTCAAGGATGAAAGGTTGGAACATGGGCAATCATTTCTTGGAGAGGGTAATGGTAATTATTCTATTGGCAGGTAGAATTGGAACATGAAATTTAAGGATGCTACCTCTGCTGCTCAACCAGCGGCTGAGTTTGCAGAACATGCAAGCCTAGCTGCCAGAGTTGTTGTAGAACTTTCAAGGAAATATTGTGTTGATGATGGTAATTCATGCCACTTAGGTTTCAAGGATGAAAGGTTGGAACATGGGCAATCATTTCTTGGAGATGGTAATGGTAATTATTCTATTGGCAGGCAGAATTGGAACATGAAATTTAAGGATTCTCACTTTGTTGCTCAAGTAGCGACTGAGTTTGCAGAACATGCAAGCCTAGCTGCCAGAGCTGTTGTAGAACTTTCAAGGCAATATTGTGTTGATGATGGTGGTTCATGCCACTTAGGTTTCAAGGATGAAAGGTTGGAACACGGGCAATCATTTCCTTGAGATGGTAATGGTAATATTTCTGTTGGCAGGCATAATTGGAACATGAAATTTAAGGATGCTACCTTTGCTTCTCAAGCAGCGGTTGAGTTTGCAGAACATGCAAGCCTAGCTGCAAGAGCTGTTTTAGAACTTTTAAGGCAATATTGTGTTGATGATGGTGGTTCATGCCACTTAGGTTTCAAGGATGAAAGGTTGGAACACGAGCAATCATTTCCTGGAGTTGGTAATGGTAAAGTTTTTGTTGGCAGGCATAATTGGAACATGAAATTTAAGGATGCTACCTCTGCTGCTCAAGCAACGGCTGAGTTTGCAGAACATGCAAGCCTAGCTGCCAGAGCTGTTGTAGAACTTTCAAGGAAATAATATGTTGATGATGGTGGTTCATGCCACTTAGGTTTCAAGGATGAAAGGTTGGAACATGGGCAATCATTTCTTGGAGATGGTAATGGTAATATTTCTATTGGCAGGCAGAATTGGAACATGAAATTTAAGGATGCTACCTCTACTGCTCAACCAGCGGCTGAGTTTGCAGAACATGCAAGCCTAGCTGCCAGAGCTGTTGTAGAACTTTCGAGGTAATATTTTGTTGATGATGGTAGTTCATGCCACTTAGGTTTCAAGGATGAAAGGTTGGAACATGGGCAATTATTTCTTGGAGAGGGTAATGGTAATTATTCTATTGGCAGGCAAAATTGGAACATGAAATTTAAGGATGCTACCTCTGCTGCTCAACCAGCGGCTGAGTTTGCAGAACATGCAAGCCTAGCTGCCAGAACTGTTGTAGAACTTTCAAGGAAATATTGTGTTGATGACGGTAGTTCATGCCACTTAGGTTTCAAGGATGAAAGGTTGGAACATGGGCAATCATTTCTTGGAGATGGTAATGGTAATTATTCTATTGGCAGGCAGAATTGGAACATGAAATTTAAGGATTCTACCTTTGTTGCTCAAGTAGCGACTGAGTTTGCAGAACATGCAAGCCTAGCTGCCAGAGCTGTTGTAGAACTTTCAAGGCAATATTGTGTTGATGATGGTGGTTCATGCCACTTAGGTTTCAAGGATGAAAGGTTGGTACACGGGCAATCATTTCCTTGAGATGGTAATGGTAATTTTTCTGTTGGCAGGCATAATTGGAACATGAAATTTAAGGATGCTACCTTTGCTTCTCAAGCTGCGGTTGAGTTTGCAGAACATGCAAGCCTAGCTGCCAGAGCTGTTTTAGAACTTTCAAGGCAATATTGTGTTGATGATGGTGGTTCATGCCACTTAGGTTTCAAGGATGAAAGGTTGGAACACGGGCAATCATTTCCTGGAGATGGTAATGGTAAAGTTTTTGTTGGCAGGCATAATTGGAACATGAAATTTAAGGACGCTACCTCTGCTGCTCAAGCAACGGCTGAGTTTGCCGAACATGCAAGCCTAGCTGCCAGAGCTGTTGTAGAACTTTTAAGGCAATACTGTGTTGAAGATGGTGGTTCATGCCACGTAGGTTTCAAGGATGAAATATTGGAACATGGGCAATCATTTCTTGGAGATGGTAATGGTAATATTTCTATTGGCAGGCAGAATTGGAACATGAAATTTAAGGATGCTACCTCTGCTGCTCAACCAGCGGCTGAGTTTGCAGAACATGCAAGCCTAGCTGCCAGAGCTGTTGTAGAACTTTCAAGGTAATATTTTGTTGATGATGGTAGTTCATGCCACTTAGGTTTCAAAGATGAAAGGTTGGAACATAGGCAATCATTTCTTGGAGAGGGTAATGGTAATTATTCTATTAGCAGGCAGAATTGGAACATGAAATTTAAGGATGCTACCTCTGCTGCTCAACCAGCGGCTGAGTTTGCAGAACATGCAAGCCTAGCTGCCAGAGCTGTTGTAGAACTTTCAAGGTAATATTTTGTTGATGATGGTAGTTCATGCCACTTAGGTTTCAAAGATGAAAGGTTGGAACATAGGCAATCATTTCTTGGAGAGGGTAATGGTAATTATTCTATTGGCAGGCAGAATTGGAACATGAAATTTAAGGATGCTACCTCTGCTGCTCAACCAGCGGCTGAGTTTGCAGAACATGCAAGCCTAGCTGCCAGAGTTGTTGTAGAACATTCAAGGAAATATTGCGTTGATGATGGTAGTTCATGCCACTTAGGTTTCAAGGATGAAAGGTTGGAACATGGGCAATCATTTCTTGGAGATGGTAATGGTAATTATTCTATTGGCAGGAAGAATTGGAACATGAAATTTAAGGATTCTACCTTTGTTGCTCAAGTAGCGACTGAGTTTGCAGAACATGCAAGCCTAGCTGCCAGAGCTGTTGTAGAACTTTCAAGGCAATATTGTGTTGATGATGGTGGTTCATGCCACTTAGGTTTCAAGGATGAAAGGTTGGAACACGGGCAATCATTTCCTTGAGATGGTAATGGTAATTTTTCTGTTGGCAGGCATAATTGGAACATGAAATTTAAGGATGCTACCTTTGCTTCTCAAGCAGCGGTTGAGTTTGCAGAACATGCAAGCCTAGCTGCCAGAGCTGTTTTAGAACTTTCAAGGCAATATTGTGTTGATGATGGTGGTTCATGCCACTTAGGTTTCAAGGATGAAAGGTTGGAACACGGGCAATCATTTCCTGGAGATGGTAATGGTAAAGTTTTTGTTGGCAGGCATAATTGGAACATGAAATTTAAGGACGCTACCTCTGCTGCTCAAGCAACGGCTGAGTTTGCAGAACATGCAAGCCTAGCTGCCAGAGCTGTTGTAGAACTTTTAAGGCAATATTGTGTTGATGATGGTGGTTCATGCCACGTAGGTTTCAAGGATGAAAGGTTGGAACAAGGGCAATCATTTCTTTGAGATGGTAATGGTAATATTTCTATTGGCAGGCAGAATTGGAACATGAAATTTAAGGATGCTACCTCTACTGCTCAACCAGCGGCTGAGTTTGCAGAACATGCAAGCCTAGCTGCCAGAGCTGTTGTAGAACTTTCAAGGTAATATTTTGTTGATGATGGTAGTTCATGCCACTTAGGTTTCAAGGATGAAAGGTTGGAACATGGGCAATTATTTCTTGGAGAGGGTAATGGTAATTATTCTATTGGCAGGCAAAATTGGAACATGAAATTTAAGGATGCTACCTCTGCTGCTCAACCAGCGGCTGAGTTTGCAGAACATGCAAGCCTAGCTGCCAGAACTGTTGTAGAACTTTCAAGGAAATATTGTGTTGATGACGGTAGTTCATGCCACTTAGGTTTCAAGGATGAAAGGTTGGAACATGGGCAATCATTTCTTGGAGATGGTAATGGTAATTATTCTATTGGCAGGCAGAATTGGAACATGAAATTTAAGGATTCTACCTTTGTTGCTCAAGTAGCGACTGAGTTTGCAGAACATGCAAGCCTAGCTGCCAGAGCTGTTGTAGAACTTTCAAGGCAATATTGTGTTGATGATGGTGGTTCATGCCACTTAGGTTTCAAGGATGAAAGGTTGGTACACGGGCAATCATTTCCTTGAGATGGTAATGGTAATTTTTCTGTTGGCAGGCATAATTGGAACATGAAATTTAAGGATGCTACCTCTGCTGCTCAAGCAGCGGCTGAGTTTGCAGAACATGCAAGCCTAGCTGCCAGAGCTGTTGTAGAACTTTCAAGGCAATATTGTGTTGATGATGGTGGTTCATGCCACTTAGGTTTCAAGGATGAAAGGTTGGAACACGGGCAATCATTTCCTGGAGATGGTAATGGTAAAGTTTTTGTTGGCAGGCATAATTGGAACATGAAATTTAAGGACGCTACCTCTGCTGCTCAAGCAACGGCTGAGTTTGCCGAACATGCAAGCCTAGCTGCCAGAGCTGTTGTAGAACTTTTAAGGCAATACTGTGTTGAAGATGGTGGTTCATGCCACGTAGGTTTCAAGGATGAAATATTGGAACATGGGCAATCATTTCTTGGAGATGGTAATGGTAATATTTCTATTGGCAGGCAGAATTGGAACATGAAATTTAAGGATGCTACCTCTGCTGCTCAACCAGCGGCTGAGTTTGCAGAACATGCAAGCCTAGCTGCCAGAGCTGTTGTAGAACTTTCAAGGTAATATTTTGTTGATGATGGTAGTTCATGCCACTTAGGTTTCAAAGATGAAAGGTTGGAACATAGGCAATCATTTCTTGGAGAGGGTAATGGTAATTATTCTATTGGCAGGCAGAATTGGAACATGAAATTTAAGGATGCTACCTCTGCTGCTCAACCAGCGGCTGAGTTTGCAGAACATGCAAGCCTAGCTGCCAGAGTTGTTGTAGAACATTCAAGGAAATATTGCGTTGATGATGGTAGTTCATGCCACTTAGGTTTCAAGGATGAAAGGTTGGAACATGGGCAATCATTTCTTGGAGATGGTAATGGTAATTATTCTATTGGCAGGAAGAATTGGAACATGAAATTTAAGGATTCTACCTTTGTTGCTCAAGTAGCGACTGAGTTTGCAGAACCTGCAAGCCTAGCTGCCAGAGCTGTTGTAGAACTTTCAAGGCAATATTGTGTTGATGATGGTGGTTCATGCCACTTAGGTTTCAAGGATGAAAGGTTGGAACACGGGCAATCATTTCCTTGAGATGGTAATGGTAATTTTTCTGTTGGCAGGCATAATTGGAACATGAAATTTAAGCATGCTACCTTTGCTTCTCAAGCAGCGGTTGAGTTTGCAGAACATGCAAGCCTAGCTGCCAGGGCTGTTGTAGAACTTTCAAGGCAATATTGTGTTGATGATGGTGGTTCATGCCACTTAGGTTTCAAGGATGAAAGGTTGGAACATGGGCAATCATTTCTTGGAGATGGTAATGGTAATTTTTCTATTGGCAGGCAGAATTGGAACATGAAATTTAAGGATGCTACCTCTGCTGCTCAACCAGCGGCTGAGTTTGCAGAACATGCAAGCCTAGCTGCCAGAGCTGTTGTAGAACTTTCAAGGCAATATTGTGTTGATGATGGTGGTTCATGCCACTTAGGTTTCAAGGATGAAAGGTTGGAACATGGGCAATCATTTCCTGGAGATGGTAATGGTAAATTTTCTGTTGGCAGGCATAATTGGAACATGAAATTTGAGGATGCTACCTCTGCTGCTCAAGCAACGGCTGAGTTTGCAGAACATGCAAGCCTAGCTGCCAGAGCTGTTTTAGAACTTTCAAGGCAATATTGTGTTGATGATGGTGGTTCATGCCACGTAGGTTTCAAGGATGAAAGGTTGGAACATGGGCAATCATTTCTTGGAGATGGTAATGGTAATTTTTCTATTGGCAGGCAGAATTGGAACATGAAATTTAAGGATGCTACCTCTGCTGCTCAACCAGCGGCTGAGTTTGCAGAACATGCAAGCCTAGCTGCCAGAGCTGTTGTAGAACTTTCAAGGCAATATTGTGTTGATGATGGTAGTTCATGCCTCTTAGGTTTCAAGGATGAAAGGTTGGAACATGGGCAATCATTTCTTGGAGATGTTAATGGTAATTATTCTATTGGCAGGCAGAATTGGAACATGAAATTTAAGGATGCTACCTCTGCTGCTCAAGCAGCGGCTAAGTTTGCAGAACATGCAAGCCTAGCTGCCAGAGCTGTTGTAGAACTTTCAAGGCAATATTGTGTTGATGATGGTGGTACATGCCACTTAGGTTTCAAGGATGAAAGGTTGGAACACGGGCAATCATTTCCTGGAGATGGTAATGGTAAATTTTCTGTTGGCAGGCATAATTGGAACATGAAATTTAAGGATGCTACCTCTGCTGCTCAAGCAGCGGCTGAGTTTGCAGAACATGCAAGCCTAGCTGCCAGAGCTGTTGTAGAACTTTCAAGGCAATATTGTGTTGATGATGGTGGTTCATGCCACTTAGGTTTCAAGGATGAAAGGTTGGAACACGGGCAATCATTTCCTGGAGATGGTAATGGTAAATTTTCTGTTGGCAGGCATAATTGGAACATGAAATTTGAGGATGCTACCTCTGCTGCTCAAGCAACGGCTGAGTTTGCAGAACATGCAAGCCTAGCTGCCAGAGCTGTTGTAGAACTTTCAAGGCAATATTGTGTTGATGATGGTGGTTCATGCCACGTAGGTTTCAAGGATGAAAGGTTGGAACATGGGCAATCATTTCTTGGAGATGGTAATGGTAATTTTTCTATTGGCAGGCAGAATTGGAACATGAAATTTAAGGATGCTACCTCTGCTGCTCAACCAGCGGCTGAGTTTGCAGAACATGCAAGCCTAGCTGCCAGAGCTGTTGTAGAACTTTCAAGGCAATATTGTGTTGATGATGGTAGTTCATGCCTCTTAGGTTTCAAGGATGAAAGGTTGGAACATGGGCAATCATTTCTTGGAGATGTTAATGGTAATTATTCTATTGGCAGGCAGAATTGGAACATGAAATTTAAGGATTCTACCTTTGTTGCTCAAGTAGCGACTAAGTTTGCAGAACATGCAAGCCTAGCTGCCAGAGCTGTTGTAGAACTTTCAAGGCAATATTGTGCTGATGATGGTGGTTCATGCCACTTAGGTTTCAAGGATGAAAGGTTGGAACACGGGCAATCATTTCCTGGAGATGGTAATGGTAAATTTTCTGTTGGCAGGCATAATTGGAACATAAAATTTGAGGATGCTACCTCTGCTGCTCAAGCAACGGCTGAGTTTACAGAACATGCAAGCCTAGCTGCCAGAGCTGTTGTAGAACATTCAAGGCAATATTGTGTTGATGATGGTGGTTCATGCCACTTAGGTTTCAAGGATGAAAGGTTGGAACATGGGCAATCATTTCTTGGAGATGGTAATGGTAATTTTTCTATTGGCAGGCAGAATTGGAACATGAAATTTAAGGATGCTACCTCTGCTGCTCAACCAGCGGCTGAGTTTGCAGAACATGCAAGCCTAGCTGCCAGAGCTGTTGTAGAACTTTCAAGGCAATATTGTGTTGATGATGGTAGTTCATGCCACTTAGGTTTCAAGGATGAAAGGTTGGAACATGGGCAATCATTTCTTGGAGATGGTAATGGTAATTATTCTATTGGCAGGCAGAATTGGAACATGAAATTTAAGGATTCTACCTTTGTTGCTCAAGTAGCGACTGAGTTTGCAGAACATGCAAGCCTAGCTGCCAGAGCTGTTGTAGAACTTTCAAGGCAATATTGTGTTGATGATGGTGGTTCATGCCACTTAGGTTTCAAGGATGAAAGGTTGGAACACGGGCAATCATTTCCTGGAGATGGTAATGGTAAATTTTCTGTTGGCAGGCATAATTGGAACATGAAATTTGAGGATGCTACCTCTGCTGCTCAAGCAACGGCTGAGTTTGCAGAACATGCAAGCCTAGCTGCCAGAGCTGTTGTAGAACTTTCAAGGCAATATTGTGTTGATGATGGTGGTTCATGCCACGTAGGTTTCAAGGATGAAAGGTTGGAACATGGGCAATCATTTCTTGGAGATGGTAATGGTAATTTTTCTATTGGCAGGCAGAATTGGAACATGAAATTTAAGGATGCTACCTCTGCTGCTCAACCAGCGGCTGAGTTTGCAGAACATGCAAGCCTAGCTGCCAGAGCTGTTGTAGAACTTTCAAGGCAATATTGTGTTGATGATGGTGGTTCATGCCACTTAGGTTTCAAGGATGAAAGGTTGGAACATGGGCAATCATTTCTTGGAGATGGTAATGGTAATTATTCTATTGGCAGGCAGAATTGGAACATGAAATTTAAGGATGCTACCTTTGTTGCTCAAGTAGCGACTGAGTTTGCAGAACATGCAAGCCTAGCTGCCAGAGCTGTTGTAGAACTTTCAAGGCAATATTGTGTTGATGATGGTGGTACATGCCACTTAGGTTTCAAGGATGAAAGGTTGGAACACGGGCAATCATTTCCTGGAGATGGTAATGGTAATTTTTCTATTGGCAGGCAGAATTGGAACATGAAATTTAAGGATGCTACCTCTGCTGCTCAAGCAGCGGCTGAGTTTGCAGAACATGCAAGCCTAGCTGCCAGAGCTGTTGTAGAACATTCAAGGCAATATTGTGTTGATGATGGTAGATCATGCCACTTAGGTTTCAACGATGAAAGTTTTGAACATGGGCAATCATTTCCTGGAGATGGTAATGGTAATTTTTCTATTGGCAAGCAGTATTGGAACATGAAATTTAAGGATGCTACCTCTGTTGCTCAAGCAGCGACTGAGTTTGCAGAACATGCAAGCCTAGCTGCCAGAGCTGTTGTAGAACTTTCAAGGCAATATTGTGTTGATGATGGTGGTTCATGCCACTTAGGTTTCAAGGATGAAAGGTTGGAACACGGGCAATCATTTCCTGGAGATGGTAATGGTAAATTTTCTGTTGGCAGGCATAATTGGAACATGAAATTTAAGGATGCTACCTCTGCTGCTCAAGCAACGGCTGAGTTTGCAGAACATGCAAGCCTAGCTGCCAGAGCTGTTGTAGAACTTTCAAGGCAATATTGTGTTGATGATGGTGGTTCATGCCACTTAGGTTTCAAGGATGAAAGGTGGAACATGGGCAATCTTTTCCTGAAGATGGTAATGGTAATTTTTCTATTGGCAGGCAGGATTGGAACATGAAATTTAAGGATGCTACCTCTGCTGCTCACCCAGCGGCTGAGTTTGCAGAACATGCAAGCCTAGCTGCCAGAGCTGTTGTAGAACTTTCAAGGCAATATTGTGTTGATGATGGTAGTTCATGCCACTTAGGTTTCAAGGATGAAAGGTTGGAACATGGGCAATCATTTCTTGGAGATGGTAATGGTAATTATTCTATTGGCAGGCAGAATTGGAACATGAAATTTAAGGATGCTACCTCTGTTGCTCAAGTAGCGACTGAGTTTGCAGAACATGCAAGCCTAGCTGCCAGAGCTGTTGTAGAACTTTCAAGGCAATATTGTGTTGATGATGGTGGTTCATGCCACTTAGGTTTCAAGGATGAAAGGTTGGAACACGGGCAATCATTTCCTGGAGATGGTAATGGTAAATTTTCTGTTGGCAGGCATAATTGGAACATGAAATTTAAGGATGCTACCTCTGCTGCTCAAGCAACGGCTGAGTTTGCAGAACATGCAAGCCTAGCTGCCAGAGCTGTTGTAGAACTTTCAAGGCAATATTGTGTTGATGATGGTGGTTCATGCCACGTAGGTTTCAAGGATGAAAGGTGGAACATGGGCAATCTTTTCCTGAAGATGGTAATGGTAATTTATCTGTTGGCAGGCATAATTGGAACATGAAATTTAAGGATGCTCCCTCTTCTGCTCAAGTAGCGACTGAGTTTGCAGAACATGCAAGCCTAGCTGCCAGAGCTGTTGTAGAACTTTCAAGGCAATATTGTGTTGATGATGGTGGTTCATGCCACTTAGGTTTCAAGGATGAAAGGTTGGAACATGGGCAATCATTTCCTTGAAGATGGTAATGGTAATTTTTCTATTGGCAGGCAGAATTGGAACATGAAATTTAAGGATGCTACCTCTGCTGCTCAACCAGCGGCTGAGTTTGCAGAACATGCAAGCCTAGCTGCCAGAGCTGTTGTAGAACTTTCAAGGCAATATTGTGTTGATGATGGTGGTTCATGCCACTTAGGTTTCAAGGATGAAAGGTTGGAACATGGGCAATCAATTCCTGGAGATGGTAATGGTAATTTTTCTGTTGGCAGGTAGAATTAGAACATGAAATTTAAGGATGCTACCTCTGCTGCTCAAGCAGCGACTGAGTTTGCAGAACATGCAGACCTAGCTGCCAGAGCTGTTGTAGAACTTTCATGGCAATATTGTGTTGATGATGGTGGTTCATGCCACTTAGGTTTCAAGGATGAAAGGTTGGAACATGGGCAATCATTTCCTGGAGATGGTAATGGTAATTTTTCTGTTTGGCAGGCAGAATTGGAACATGAAATTTAAGGATGCTACCTCTGCTGCTCAAGCAGCGGCTGACTTTGCAGAACATGCAACCCTAGCTGCCAGAGCTGTTGTAGAACTTTCAAGGCAATATTGTGTTGATGATGGTGGTTCATACCACTTAGGTTTCAAGGATGAAAAGTTGGAACATGGGCAATCATTTCCTGGAGATGGTAATGGTAATGTTTCTGTTGGCATGCATAATTGGAACATGAACTTTAAGGATGCAACCTCTACGGCTCAAGCAGCGGTTGAGTTTGCAAAACATGCAAGCCTAGCTGCCAGAGCTGTTGTAGAACTTTCAAGGCAATATTGTGTTGATGATGGTGGTTCATGCCACATAGGTTTCAAGGATGAAAGGTTGGAACATGGGCAATCATTTCCTGGAGATGGTAATGGTAATGTTTATGTTAACAGGCAGAATTGGAACATGAAATTTAAGGATGCTACCTCTACTGCTCAAGCAACGGCTGAGTTTGCAGAAAGGTTTCAGGGATGAAAGGTTGGAACATGGGCCATCATTTCCTGGAGATGGTAATTTTTCTGTTCGCAGGCAGAATTAGATCATGAAATTTAAGGATGCTAACTCTGCTGCTCAAGAAGCAACTGACTTTGCAAAATATGCAAGCCTAGGTACCAGAGCTGTTGTAGAACTTTCAAGGCAATATTGTGTTGATGATGGTGGTTCATACCACTAAGGTTTCAAGAATGAAAAGTTGGAACATGGGCAATCATTTCCTTGAGATGGTAATGGTAATTTTTCTGTTGGCAGGCAGAATTGGAACATTAAATGTAAGGACGCTACCTCTGCTGCTCAAGCAGCAGCTGAGTTTGCAGAACATGCAAGCCTAGCTGCTAGAGCAGTTGGAGAACTTTCAAGGCAATATTGTGTTGATGATGGTGGTTAATGCCACTTAGGTTTCAAGAATTAATGGTTGGAACATGGGCAATCATTTCCTAGAGATGGTAATGGTAATTTTTCTATTGGCAGGCAGAATTGGAACATGAAATTTAAGGATGCTACCGCTGCTGCTCTAGCAGCGGCTGAGTTTGCAGAACATGCAAGCCTAGCCGCCATAGGTGTTGTAGAACTTTCAAGGCAATATTGTGTTGATGATGTTGGTTCATGCCATTTAGTTTTCAAGAATGAAAGGTTGGAACATGGGCAATCATTTCCTTGAGATGGTAATGGTAATTTTTCTGTTGGCAGGAAGAATTGGAACATGAAATTTAAGGATGCTACCTCTGCTACTCAAGCAGCAACTGAGTTTGCAGAACATGCAAGCCTAGCTGCCAGAGCTGTTGTAGAACTTTCAAGGCAATATTGTGTTGATGATGGTGGTTCTTGCCACTTAGGTTTCAAGAGTGAAAGGTTGGAACGTGGCAATCATTTCCTGGAGATGGTGATGGTAATGTTTCTGTTGGTAGGAAGATTTGGAACATGAAATTTAAGGATGCAACATCTGCTGCTCAAGCAGCGGCTAAGTTTGCAGAACATGCAAGCCTAGCTGCCAAAGCTGTTGTAGAACTTTCAAGGCAATATTGTGTTGATGATGGTGGTTCATGCCACTTAGGTTTCAGGGATGAAAGGTTGGAACATGGGCCATCATTTCTTGGAGATGGTTATTTTTCTATTGGCAGGCAGAATTAGATCATGAAATTTAAGGATGCTACCTCTGCTGCTCAAGAAGCAACTGACTTTGCAAAATATGCAAGCCTAGCTACCAGAGCTGTTGTAGAACTTTCAAGGCAATATTGTGTTGATGATGGTGGTTCATACCACTTAGGTTTCAAGAATGAAAAGTTGGAACATGGGCAATCATTTCCTTGAGATGGTAATGGTAATTTTTTTGTTGGCAGGCAGAATTGGAACATTAAATGTAAGGATGCTACCTCTGCTGCTTAAGCAGCAGTTGAGTTTGCAGAACATGCAAGCCTAGCTGCCAGAGCAGTTGGAGAACTTTCAAGGCAATATTGTGTTGATGATGGTGGTTAATGCCACTTAGGTTTCAAGAATTAATGGTTGGAACATGGGCAATCATTTCCTGGAGATGGTAATGGTAATTTTTCTATTGGCAGGCAGAATTGGAACATGAAATTTAAGGATGCTACCGTTGCTGCTCTAGCAGCGGCTGAGTTTGCAGAACATGCAAGCCTAGCCGCCATAGGTGTTGTAGAACTTTCAAGGCAATATTGTGTTGATGATGGTGGTTGATGCCATTTAGTTTTCAAGGATGAAAGGTTGGAACATGGGCAATCATTTCCTTGAGATGGTAATGGTAATTTTTCTGTTGGCAGGCAGAATTATAACATGAAATTTAAGGATGCTACCTCTGCTACTCAAGCAGCGGCTGAGTTTGCAGAACATGCAAGCCTAGCTGCCAGATCTGTTGTAGAACTTTCAAGGCAATATTGTGTTGATGATGGTGGTTCGTGCCACTTAGGTTTCAAGAATGAAAGGTTGGAACATGGGCAATCATTTCCTGGAGATGGTGATGGTAATGTTTCTGTTGGTAGGAAGATTTGGAACATGAAATTTAAGGATGCAACATCTGCTGCTCAAGCAGCGGCTAAGTTTGCAGAACATGCAAGCCTAGCTGCCAAAGCTGTTGTAGAACTTTCAAGGCAATATTGTGTTAATGATTGTGGTTTATGCCTCTTAGGTTTCAAGGATGAAAGCTTGGAACATGGGAAATCATTTCCTAGAGATGGTAATTTTTCTGTTGGCAGGCAGAATTGAAACATGAAATTTAAGGATGCTACTTCTTGTGCTCAAGCAACGATTGAGTTTGTAGAATATGCAAGCCTAGCTGCCAGAGCTGTTGGAGAACTTTCAAGGAATTATTATGTTGATGATGGTGGTTCATGCCACTTAGGTTTCAAGAATGAATGGTTGGAACATGGGAAATCATTTCCTGGAGATGGTAATGGTAATTTTTCTGTTGGCAGGCAGAATTGGAACATGAAAATTAAGGATGCTGCCTTTGCTGCTCAAGCAGTGGCTGAGTTTGCAGAACATGCAAGCCTAGCTGCCAGAGCTATTGTAGAACTTTCAAGGTAATATTGTATTGATGATGGTTGTTCATGCCACTTAGGTTTCAAGGATGAAAACATGGAACATGGGCAATCATTTCCTGGAGATGGTAATGGTAATTTTTCTGTTGGAAGGTAGAATGGGAACATGAAATTTAAGGATGCTACCTCTTCGGCCCAAGCAGCGACTCAGTTTGCAGAATATGCAAGCCTAGCTGCGAGAGCTGTTGTAGAACTTTCAAGGCAATATTGTGTGTATGATGGTGGTTCATGCCACTTAGGTTTCAAGGATGAAAGGTTGGAACATGGGCAATCATTTCCTAGAGATGGTAATGGTAATTTTTCTGTTGGCAGGCAGAATTGGAACATTAAATTTAAGGATGCTACCTCTGCTGCTCAAGAAGAAGCTGGCTTTGCAGAACATGCAAGCCTAGGTGTCAGAGCTATTGTAGAACTTTCAAGGCATTATTGTGTTGATGATGGTGGTTCATGCCACTTAGGTTTCAAGGATGAAAGGTTGGAACCTGGGCAATCATTTCCTGGAGATGGTAATTTTTCTATTGGCAGGCAGAATTTGAACATTAAAATTAAGGATGCTACCTCTGCTGCTCAAGCAGAGGCTGAGTTTGCAGAATATGCAAGCCTAGTTGCCACAGCTGTTGTAGAACTTTCAAGGCAATGTTCTGTTGATGATGTTGGTTCATGCCACTTAGGTTTCAAGGATGAAAGGTTGGAACATGGGCAATCATTTCCTTGAGATGGTAATGGTAATTTTTCTGTTGGCAGGCAGAATTGGAACATGAAATTTAAGGATGCTACCTCTTCTGCTCAAGCAGCGACTGAGTTTGTAGAACATGCAAGCCTAGCTTCCAGAGCTGTTGGAGAACTTTCAAGGTAATATTGTGTTGATGATGGTAGTTCATGCCACTTAGGTTTCAAGAATGAATGGTTGGAACATGGGCAATCATTTCCTGGAGATGGTAATGGTAATTTTCCCGTTGGCAGGCAGAATTGGAACATGAAATTTAAGGATGCTACCGCCGCTGCTCAAACATCGGCTGAGTGTGCAGAACATGCAAGCCTAGCTGCCAGAGCTGTTGTAGAACTTTCAAGGCAATATTGTGTTGATGATGGTGGTTCATGCCACTTAGGTTTCAAGGATGAAAGGTTAGAACATGGGCAATCATTTCCTGGAGATGGTGATGGTAATGTTTCTGTTGGCAGGCAAAATTGGAACATAAAATTTAAGTATGCAACATCTGCTGCTCAAGCAGCGGCTAAGTTTGCAGAACATGCAAGCCTAGCTGCCAAAGCTGTTGTAGAACTTTCAAGGCAATATTATGTTAATGATTGTGGTTCATGCCACTTAGGTTTCAAGGATGAAAGGTTGGAACATGGGCAATCATTTCCTGGAGATGGTAATTTTTCTATTGGCAGGCAAAATTGGAACATGAAATTTGAGGATGCTACCTCTGCTACTCAAGCAGCGGCTGAGTTTGCAGAACATGCAAGCCTAGTTGCTAGAGCTGTTGTAGAACTTTAAAGACAATATTCTATTGATGATGGTGGTTCATGCCACTTAGGTTTCAAGGATGAAAGGTTGGTACATGGGCAATCATTTCCTTGAGATGGTGATATTAATTTTTCTGTTGGAAGGAAGAATTGGAACATGAAATTTAAGGATGATACCTCTTGTGCTCAAGCAACTATTGAGTTTACAGAACATGCAAGCCTAGCTGCCAGAGCTGTTGGAGAACTTTCAAGGTAATATTATGTTGATGATAGTGGTTCATGCCACTTAGGTTTCAAGAATGAATGGTTGGAACAGGGGCAATCATTTCCTGGAGATGGTAATGGTAATTTTCCTGTTGGCAGGCAGAATTGGAACATGAAATTTAAGGATGCTACCTCTGCTTCTCAAGAAGCAGCTGACTTTGCAGAACATGCAAGCCTAGGTGTCAGAGCTGTTGTAGAACTTTCAAGGCATTATTGTGTTGATGATGGTGGTTCATGCCACTTAGGTTTCAAGGATGAAATGTTGGAACATGGGCAATCATTTCCTGGAGATGGTAATTTTTCTATTGGCAAGCAGAATTGGAACATGAAATTTAAGGATGCTACCTCTGCTGCTCTAGCCGCGGCTGAGTTTGCAGAACATGCAAGCCTAGCTGCCAGAGCTGTTGTAGAACTTTCAAGGCAATATTGTGTTAATGATGGTGGTTCATGCCACTTAGGTTTCAAGGATGAAAGGTTGGAACATGGGCAATCTTTTCCTGGAGATTGTATTGGTAATTTTTCTATTGGAAGGCAGAATTGGAACATGAAATTTAAGAATGCTACCTCTGCTGCTCAAGTAGCGACTCAGTTTGCAAAACATGCAAGCCTAGCTGTGACAGCTGTTGTAGAACTTTCAAGGAAATATGGTGTTGATGATGGTGGTTCATGCCACTTAGTTTTCAAGGATGAAAGGTTGGAACATGGGCAATCATTTCCTTGAGATGGTAATGGTAATTTTTATGTTGGCAGGCAGAATTGGAACATGAAATTTAAAGATGCTACCACTGCTGCTCAAGCAGCGGCTGAGTTTGCAGAACATGCAAGCCTAGCTGCCAGTGCTGTTGGAGAAATTTTAAGGCAATATTGTGTTGATGATGGTGGTTCATGCCACTTAGGTTTTAAGGATGAAAGGTTAGAACATGGGCAATCATTTCCTGGAGATGGTAATGGCAATTTTTCTATTGGCAGGCAGAATTGGAACATGAAATTTAAGGATGCTACCTCTGTTGCTCAAGCAGCAACTGAGTTTGCAGAACATGCAAGCCTAGCTGCCAGAGATATTGGAGAACTTTCAAGGTAATATTGTGTTGATGATGGTGGGTCATGCCACTTAGTTTTCAAGGATGAATGGTTGGAACATGGGTAATCATTTCCTGGAGATGGTAATGGTAATTTTTCTATTGGCAGGCAGAATTGGAACATGAAATTTAAGGATGCTACCTCTGCCGGTGAAGTAGCTGCCAGAGCTGTTGTAGAACTTTCAAGGCAATATTGTGTTGATGATGGTGGTTCATGCCACTTAGGTTTCAAGGATGAAAGGTTGGAACATGGGCAATCATTTCCTGGAGATGGTAATTTTTCAGTTGGCAGGCAGAATTGGAACATGAAATTTAAGGATGCTACCTCTGCTACTCAAGCAGCGGCTGAGTTTGCAGAAGATGCAAGCCTAGCTGCCAGAGCTGTTGTAGAACTTTCAAGGAAATATTGTGTTGATGATGGTGGTTCATGCCACTTAGGTTTCAAGGATGAAAGGTTGGAACATGGGCAATCTTTTCCTGGAGATGGTATTGGTAATTTTTCTATTGGAAGGCAGAATTGGAACATGAAATTTAAGGATGCTACCTCTTCTGCTCAAGCAGCGACTGAGTTTGCAGAACATGCAAGCCTAGCTGCCAGAGCTGTTGGAGAACTTTCAAGGAAATATTGTGTTGATGATGGTAGTTCATGCCACTTAGGTTTCAAGAATGAATGGTTGGAACATGGGCAATCATTTCCTGGAGATGG
Source organism: Nicotiana tomentosiformis (assembly GCF_000390325.3). NCBI lineage: Eukaryota > Viridiplantae > Streptophyta > Magnoliopsida > Solanales > Solanaceae > Nicotiana > Nicotiana tomentosiformis. The sequence continues at coordinate 241,440 of NW_027174570.1, forward strand.
TAAGGGTAATTTTCCCGTTGGCAGGCAGAATTGGAACATGAAATTTAAGGATGCTACCGCCGCTGCTCAAACATCGGCTGAGTGTGCAGAACATGCAAGCCTAGCTGCCAGAGCTGTTGTAGAACTTTCAAGGCAATATTGTGTTGATGATGGTGGTTCATGCCCCTTAGGTTTCAAGGATGAAAGGTTAGAACATGGGCAATCATTTCCTAGAGATGGTGATGGTAATGTTTCTGTTGGCAGGCAAAATTGGAACATGAAATTTAAGTATGCAACATCTGCTGCTCAAGCAGCGGCTAAGTTTGCAGAACATGCAAGCCTAGCTGCCAAAGCTGTTGTAGAACTTTCAAGGCAATATTATGTTAATGATTGTGGTTCATGCCACTTAGGTTTCAAGGATGAAAGGTTGGAACATGGGCAATCATTTCCTGGAGATGGTAATTTTTCTATTGGCAGGCAAAATTGGAACATGAAATTTGAGGATGCTACCTCTGCTACTCAAGCAGCGGCTGAGTTTGCAGAACATGCAAGCCTAGTTGCTAGAGCTGTTGTAGAACTTTAATGACAATATTCTGTTGATGATGGTGGTTCATGCCACTTAGGTTTCAAGGATGAAAGGTTGGTACATGGGCAATCATTTCCTTGATATGGTGATATTAATTTTTCTGTTGGAAGGAAGAATTGGAACATGAAATTTAAGGATGCTACCTCTTGTGCTCAAGCAACTATTGAGTTTACAGAACATGCAAGCCTAGCTGCCAGAGCTGTTGGAGAACTTTCAAGGCAATATTATGTTGATGATAGTGGTTCATGCCACTTAGGTTTCAAGAATGAATGGTTGGAACAGGGGCAATCATTTGCTGGAGATGGTAATGGTAATTTTCCTGTTGGCAGGCAGAATTGGAACATGAAATTTAAGGATGCTACCTCTGCTTCTCAAGAAGCAGCTGACTTTGCAGAACATGCAAGCCTAGGTGTCAGAGCTGTTGTAGAACTTTCAAGGCATTATTGTGTTAATGATGGTGGTTCATGCCACTTAGGTTTCAAGGATGAAAGGTTGGAAAATGGGCAATCATTTCCTGGAGATGGTAATTTTTCTATTGGCAAGCAGAATTGGAACATGAAATTTAAGGATGCTACCGCCGCTGCTCAAACATCGGCTGAGTGTGCAGAACATGCAAGCCTAGCTGCCAGAGCTGTTGTAGAACTTTCAAGGCAATATTGTGTTGATGATGGTGGTTCATGCCCCTTAGGTTTCAAGGATGAAAGGTTAGAACATGGGCAATCATTTCCTAGAGATGGTGATGGTAATGTTTCTGTTGGCAGGCAAAATTGGAACATGAAATTTAAGTATGCAACATCTGCTGCTCAAGCAGCGGCTAAGTTTGCAGAACATGCAAGCCTAGCTGCCAAAGCTGTTGTAGAACTTTCAAGGCAATATTATGTTAATGATTGTGGTTCATGCCACTTAGGTTTCAAGGATGAAAGGTTGGAACATGGGCAATCATTTCCTGGAGATGGTAATTTTTCTATTGGCAGGCAAAATTGGAACATGAAATTTGAGGATGCTACCTCTGCTACTCAAGCAGCGGCTGAGTTTGCAGAACATGCAAGCCTAGTTGCTAGAGCTGTTGTAGAACTTTAATGACAATATTCTGTTGATGATGGTGGTTCATGCCACTTAGGTTTCAAGGATGAAAGGTTGGTACATGGGCAATCATTTCCTTGAGATGGTGATATTAATTTTTCTGTTGGAAGGAAGAATTGGAACATGAAATTTAAGGATGCTACCTCTTGTGCTCAAGCAACTATTGAGTTTACAGAACATGCAAGCCTAGCTGCCAGAGCTGTTGGAGAACTTTCAAGGCAATATTATGTTGATGATAGTGGTTCATGCCACTTAGGTTTCAAGAATGAATGGTTGGAACAGGGGCAATCATTTGCTGGAGATGGTAATGGTAATTTTCCTGTTGGCAGGCAGAATTGGAACATGAAATTTAAGGATGCTACCTCTGCTTCTCAAGAAGCAGCTGACTTTGCAGAACATGCAAGCCTAGGTGTCAGAGCTGTTGTAGAACTTTCAAGGCATTATTGTGTTAATGATGGTGGTTCATGCCACTTAGGTTTCAAGGATGAAAGGTTGGAAAATGGGCAATCATTTCCTGGAGATGGTAATTTTTCTATTGGCAAGCAGAATTGGAACATGAAATTTAAGGATGCTACCTCTGCTGCTCTAGCCGCGGCTGAGTTTGCAGAACATGCAAGCCTAGCTGCCAGAGCTGTTGTAGAACTTTCAAGGCAATATTGTGTTAATGATGGTGGTTCATGCCACTTAGGTTTCAAGGATGAAAGGTTGGAACATGGGCAATCTTTTCCTGGAGATGGTATTGGTAATTTTTCTATTGGAAGGCAGAATTGGAACATGAAATTTAAGAATGCTACCTCTGCTGCTCAAGTAGCGACTCAGTTTGCAAAACATGCAAGCCTAGCTGTGACAGCTGTTGTAGAACTTTCAAGGAAATATGGTGTTGATGATAGTGGTTCATGCCACTTAGTTTTCAAGGATGAAAGGTTGGAACATGGGCAATCATTTCCTTGAGATGGTAATGGTAATTTTTATGTTGGCAGGCAGAATTGGAACATGAAATTTAAAGATGCTACCACTGCTGCTCAAGCAGCGGCTGAGTTTGCAGAACATGCAAGCCTAGCTGCCAGTGCTGTTGGAGAAATTGTAAGGCAATATTGTGTTGATGATGGTGGTTCATGCCACTTAGGTTTTAAGGATGAAAGGTTAGAACATAGGCAATAATTTCCTGGAGATGGTAATGGCAATTTTTCTATTGGCAGGCAGAATTGGAACATGAAATTTAAGGATGCTACCTCTGTTGCTCAAGCAGCAACTGAGTTTGCAGAACATGCAAGCCTAGCTGCCAGAGATATTGGAGAACTTTCAAGGTAATATTGTGTTGATGATGGTGGGTCATGCCACTTAGTTTTCAAGGATGAATGGTTGGAACATGGGTAATCATTTCCTGGAGATGGTAATGATAATTTTTCTATTGGCAGGCAGAATTGGAACATGAAATTTAAGGATGCTACCTCTGCCGGTGAAGTAGCGACTGAGTTTGCAGAACATGCAAGCCTAGCTGCCAGAGCTGTTGTATAACATTCAAGGCAATATTGTGTTGATGATGGTGGTTCATGCTACTTAGTTTTAAAGGATGAAAGGTTAGAACATGGGAAATCATTTCCTTGAAATGGTAATGGTAATTTTTCTGTTGGCAGGCAGAATTGGAACATGAAATTTATGGATGCTACCTCTATTGCTCAAGTAGCGACTGAGTTTGTAGAACATGCAAGCCTAGCTGCCAGAGATGTTGTAGAACTTTCAAGGTAATATTGTGTTGATGATGGTGGTTCATCCCACTTAAGTTTCAAGGATGAAAGATTGGAACATGGGCAATCATTTCCTTGAGATGGTACTGGTAATTTTTTTGTTGGTAGGCAGTATTGGAACATGAAATTTAAGGATGCTACCTCTGCTGCTCAAGCAACGGCTGAATTTTCAGAACATGCAAGCCTAGCTGCCAGAGATGTTGGAGAACTTTCAAGGCAATCTTATGTTGATTATGGTGTTTCATGCCACTTATGTTTCAAGGATGAAAGGTTGGAACATGGGCAATGATTTCCTGGAGATGGTAATGGTAATTTTTCTATTGGCAGGCAGAATTGGAACATGAAATTTAAGAATGCTACCTCTGCTGCTCAAGTAGCAACTGAGTTTGCAGAACATGCAAGCTTAGCTGCCAGAGATATTGGAGAACTGTCCAGGTAATATTGTATTGATGATGGTGGGTCATGCTACTTAGTTTTCAAGGATGAATGGTTGGAACATGGGTAATCATTTCCTTGAGATGGTAATGGTAATTGTTCTGTTGGCAGGCAGTATTGGAACATGAAATTTAAGGATGCTACCTCTGCTGCTCAAGTAGCGACTGAGTTTGCAGAACTTGCAGGCCTAGCAACAAGAGCTGTTGTAGAACTTTCAAGGCAATATTGTGTTGATGATGGTGTTTCATGCCAATTAAGTTTCAAGGATGAAATGTTGGAACATGGGCAATCATTTCCTGGAAATGGTAATGGTAATTTTTTTTTGGCAGGCAGAATTGGAACATGAAATTTAAGGATGCTACCTCTACCGCTCAAGTAGCGACTGAGTTTACAGAATATGCAAGCCTAGCTGCCAGAGCTGTTGTAGAACATTCAAGGCAATGTTGTGTTGACGATGGTGGTTCATGCTACTTAGTTTTAAAGGATGAAAGGTTGGAACATGGGAAATCATTTCCTTGAGATGGTAATGGTAATTTTTCTGTTGGCAGGCAGAATTGGAACATGAAATTTATGGATGCTACCTCTATTGCTCAAGTAGCGACTGAGTTTGTAGAACATGCAAGCCTAGCTGCCAGGGCTGTTGTACAACTTTCAAGGTAATATTGTGTTGATGATGGTGGTTCATCCCACTTAGGTTTCAAGGATGAAAGATTGGAACATGGGCAATCATTTCCTTGAGATGGTAATGGTAATTGTTTTGTTGGTAGGCAATATTGGAACATGAAATTTAAGGATGCTACCTCTGCTGCTCAAGCAACGGCTGAATTTTCAGAACATGCAAGCCTAGCTGCCAGAGATGTTGGAGAACTTTCAAGGCAATCTTGTGTTGATTATGGTGTTTCATGCCACTTAGGTTTCAAGGATGAAAGGTTGGAACATGGGCAATGATTTCCTGGAGATGGTAATGGTAATTTTTCTATTGGCAGGCAGAATTGGAACATGAAATTTAAGGATGCTACCTCTGCTGCTCAAGTAGCAACTGAGTTTGCAGAACATGCAAGCCTAGCTGCCAGAGATGTTGGAGAACTTTCAAGGTAATATTGTGTTAATGATGGTGGGTCATGCCACTTAGTTTTCAAGGATTAATGGTTGGAACATGGGTAATCATTTCCTTGAGATGGTAGTGGTAATTGTTCTGTTGGCAGGCAGTATTGGAACATGAAATTTAAGGATGCTACATCTGCTGCTCAAGTAGCAACTGAGTTTGCAGAACTTGCAGGCCTAGCAACAAGAGCTGTTGTAGAACTTTCAAAGCAATATTTTGTTGATGATGGTGTTTCATGCCAATTAAATTTCAAGGATGAAATGTTGGAACATGGGCAATCATTTCCTGGAGATGGTAATGGTAATTTTTCTATTGGCAGGCAGAATTGGAACATGAAATTTAAGGATGCTACCTCTGCCGCTCAAGTAGCGACTGAGTTTGCAGAACATGCAAGCCTAGCTGCCAGGGCTGTTGTAGAACTTTCAAGGTAATATTGTGTTGATGATGGTGGTTCATCCCACTTAGGTTTCAAGGATGAAAGATTGGAACATGGGCAATTATTTCCTTGAGATGGTAATGGTAATTGTTTTGTTGGTAGGCAATATTGGAACATGAAATTTAAGGATGCTACCTCTGCTGCTCAAGCAACGGCTGAATTTTCAGAACATGCAAGCCTAGCTGCCAGAGATGTTGGAGAACTTTCAAGGCAATCTTGTGTTGATTATGGTGTTTCATGCCACTTAGGTTTCAAGGATGAAAGGTTGGAACATGGGCAATGATTTCCTGGAGATGGTAATGGTAATTTTTCTATTGGCAGGCAGAATTGGAACATGAAATTTATGGATGCTACCTCTGCTGCTCAAGTAGCAACTGAGTTTGCAGAACATGCAAGCCTAGCTGCCAGAGATGTTGGAGAACTTTCAAGGTAATATTGTGTTGATGATGGTGGGTCATGCCACTTAGTTTTCAAGGATGAATGGTTGGAACATGGGTAATCATTTCCTTGAGATGGTAGTGGTAATTGTTCTGTTGGCAGGCAGTATTGGAACATGAAATTTAAGGATGCTACATCTGCTGCTCAAGTAGCGACTGAGTTTGCAGAACATGCAAGCCTAGCTGCCAGGGCTGTTGTAGAACTTTCAAGGTAATATTGTGTTGATGATGGTGGTTCATCCCACTTAGGTTTCAAGGATGAAAGATTGGAACATGGGCAATTATTTCCTTGAGATGGTAATGGTAATTGTTTTGTTGGTAGGCAATATTGGAACATGAAATTTAAGGATGCTACCTCTGCTGCTCAAGCAACGGCTGAATTTTCAGAACATGCAAGCCTAGCTGCCAGAGATGTTGGAGAACTTTCAAGGCAATCTTGTGTTGATTATGGTGTTTCATGCCACTTAGGTTTCAAGGATGAAAGGTTGGAACATGGGCAATGATTTCCTGGAGATGGTAATGGTAATTTTTCTATTGGCAGGCAGAATTGGAACATGAAATTTATGGATGCTACCTCTGCTGCTCAAGTAGCAACTGAGTTTGCAGAACATGCAAGCCTAGCTGCCAGAGATGTTGGAGAACTTTCAAGGTAATATTGTGTTGATGATGGTGGGTCATGCCACTTAGTTTTCAAGGATGAATGGTTGGAACATGGGTAATCATTTCCTTGAGATGGTAATGGTAATTGTTCTGTTGGCAGGCAGTATTGGAACATGAAATTTATGGATGCTACCTCTATTGCTCAAGTTGCGACTGAGTTTGTAGAACATGCAAGCCTAGCTGCCAGGGCTGTTGTACAACTTTCAAGGTAATATTGTGTTGATGATGGTGGTTCATCCCACTTAGGTTTCAAGGATGAAAGATTGGAACATGGGCAATCATTTCCTGGAGATGGTAATGGTAATTTTTCTATTGGCAGGCAGAATTGGAACATGAAATTTAAGGATGCTACCTCTGCCGCTCAAGTAGCGACTGAGTTTGCAGAACATGCAAGCCTAGCTACCAGGGCTGTTGTAGAACTTTCAAGGTAATATTGTGTTGATGATGGTGGTTCATCCCACTTAGGTTTCAAGGATGAAAGATTGGAACATGGGCAATTATTTCCTTGAGATGGTAATGGTAATTGTTTTGTTGGTAGGCAATATTGGAACATGAAATTTAAGGATGCTACCTCTACTGCTCAAGCAACGGCTGAATTTTCAGAACATGCAAGCCTAGCTGCCAGAGATGTTGGAGAACTTTCAAGGCAATCTTGTGTTGATTATGGTGTTTCATGCCACTTAGGTTTCAAGGATGAAAGGTTGGAACATGGGCAATGATTTCCTGGAGATGGTAATGGTAATTTTTCTATTGGCAGGCAGAATTGGAACATGAAATTTATGGATGCTACCTCTGCTGCTCAAGTAGCAACTGAGTTTGCAGAACATGCAAGCCTAGCTGCCAGAGATGTTGGAGAACTTTCAAGGTAATATTGTGTTGATGATGGTGGGTCATGCCACTTAGTTTTCAAGGATGAATGGTTGGAACATGGGTAATCATTTCCTTGAGATGGTAGTGGTAATTGTTCTGTTGGCAGGCAGTATTGGAACATGAAATTTAAGGATGCTACATCTGCTGCTCAAGTAGCGACTGAGTTTGCAGAACTTGCAGGCCTAGCAACAAGAGCTGTTGTAGAACTTTCAAAGCAATATTGTGTTGATGATGGTGTTTCATGCCAATTAAATTTCAAGGATGAAATGTTGGAACATGGGCAATCATTTCCTGGAGATGGTAATGGTAATTTTTCTATTGGCTGGCAGAATTGGAACATGAAATTTAAGGATGCTACCTCTGCCGCTCAAGTTGCGACTGAGTTTGCAGAACATGCAAGCCTAGCTGCCAGAGCTTTTGTAGAACATTCAAGGCAATATTGTGTTGATGATGGTGGTTCATGCTACTTAGTTTTAAAGGATGAAAGGTTGGAACATGGGTAATCATTTCCTTGAGATGGTAGTGGTAATTGTTCTGTTGGCAGGCAGTATTGGAACATGAAATTTAAGGATGCTACATCTGCTGCTCAAGTAGCGACTGAGTTTGCAGAACTTGCAGGCCTAGCAACAAGAGCTGTTGTAGAACTTTCAAAGCAATATTGTGTTGATGATGGTGTTTCATGCCAATTAAATTTCAAGGATGAAATGTTGGAACATGGGCAATCATTTCCTGGAGATGGTAATGGTAATTTTTCTATTGGCTGGCAGAATTGGAACATGAAATTTAAGGATGCTACCTCTGCCGCTCAAGTTGCGACTGAGTTTGCAGAACATGCAAGCCTAGCTGCCAGAGCTTTTGTAGAACATTCAAGGCAATATTGTGTTGATGATGGTGGTTCATGCTACTTAGTTTTAAAGGATGAAAGGTTGGAACATGGGAAATCATTTCCTTGAGATGGTAATGGTAATTTTTCTGTTGGCAGGCAGAATTGGAACATGAAATTTATGGATGCTACCTCTATTGCTCAAGTAGCGACTGAGTTTGTAGAACATGCAAGCCTAGCTGCCAGAGCTGTTGTAGAACATTCAAGGTAATATTGTGTTGATGATGGTGGTTCATCCCACTTAGGTTTCAAGGATGAAAGATTGGAACATGGGCAATCATTTCCTTGAGATGGTAATGGTAATTTTTTTGTTGGTAGGCAGTATTGGAACATGAAATTTAAGGATGCTACCTCTGCTGCTCAAGCAACGGCTGAATTTTCAGAACATGCAAGCCTAGCTGCCACAGATGTTGGAGAACTTTCAAGGCAATCTTGTGTTGATTATGGTGGTTCATGCCACTTAGGTTTCAAGGATGAAAGGTTGGAACATGGGCAATGATTTCCTGGAGATGGTAATGGTAATTTTTCTATTGGCAGGCAGAATTGGAACATGAAATTTAAGGATGCGACCTCTGCTGCTTATGTAGCAACTGAGTTTGCAGAACATGCAAGCCTAGCTGCCAGAGATGTTGGAAAACTTTCAAGGTTTTATTGTGTTGATGATGGTGTTTCATGCCAATTAAGTTTCAAGGATGAAAGGTTGGAATATGGGAAATCATTTCCTTGAGATGGTAACGGTAATTTTTCTGTTGGCAGGCAGAATTGGAACATAAATTTTATGGATGCTACCTCTATTGCTCAAGTAGCGACTGAGTTTGTAGAACATGCAAGCCTAGCTGCCATAGCTGTTGTAGAACTTTCAAGGTAATATTGTGTTGATGATGGTGGTTCATCCCACTTAGGTTTCAAGGATGAAAGATTGGAACATGGGCAATCATTTCCTTGAGATGGTAATGGTAATTTTTTTGTTGGTAGGCAGTATTGGAACATGAAATTTAAGGATGCTACCTCTGCTGCTCAAGCAACGGCTGAATTTTTAGAACATGCAAGCCTAGCTGCCAGAGATGTTGGAGAACTTTCAAGGCAATCTTGTGTTGATTATGGTGTTTCATGCCACTTAGGTTTCAAGGATGAAAGGTTGGAACATGGGCAATGATTTCCTGGAGATGGTAATGGTAATTCTTCTATTGGCAGGCAGAATTGGAACATGAAATTTAAGGATGCTACCTCTGCTGCTCAAGTAGCAACTGAGTTTGCAGAACATGCAAGCCTAGCTGCAAGAGATGTTGGAGAACTTTCAAGGTAATATTGTGTTGATGATGGTGTTTCATGCCAATTAAGTTTCAAGGATGAAAGGTTGGAACATGGGAAATCATTTCCTTGAGATGGTAACAGTAATTTTTCTGTTGGCAGGCAGAATTGGAACATAAAATTTATGGATGCTACCTCTATTGCTCAAGTAGCGACTGAGTTTGTAGAACATGCAAGCCTAGCTACCAGAGCTGTTGTAGAACTTTCAAGGTAATATTGTGTTGATGATGGTGGTTCATCCCACTTAGGTTTCAAGGATGAAAGATTGGAACATGGGCAATCATTTCCTTGAGATGGTAATGGTAATTTTTTTGTTGGTAGGCAGTATTAGAACATGAAATTTAAGGATGCTACCTCTGCTGCTCAAGCAACAGCTGAATTTTAAGAACATGCAAGGCTAGCTGCCAGAGATGTTGGAGAACTTTCAAGGCAATCTTGTGTTGATTATGGTGTTTCATGCCACTTAGGTTTCAAGGATGAAAGGTTGGAACATGGGCAATGATTTCCTGGAGATGGTAATGGTAATTTTTCTATTGGCAGGCAGAATTGGAACATGAAATTTAAGGATGCTACCTCTACTGCTCAAGTAGCAACTGAGTTTGCAGAACATGCAAGCCTAGCTGCCAGAGATGTTGGAGAACTTTCAAGGTAATATTGTGTTGATGATGGTGGGTCATGCCACTTAGTTTTCAAGGATGAATGGTGGGAACATGGGTAATCATTTCCTTGAGATGGTAATGGTAATTGTTCTGTTGGCAGGCAGTATTGGAACATGAAATTTAAGGATGCTACCTCTGCCGCTCAAGTAGCGACTGAGTTTGCAGAACATGCAAGCCTAGCTGCCAGAGCTGTTGTAGAACATTGAAGGCAATATTGTGTTGATGATGGTGGTTCATGCCACTTAGTTTTCAAGGATGAATGGTTAGAACATGGGTAATCATTTCCTTGAGATAGTAATGGTAATTGTTCTGTTGGCAGCAGTATTGGAACATGAAATTTAAGGATGCTACCTCTGCCGCTCAAGTAGCGACTGAGTTTGCAGAACATGCAAGCCTAGCTGCCAGAGCTGTTGTAGAACATTGAAGGCAATATTGTGTTGATGATGGTGGTTCATGCCACTTAGTTTTCAAGGATGAATGGTTGGAACATGGGTAATCATTTCCGTGAGATAGTAATGGTAATTGTTCTGTTGGCAGGCAGAATTGGAACATGAAATTTAACGATGCTACCTCTGCTGCTCAAGTAGCGATTGAGTTTGCAGAACATGCAAGCCTAGCTGCCAGAGCTGTTGTAGAACATTCAAGGCAATATTGTGTTGATGATGGTGGTTCATGCCACTTAGTTTTCAAGGATGAATGGTTGGAACATGGGTAATCATTTCCTTGAGATGGTAATGGTAATTGTTCTGTTGGCAGGCAGTATAGGAACATGAAATTTAAGGATGCTACCTCTACCGCTCAAGTAGCGACTGAGTTTACAGAATATGCAGGCCTAGCTGCCAGAGCTGTTGTAGAACATTCAAGGCAATGTTGTGTTGATGATGGTGGTTCATGCTACTTAGTTTTAAAGGATGAAAGGTTGGAACATGGGAAATCATTTCCTTGAGATGGTAATGGTAATTTTTCTGTTGGCAGGCAGAATTGGAACATGAAATTTATGGATGCTACCTCTATTGCTCAAGTAGCGACAGAGTTTGTAGAACATGCAAGCCTAGCTGCCAAAGCTGTTATAGAACTTTCAAGGTAATATTGTGTTGATGATGGTGGTTCATCCCACTTAGGTTTCAAGGATGAAAGATTGGAACATGGGCAATCATTTCCTTGAGATGGTAATGGTAATTTTTTTGTTGGTAGGCAGTATTGGAACATGAAATTTAAGGATGCTACCTCTGCTGCTCAAGCAACGGCTGAATTTTCAGAACATGCAAGCCTAGCTGCCAGAGATGATGGAGAACTTTCAAGGCAATCTTGTGTTGATTATGGTGTTTCATGCCACTTAGGTTTCAAGGATGAAAGGTTGGAACATGGGCAATGACTTCCTGGAGATGGTAATGGTAATTTTTCTATTGGCAGGCAGAATTGGAACATGAAATTTAAGGATGCTACCTCTGCTGCTCAAGTAGCAACTGAGTTTGCAGAACATGCAAGCCTAGCTGCCAGAGATGTTGGAGAACTTTCAAGGTAATATTGTGTTAATGATGGTGGGTCATGCCACTTAGTTTTCAAGGATGAATGGTTGGAACATGGGTAATCATTTCCTTGAGATGGTAATGGTAATTGTTCTGTTGGCAGGCAGTATTGGAACATGAAATTTAAGGATGCTACCTCTGCCGCTCAAGTAGCGACTGAGTTTGCAGAACATGCAAGCCTAGCTGCCAGAGCTGTTGTAGAACATTCAAGGCAATATTGTGTTGATGATGGTGGTTCATGCCACTTAGTTTTCAAGGATGAATGGTTGGAACATGGGAAATCATTTCCTTGAGATGGTAACAGTAATTTTTCTGTTGGCAGGCAGAATTGGAACATAAAATTTATGGATGCTACCTCTATTGCTCAAGTAGCGACTGAGTTTGTAGAACATGCAAGCCTAGCTACCAGAGCTGTTGTAGAACTTTCAAGGTAATATTGTGTTGATGATGGTGGTTTATCCCACTTAGGTTTCAAGGATGAAAGATTGGAACATGGGCAATCATTTCCTTGAGATGGTAATGGTAATATTTTTGTTGGTAGGCAGTATTGGAACATGAAATTTAAGGATGCTACCTCTGCTGCTCAAGCAACGGCTGAATTTTCAGAACATGCAAGGCTAGCTGCCAGAGATGTTGGAGAACTTTCAAGGCAATCTTGTGTTGATTATGGTGTTTCATGCCACTTAGGTTTCAAGGATGAAAGGTTGGAACATGGGCAATGATTTCCTGGAGATGGTAATGGTAATTTTTCTATTGGCAGGCAGAATTGGAACATGAAATTTAAGGATGCTACCTCTGCTGCTCAAGTAGCAACTGAGTTTGCAGAACATGCAAGCCTAGCTGCCAGAGATGTTGGAGAACTTTCAAGGTAATATTGTGTTGATGATGGTGGGTCATGCCACTTAGTTTTCAAGGATGAATGGTTGGAACATGGGTAATCATTTCCTTGAGATGGTATTGGTAATTGTTCTATTGGCAGGCAGTATTGGAACATGAAATTTACGGATGCTACCTCTGCCGCTCAAGTAGCGACTGAGTTTGCAGAACATGCAAGCCTAGCTGCCAGAGCTGTTGTAGAACATTCAAGGCAATATTGTGTTGATGATGGTGGTTCATGCCACTTAGTTTTCAAGGATGAATGGTTGGAACATGGGTAATCATTTCCTTGAGATAGTAATGGTAATTGTTCTATTGGCAGGCAGTATTGGAACATGAAATTTAAGGATGCTACCTCTGCCGCTCAAGTAGCGACTGAGTTTGCAGAACATGCAAGCCTAGCTGCCAGAGCTGTTGTAGAACATTCAAGGCAATATTGTGTTGATGATGGTAATTCATGCCACTTAGTTTTCAAGGATGAATGGTTGGAACATGGGTAATCATTTCCTTGAGATGGTAATGATAATTGTTCTGTTGGCAGGCAGTATTGGAACATGAAATTTAAGGATGCTACCTCTACCGCTCAAGTAGCGACTGAGTTTACAGAATATGCAAGCCTAGCTGCCAGAGCTGTTGTAGAACATTCAAGGCAATGTTGTGTTGATGATGGTGGTTCATGCCAATTAAGTTTCAAGGATGAAAGGTTGGAACATGGGAAATCATTTCCTTGAGATGGTAATGGTAATTTTTCTGTTGGAAGGCAGAATTGGAACATAAAAATTTATGGATGCTACCTCTATTGCTCAAGTAGCGACTGAGTTTGTAGAACTTGCAAGCCTAGCTGCCAGAGCTGTTGTAGAACTTTCAAGGTAATATTGTGTTGATGATGGTGGTTCATCCCACTTAGGTTTCAAGGATAAAAGATTGGAACATGGGCAATCATTTCCTTGAGATGGTAATGGTAATATTTTTTTTGGTAGGCAGTATTGGAACATGAAATTTAAGGATGCTATCTCTGCTGCTCAAGCAACGGCTGAATTTTCAAAACATGCAAGCCTAGCTGCCAGAGATGTTGGAGAACTTTCAAGGCAATCTTGTGTTGATTATGGTGTTTCATGCCACTTAGGTTTCAATGATGAAAGGTTGGAACATGGGCAATGATTTCCTTGAGATGGTAATGGTAATTTTTCTATTGGCAGGCAAAATTGGAACATGAAATTTAAGGATGCTACCTCTGCTGCTCAAGTAGCAACTGAGTTTGCAGAACATGCAAGCCTAGCTGCCAGAGATGTTGGAGAACTTTCAAGGTAATATTGTGTTGATGATGGTGGGTCATGCCACTTAGTTTTCAAGGATGAATGGTTGGAACATGGGTAATCATTTCCTTGAGATGGTATTGGTAATTGTTCTATTGGCAGGCAGTATTGGAACATGAAATTTAACGATGCTACCTCTGCTGCTCAAGTAGCGATTGAGTTTGCAGAACTTGCAGGCCTAGCAACAAGAGCTGTTGTAGAACTTTCTAGGCAATATTGTGTTGATGATGGTGTTTCATGCCAATTAAGTTTCAAGGATGAAATGTTGGAACATGGGCAATCATTTCCTGGAGATGGTAATGGTAATTTTTCTATTGGCAGGCAGAATTGGAACATGAAATTTAAGGATGCTACCTCTGCCGCTCAAGTAGCGACTGAGTTTGCAGAATATGCAAGCCTAGCTGCCAAAGCTGTTGTAGAACATTCAAGGCAATATTGTGTTGATGATGGTGGTTCATGCTACATAGTTTTCAAGGATGAAAGGTTGGAACATGGGAAATCATTTCCTTGAGATGGTAATGGTAATTTTTTTGTTGGCAGGCAAAATCGGAACATGAAATTTATGGATGCTACCTCTGCTGCTCAAGCAACGGCTGAATTTTCAAAACATGCAAGCCTAGCTGCCAGAGATGTTGGAGAACTTTCAAGGCAATCTTGTGTTGATTATGGTGTTTCTTGCCACTTAGGTTTCAAGGATGAAAGGTTGGAACATGGGCAATGATTTCCTTGAGATGGTAATGGTAATTTTTCTATTGGCAGGCAGAATTGGAACATGAAATTTAAGGATGCTACCTCCGCTGCTCAAGTAGCAACTGTGTTTGCATAACATGCAAGCCTAGCTGCCAGAGATGTTGGAGAACTTTCAAGGTAATATTGTGTTGATGATGGTGGGTCATGTCACTTAGTTTTCAAGGATGAATGGTTGGAACATGGGTAATTATTTCCTTGAGATGGTAATGGTAATTGTTCTATTGGCAGGCAGTACTGGAACATGAAATTTAAGGATGCTACCTCTGCTGCTCAAGTAGCGACTGAGTTTGCAGAACTTGCAGGCCTAGCAACAAGAGATGTTGTAGAACTTTCAAGGCAATATTGTGTTGATGATGGTGTTTCATGCCAATTAAGTTTCAATGATGAAATGTTGGAACATGGGCAATCATTTCCTGGAGATGGTAATGGTAATTTTTCTATTGGCAGGCAGAATTGGAACATAAAATTTAAGGATGCTACCTCTGCCGCTCAAGTAGCGACTGAGTTTGCAGAATATGCAAGCCTAGCTGCCAGAGCTGTTGTAGAACATTCAAGGCAATATTGTGTTGATGATGGTGGTTCATGCTACTTAGTTTTCAAGGATGAAAGGTTGGAACATGGGAAATCATTTCCTTGAGATGGTAATGGTAATTTTTTTGTTGGCAGGCAGAATCGGAACATGAAATTTATGGATGCTACCTCTATTGCTCAAGTAGCGACTGAGTTTGTAGAACATGCAAGCCTAGCTGCCAGAGCTGTTGTAGAACTTTCAAGGTAATATTGTGTTGATGATGGTGGTTCATCCCACTTAGGTTTCAAGGATGAAAGATTGGAACATGGGCAATCATTTCCTTGAGATGGTAATGGTAATTTTTTTGTTGGTAGGCAGTATCGGAACATGAAATTTAAGGATGCTACCTCTGCTGCTCAAGCAACGGCTGAATTTTCAGAACATACAAGCCTAGCTGCCAGAGATGTTGGAGAACGTTCAAGGCAATATTGTGTTGATGATGGTGTTTCATGCCACTTTGGTTTCAAGGATGAAAGGTTGGAACATGGGCAATAATTTCCTGGAGATGGTAATGGTAATTTTTCTATTGGCAGGCAAAATTAGAACATTAAATTTAAGGATGCTACCTCTGCTGCTCAAGTAGCAACTGAGTTTGCAGAACATGCAAGCCTAGCTGCCAGAGTTGTTGTAGAACTTTCAAGGTAATATTGTGTTGATGATAGTGGTTCATGCTACATAGTTTTCAAGGATGAAAGGTTGGAACATGGGAAATCATTTCCTTGAGATGGTAATGGTAATTTTTTTGTTGGCAGGCAAAATCGGAACATGAAATTTATGTATGCTACCTCTGCTGCTCAAGCAACAGCTGAATTTGTAGAACATGCAAGCCTAGCTGCCAGAGCTGTTGTAGAACCTTCAAGGTAATATTGTGTTGATTATGGTGGTTCATCCCACTTAGGTTTCAAGAATGAAAGATTGGAACATGGGAAATCATTTTCTTGAGATGGTAATGATAATTTTTTTGTTGGTAGGCAGTATTGGAACATGAAATTTAAGGATGCTACCTCTACTGCTCAAGCAACGGCTGAATTTTCAGAACATGCAAGCCTAGCTGCCAGAGATGTTGGAGAACTTTCAAGGCAATCTTGTGTTGATTATGGTGTTTCATGCCACTTAGGTTTCAAGGATGAAAGGTTGGAACATGGGCAATGATTTCCTTGAGATGGTAATGGTAATTGTTCTGTTGGCAGGCAGAATTGGAAGGTGAAATTTAAGGATGCTACCTCTGCTGCTCAAGTAGCAACTGAGCTTGCAGAAAATGCAAGCCTAGCTGCCACAGATGTTGGAGAACTTTCAAGGTAATATTATGTTGATGATGGTGGGTCATGCCACTTAGTTTTCAAGGATGAATGGTTGGAACATGGGTAATCATTTCCTTGAGATGGTAATGGTAATTGTTCTGTTGGCAGGCAGTATTGGAACATGAAATTTAAGGATTCTACCTCTGCTGCTCAAGTAGCGACTGAGTTTGCAGAACTTGCAGGCCTAAAAACAAGAGCTGTTGTAGAACTTTCAAGGCAATATTGTGTTGATGATGGTGTTTCATGCCAATTAAGTTTCAAGGATGAAAGGTTGGATCATGGGAAATCATTTCCTTGAGATGGTAATGGTAATTTTTCTGCTGGCAGGCATAATTGGAACATAAAATTTATGGATGCTACCTCTATTGCTCAAGTAGAAACTGAGTTTGTAGAACATGCAAGCCTAGCTGCCAGAGCTGTTGTAGAACTTTCAAGGTAATATTGTGTTGATGATGGTGGTTCATCCCACTTATCAATTAAATACACTATACCAATTATAATTGATAAAAATAATAAAAAATTAACAAGTAAAAATCCTAAAAAAGAAAAGAAAACAATAACAAAATTACAGGAATTATATAAAGAATATAAAACCACGAAAAAGGATAAATTAATAAACAAAATGTCAAAACTAGAATATAAGTATATCTTACAACTTAAGATTAAACATAAAATATGAATAAAGAAGAATTTGCGGTAGACGAAAAAACATACGAAAATTTGGATGGATTAAAAATAAAAATAATAACTTCAAATATAGGAAGAAGATATAAGAAAGTAGGAGAAAACATATATTTAATGTTAGAAAAAGAAACTGCAAGATTAGAAGATAGTTTAACAGCAATGACAAGAATAATAAAAGAAAATGAAGAAATTGATAGGAAAAATGAAATTGAAAAAATTAGGCAACAAGCTAAAAAAGAATTACAGCAAGTGGAAGAAAACAAAAACACCAGGATAATGGAATTAGAAAAAGAATTAGCAATATTAAAAGAATTGTATGAAAACAAACAGAGAGAAAGAGAAAAGAAAAAAGAATTAGAGCAAGAAGAAAGATTGAAGGAAGAAATAGAAAAATTTAGGGAAAAATTAAAAGAGGACATAGAAGTAAAACTTGAAGAAATAAATGAAACTAATAATGAAAATGAACAGAATACAGAAAGTTCAGAAGATTCAGAAATAAGTGAAACATATACAGAACTTATAACTAAAACAAATAACATAATAAATCCAGAAATATATGCCGGAGATATAAGCGAAAAACCAAGTACATCAAAAGAAAGAAAATACAAACAAACAATACCAACATATTACAATAATAATTATGAACGAAGTGACAGAAGTAAAGTATTATGGGATAAAAGATTAAACAGAAAATGGACACCAAAAACAATAAATGAACAATATAACTTTTTGGACTTAGATTGCGTAGAAGACGTTAATAAAATAATACAACTATGGGTAGGATATATATCAAAACAATTAATAGATAATAAAATACCAATTCCAGAAGCACCAGGATATATAGAAAGGACAATAATAGGAACAGTAAAATTATGGATACAAAATCTAAATGATGAAAGTATAAAAGCATTAAGAAGTAATAAAAAATTCGATGGTGAATCAGCTACAACAACTATAGACATATTAATAAAATATGAATTAGCTATAAGAAATGAATTTAGTAGTATGACAACAGAAATAGAAGAGCAACAAAAAGAAAAAACAGTAAGTAGAAATCTAATGAACAAACTAGCTATATGTAACATGTGTTACATAGACGAATATACGTGTGCATTTAAAGAATATTACTATAAAGGAACATATAGTGTTGAAGAAGGAAAAGAAATCAGAAAAATATACTTTACAAAATTACCAGAACCTTTTAGTTCTAAAATAATAAGAGATTGGGAAAAAGCAGGATTAGAAGATACCTTAGGAGCTAGAATTAGATATTTAAAGAATTGGTTTATAGAATTATGTGAAAAACATAAAGAAGAAATTAAAATGGAAAAAACACTGATAAAAAACCTTACATGTTGTAAAATTAAAACTGCACCCCAGTTTGGATGTACAGATAATTATTATAAAAAGAAAAATTATAAAAGAAAATATAAAAAATATAGAAGAAATAAGTTAAAATATAAGTATAAAAACCCGAGGAAAAGATATTATATAAAAGATTACAAAAGAAAAAGACCATATAGAATTAAGAAAAAATTATCCGAATGTACTTGTTACAATTGTGGAAAATTAGGACACCTAGCCAAAGATTGTAAATTACCTAGAGACCCTAAAAAGAAACAAATAACAGAAATTAACACTGATAATGAAGAATACATGCAACTAGACTATATAGATTATGAATTAGATAGTGAAGATAGTATTTATGAATTAGAACCTGAATTAGAAACAGAAATAGAATCAGAAAAAGAACTATCAGATATAGAGGAAAATGACTGAAAACGATATACAAATAATAAGCAGAGAAGAATATAAGGATGAAGAATCAAGTGAACAAAAAGTAATATTTGATAATGATATTTTTGAAAAAATAAAAGGAAAAGATTTAGATTTAAGCATCGGTAAAATATTAGAAGTACCAACAATAAAAAACTGGTTCAAAATTAAAAAAGAAGAATATTATGTAATAAGTCAAAAAGAACATATAATAGATTGTAAATATACTAGAGGAAAAGCTAAAATACCTATAATAAATAAAAGAACAATAAATAAAGAAATTCAGAATATAAAAGCAAAAAATCCGATCAAATATGTACACTTAGGAGGAACAGAAATACTTATAAAAGCCTGTTTTAGAGAAGGGATAGATACACCAATAGAAATATATTTAGCAGATGATAGAATAGTACAACCTATAGAAAAGAGTATAATTTGTGCAATAAAAGGAAATTTGATATACCAAAAATTTAAATTTATAATTAGTGCTAATTATACAGTAGCATTAAAAGATGCTAATATAGATAAATCACTAGTATTGTACTGGAAAATGTCAGGAATAGAGCTGGCACCAGGAAGTAAAATATTTACAGCAAAATGTAAAAATTTATATATATTAACAACCAATCACAAAATAACAGCACGAAATAAGATTGAAAAAATAAAGATAGAAAACCCATTTGATAGTATAATATCAGTCATAGACAATAATGATTATAGTTACAAAGATATAGATATGGAAGGAGATTTAGAAATAGTAAGAGAAAGACTAAGCACATCTAAAAGAATAAATTATGAATCCCCACAAACTACATCTTCAAGAGCAAGTACCTCGAGAAGATTAGAATATACAAACCCACAAAGATTAATAAAAGAACCGGAGTTACACAACTATTATATAACAGGAGTAATAGATCAAAGAAAATACCTAATAATGATAAATACTGGACAAGAAGACAATTATATAACTAAAGAACTAGTTAAAGAAAGTGAAATAATAACTACAGAAACAATATGCCCAGGATTACCTAAAAATTTGGTAGGAACAGAAGAAATAACAAAGAAGGAACTAATTATTGGAGGAATCCCAGTAGAAATAGAATTTAATATTTACCAAGGAAATGAAAATATTACCTTAGGAATAAAATGGTTAGAAACAGTTAAACCATATAACCTAGGAGATAGACATCTTATAATAACATATAAAAATAAGAAAATAACAATTGAAAGAACCTTAACATGACAAAAATATATATACTAGCAAAAATAATAATAGAAGGATATTACAGCAGATATTATACACCCATGATAGATACAGGAGCAGGAGTAAATGTATGCAGACATAACTGTTTACCTGAAGATAAATGGGAAAAATTATTAACACCTATTGTGGTAACAGGATTTAACAATGAAGGAAGCTTGATAACGCAAAAAGCAAAAAATATAAAAATACAAATATGGGATAAAATACTAACTATGGATGAAATATATAGTTATGAATTTACAAATAAAGATATATTAATAGGAATGCCCTTTTTAGATAAATTATACCCACATATAATAACAAAAACTCATTGGTGGTTTACTACACCATGCAAACAAAAAATAGGAGCAAAAAGAGTAAGAAATAAAATAAGAAAAACAACACCGTGGATTAAAGGAAGTGAAAAGGTAACCCAAAAATTAGAAAATGAAAAAATAAATGAGCAACAAATAGAATTAATAATATTTGCTATAAATAAGATAAAAATAATTCAAGACAAATTAGAATCATTATATAATGAAAATCCCCTTCAAGGATGGGATAAACATAAAACGAAAGTAAAAATAGAATTAATAGATGAAAATAGTATAATAACACAGAAACCATTAAAATATAATTTTAATGATCTAGAAGAATTCAAAATGCATATAAAAGAACTATTAAAAAATAATTATATACAGGAAAGTAATAGTAAACATAATAGCCCAGCATTTATAGTAAATAAACATAATGAGCAAAAAAGAGGTAAAAGTAGAATGGTAATAGATTATAGGAATTTAAATGCAAAAACAAAAACATATAATTACCCGATACCAAATAAAATATTAAAAATAAGGCAAGTACAAGGATATAATTACTTCAGTAAATTCGATTGTAAATCAGGATTTTATCACCTAAAATTAGAAGAAGAATCTAAAAAATTAACAGCTTTTACAGTACCACAAGGATTTTATGAATGGAACGTTTTACCATTTGGATATAAAAATGCACCAGGAAGATACCAACATTTTATGGATAGCTATTTTAATCAATTAGAAAACTGTATAATCTACATAGACGATATACTACTATACTCAAGGACACAAGATCAACATATAAAATTATTAGAAAAATTCATACATATAATAGAATCCTCAGGAATTAGCCTTAGTAAAAATAAGGCAGAAATACTTAAAAATCAGGTGGAATTCTTAGGAATTCAAATAGATAAAAATGGAATTAAAATGCAAACACATATAGTACAAAAAATAATAAATTTAAATGAAACCCTAGATACAAAAAAGAAATTACAATCATTCTTAGGATTAGTTAACCAAGTTAGAGAATATATACCTAAATTGGCAGAAAATTTAAAACCTTTACAGAAAAAATTAAAGAAAGATATAGAATATCACTTTGATGAAAAAGACAAAACATATATACAAAAAATAAAAGATATGTGTAAAAAATTACCAAAACTATATTTTCCAGATGAAAATAGAGAATTTATATATATAGTAGAGACAGACTCAAGTAACCATAGTTATGGAGGAGTACTTAAATACAAATATAAGGATGAAAAAATAGAACATCACTGTAGATATTATTCAGGATCATTTACGGAACCACAGTTAAAATGGGAAATAAATAGAAAAGAATTATTAGCTTTATATAAGTGTTTATTATCGTTTGAACCATATATAGTATATAACAAATTTATTGTTAGAACAGATAACACACAAGTTAAATGGTGGATAACCAAAAAGGTACAAGACTCAGTTACAACGAAAGAAATACGAAGACTCGTATTAAATATACTAAATTTCACATTTACAATAGAAATAATTCCTACTGACAAGAATGTGATTGCAGATTACTTATCAAGACAAAAGTACACAAACAAATGAAGAAGAAACTACACAAGACCTATTTTCAATACTTACTACACTATCACTACAAATGACGGAAGTAGAAAAGAGGTTGCAGATTATAGAAGCAAAAAACCTAAGCCAGCAGCATGGCTCAAAACATGCGGAACTAAGCCAGCAGCATGGCTCAAAACATGCGGACCTAGGAGGTGACGTTGGGAAACACCTAAAAACCCAAAACCTACAAACTAACACTATTTTACATACAGCTGCAGGTACATCAACATCAGCAATAAGAAAAGGAAAACATACAAATACAAATATGAACGCCATGTTCAACAAGCCATATACCCCAAAATCCCAAAATCCTTTGACACCATCACCACAAACAACTAGCTATAGAGAAAGCTTAAACCAGGAAAAACAAACCTACGATTATATTACCAACAGCTATATACAAAATATCCACAAGATTCAAACCTTTTTAAACCTAAATCCGAGATCAAAAACAATCCAAAACCCAAAAACAGACTATATAACACAACCATTACAAGGATACAACCGACTGATTGCCCAACCAGGGACGAATGCAAATTTAGTTAAAACATGTTACAATTACGGACTATTAAGTACAGTGTACACACAAACCGGACAAGAAATAGCTACAATACCAGAGCTATATAGTGCCTTTACTACCTACAAGAGAATCACCAAAGGAGACCTATTTTATATAAAATTTTATGTAGCACCAGCAGAGATACTCTATAACGAGATAAAACCAATAATCCAAGTTATTAAATTAGGACTAACTAGAGAAATGATTATCCCAGAAAATGTACAAATACAACCAGAAATACCCAAACCTGATATACCAGCATTCTACTCAAACAAAAGAATTATAGGACTATCAACCATTCTAAGTGAACTAGTCAACAATTATGTAGAAGAAAAACCTATTTGGGGATACCAATCCCGAGAACACACGATGATCTACACCCATTCAAAAAACCTAAGGGAAAACGACATGGAAGAGATACGGAGATGGATTAAAACATTAATCCAACCAGAAGAAGCACCCATTACAAGAGCTATTAGAGGAGAATTTATTTCTCAAAACTTAATGACAAGATACTGCAAACAAATTAGTCCAATCTACTCAGAGCACATATGTTCGAAATGTCAAGGAGAGAAAAACATAGTTCCAGAAATCAAATTTGAAGAAGAAGAAAACTAAAAAGATACGCAACAAAATATCAAGAAAGAGACAAAGGAATCTTACAACAAAAGCTACAAGACAAAAACAAAAGGACAGCTAGCAGGATCGGCAGGACCCAAGAAGAAGCAGAAAATGACATAAAGAAAAAAGCTATGTAATTATTAAAGCAACTTTTGACTTTATGTAAATTATTTTCCGTCTTTTAGTTTTTAAGTTGTTGTTGTGAGTCCCACTTTATCACTACCACTGTCAGTGGAAAAACTGTTGGGAACGCATCTTTTACTTTAATTTTAGACCGTCCAAGTGTAAAGTTAGGAGGACGATGTTAGGATTAGTTTCCGTTATAAATAGACAGCCCTTAAGGCTTAGAGGGACACACCTTACCTTACCCCTTTCACATCCTTCTGAAAAAACTCTCTTGTAACCTCTCTTGTAAAAATCTATTCAGTGAAATAAATTAACATCTTTAATCTATGGAGCAATCCAAACCTATGAAAGAAGAAATCCCCGATATACAGTATCAAGTAAGTTTTTTTTAAAATATGTATAGCTAAATACATATATTCCTGAAATCTCTAGATTATCATAATTGTTATCATGTTATAACTGTTATTTAGAATAATTTTAGTAAGTTTGCCATGAATAATTATGCTGAGAGTAGTTTAAGCCCAGACTATGCCATCCTAAGGGTGAAACCAGTAAGGCAGAAGGCCGTGGTAGGGAAGTAACCAGAGTTGAGGCGCTGTTAGGGTAAAACGATTGAAGCAAAAAATCATGGTAGTGACTAAAAGAATTGTTCTTAATAACTTGTTATAGGATGACGATAAACATGATAAACGAAGAGATTAAAGGAATATTTTTAGCCAAAACATCAAACAAAAATGGATCATCCTTACATCTTAGATAACACTGATGAATATAAAATAACCATTTTACACATACTTAGATCACTAAATAATGATATCAAAAATATAATATTTGACAAATTACTTATGAACGAAATACTAGAACTAATGACCCAACAATGGTATGATTTAGCAGAATTATCTGACTTAGAAGAAGAGAATACAATAAGCCTATCTGAATTTGATATACTTACAGAGGATATATATTCAGACTAGATGAACCTAACAGAAACCCGAAAAATAATAGAATTACAAGAACATAGATTACATCAAAATATGCAATTATATCAAGAATCTAAAGATCTAATCTTTTTAGAACATATAAGAGATAATATAAAACAATTAAAAGAACTACATAATAAGGATAAACTAGAAAAACTAAATATAAACAAATTAATAACATTCTTCCAACTCCAAAAAATTAATATAAACGAATATATAGAAACAGGAGAAATAGAATATGTAGAATATATAACAAATTGTAAAATAGAAATATCAAAATTAGAATCTATAATAAGAGAATATTATGATTAAGCATGATAAATCAAGAATATTTACCATACTGGATAGAAATTACGGAAAAAATAGAAGCTTTAGAACAACAACTAAAATTAACAATCAATACTTACTTACTAACAAAGGATATAGACCTTCTGATAAATATACAACAAGACATAACGGAAATATTAAAAATAAAACCGTTACAAACAGAATATTACAATAAAATATTTACAATATAAAAATAGTCATAAATACAACAAATCCACTAAAGACTAAACAAAAATATAATCTGAACCACTTTTAAAGAATGATAGAAAAATACAGAATAACTACTTACATGACAAAAAGAATGCTAGAAAAATATAAAATACTAGTCCTATATTTTATCAAAGAATTAAAACCTACTGACATAAAAATAGATATTTGGGAAAAAATACTTAAATACGAAAAAGAAGTAGAAGACCCACAAAATACATACGATTTGGTAGAAGAATATTCAGACTTATGAAGATTTATGAACAAAAGCTAATCGGAGCTAAATCCGACCCACAAACCCCCCAAAATGGTATCAGAGCAGAGAAGAATATAAGGATGATGAATCAAGTGAACAAAAAGTAATATTTGATAATGATATTTTTGAAAAAATAAAAGGAAAAGATTTAGATTTAAGCATCGGTAAAATATTAGAAGTACCAACAATAAAAAACTGGTTCAAAATTAAAAAAGAAGAATATTATGTAATAAGTCAAAAAGAACATATAATAGATTGTAAATATACTAGAGGAAAAGCTAAAATACCTATAATAAATAAAAGAACAATAAATAAAGAAATTCAGAATATAAAAGCAAAAAATCCGATCAAATATGTACACTTAGGAGGAACAGAAATACTTATAAAAGCCTGTTTTAGAGAAGGGATAGATACACCAATAGAAATATATTTAGCAGATGATAGAATAGTACAACCTATAGAAAAGAGTATAATTTGTGCAATAAAAGGAAATTTGATATACCAAAAATTTAAATTTATAATTAGTGCTTTAATATTTACCAAGGAAATGAAAATATTACCTTAGGAATAAAATGGTTAGAAACAGTTAAACCATATAACCTAGGAGATAGACATCTTATAATAACATATAAAAATAAGAAAATAACAATTGAAAGAACCTTAACATGACAAAAATATATATACTAGCAAAAATAATAATAGAAGGATATTACAGCAGATATTATACACCCATGATAGATACAGGAGCAGGAGTAAATGTATGCAGACATAACTGTTTACCTGAAGATAAATGGGAAAAATTATTAACACCTATTGTGGTAACAGGATTTAACAATGAAGGAAGCTTGATAACGCAAAAAGCAAAAAATATAAAAATACAAATATGGGATAAAATACTAAACATGGGCAATCATTTCCTTGAGATGGTAATGGTAATTTTTTTGTTGGTAGGCAGTATTGGAACATGAAATTTAAGGATGCTACCTCTGCTGCTCAAGCAACGGCTGAATTTTCAGAACATATAAGCCTAGCTGCCAGAGATGTTGGAGAACGTTCAAGGCAATCTTGTGTTGATTATGGTGATTCATGCCACTTAGGTTTCAAGGATGAAAGGTTGGAACATGGGCAATGATTTCCTTGAGATGGTAATGGTAATTTTTCTATTGGCAGGCAGAATTGGAACATGAAATTTAAGGATGCTACCTCTGCTGCTCAAGCAACAGCTGAATTTGTAGAACATGCAAGCCTAGCTGCCAGAGCTGTTGTAGAACTTTCAAGGTAATATTGTGTTGATTATGGTGGTTCATCCCACTTAGGTTTCAAGGATGAAAGATTGGAACATGGGAAATCATTTCCTTGAGATGGTAATGATAATTTTTTTGTTGGTAGGCAGTATTGGAACATGAAATTTAAGGATGCTACCTCTGCTGCTTAAGTAGCGACTGAGTTTGCAGAACTTGCAGGCCTAGCAACAAGAGATGTTGTAGAACTTTCAAGGCAATATTGTGTTGATGATGGTGGTTCATGCTACTTAGTTTTCAAGGATGAAAGGTTGGAACATGAGAAATCATTTCCTTGAGATGGTAATGGTAATTTTTCTGTTGGTAGGCAGAATTGGAACATGAAATTTATGGATGCTACCTCTATTGCTCAAGTAGCGACTGAGTTTGTAGAACATGCAAGCTTAGCTGCCAGAGCTATTGTAGAACTTTTAAGGTAATATTGTGTTTATGATGGTGGTTCATCCCACTTAGGTTTCAAGGATGAAAGATTGGAACATGGGCAATCATTTCCTTGAGATGGTAATTGTAATTGTTTTGTTGGTAGGCAGTATTGGAACAAGAAATTTAAGGATGCTACCTCTGCTGCTCAAGCAACGGCTGAATTTTCATAACATGCAAGCCTAGCTGCTAGAGATGTTGGAGAACTTTCAAGTCAATATTGTGTTGATGATGGTGTTTCATGCCACTCAGGTTTCAAGTATGAAAGGTTGGAACATGGGCCATAATTTCCTGGAGATGGTAATGGTAATTTTTCTATTGGCAGGCAGAATTGGAAAATGAAATTTAAGGATGCTACCTCTGCTGCTCAAGTAGCAACTGAGTTTGCAGAACATGCAAGCTTAGCTGCCAGAGTTGTTGTAGAACTTTCAAGGTAATATTGTGTTGATGATGGTAGGTCATGCCACTTAGTTTTCAAGGATGAATGGTTGGAACATGGGTAATCATTTCCTTGAGATGGTAATGGTAATTGTTCTGTTGGCAGGCAGTATTGGAACATGAAATTTAAGGATGCTACCTCTGCTGCTCAAGTAGCGACTGAGTTTGCAGAACTTGCAGGCCTAGCAACAAGAGCTGGTGTAGAAATTTCAAGGCAATATTATGTTGATGATGGTGGTTCATGCTACTTACTTTTCAAGGATGAAAGTTTGGAACATGGGAAATCATTTCCTTTAGATGGTAATGGTAATTTTTGTGTTGGCAGGCAGAATTGGAACATGAAATTTATGGATGCTACCTCTATTGCTCAAGTAGCGACTGAGTTTGTAGAACATGCAAGCTTAGCTGCCAGAGCTGTTGTAGAACTTTCAAGGTAATATTATGTTGATGATGGTGGTTCATCCCACTTAGGGTTCAAGGATGAAAGATTGGAACATAGGCAATCATTTCCTTGAGATGGTAAAGGTAATTTTTTTGTTGGTAGGCAGTATTGGAACATGAAATTTAAGGATGCTACCTCTGCTGCTCAAGCGACGGCTGAATTTTCAGAGCATGCAAGCCTAGCTGCCAGAGATGTTGGAAAACTTTCAAGGCAATATTGTGTTGATGATGGTGTTTCATGCCACTTAGGTTTCAAGGATGAAAGGTTGGAACATGGGCAATAATTTCCTGGAGATGGTAATGGTAATTTTTCTATTGGCAGGCACAATTGGAACATGAAATTTAAGGATGCTACCTTTGCTGCTCAAGTAGCGACTGAGTTTGCAGAATATGTAGGCCTAGCAACAAGAGCTGTTGCAGAACTTTCAAGGCATTTCCTGGAGATGGTAATGGTAATTTTTTTGTTAGCAGGTAGAATTGGAACATGAAATTTAAGGATGCTACCTCTGCTGCTCAAGCAGCGGCTGAGTTTGCCGAACATGCAAGCCTAGCTGCCAGAGCATTTGTAGAACTTTCAAGGCAATATTGTGTTGATGATGGTGGTTCATACCACTTAGGTTTCAAGGATGAAAGGTTGGAACATGGGCAATTATTTCCTGGAGATGGTAATGGTAATTTTTCTATTGGCAGGCAGAATTGGAATATGAAATTTAAGGATGCTACCTTTGCTGTTCAAGTAGCAACTGAGTTTGCAGAACATGCAAGCCTAGCTGGCAGAGTTGTTGTAGAACTTTCAAGGTAATATTGTGTTGATGATGGTGGGTCATGCCACTTAGTTTTCAAGGATGAAAGGTTGGAACATGGGCAATTATTTCCTGGAGATGGTAATGGTAATTTTTCTATTGGCAGGCAGTATTGGAAAATGAAATTTAAGGATGCTACCTCTGCTGCTCAAGCAACGGCTGAGTTTGGAGAACATGCAAGGCTAGCTGCCAGAGCTGTTGGAGAACTTTCAAGGCACTATTGTGTTGATGATGGTGGTTCATGCCACTTAGTTTTCAAGGATGAAAGGTTGGAACATGGGAAATCATTTCCTTGAGATGGTAATGGTAATTGTTCTGTTGGCAGGCAGAATTGGAACATGAAATTTAAGGATGCTACCTCTACTGCTCAAGCAGCGGCTGAGTTTGCAGAAAATGCAAGCCTAGCTGCCAGAGCTGTTGTAGAACTTTCAAGGCAATATTGTGTTGATGATGATGGTTCATGCCACTTAGGTTTCAAGGATGAAATATTGGAACATGGGCAATCATTTCCTTGAGATGGTAATGGTAATTTGTTTGTTGGCAGGCAGAATTGGAACATGAAAGTTTTAGATGCTACCTCTATTGCTCAAGTAGCGACTGAGTTTGTAGAACATGCAAGCTTAGCTGCCAGAGCTGTTGTAGAACTTTCAAGGTAATATTATGTTGATGATGGTGGTTCATCCCACTTAGGGTTCAAGGATGAAAGATTGGAACATAGGCAATCATTTCCTTGAGATGGTAAAGGTAATTTTTTTGTTGGTAGGCAGTATTGGAACATGAAATTTAAGGATGCTACCTCTGCTGCTCAAGCGACGACTGAATTTTCAGAGCATGCAAGCCTAGCTGCCAGAGATGTTGGAAAACTTTCAAGGCAATATTGTGTTGATGATGGTGTTTCATGCCACTTAGGTTTCAAGGATGAAAGGTTGGAACATGGGCAATAATTTCCTGGAGATGGTAATGGTAATTTTTCTATTGGCAGGCACAATTTGAACATGAAATTTAAGGATGCTACCTTTGCTGCTCAAGTAGCGACTGAGTTTGCAGAATATGTAGGCCTAGCAACAAGAGCTGTTGCAGAACTTTCAAGGCATTTCCTGGAGATGGTAATGGTAATTTTTCTGTTAGCAGGTAGAATTGGAACATGAAATTTAAGGATGCTACCTCTGCTGCTCAAGCAGCGGCTGAGTTTGCCGAACATGCAAGCCTAGCTGCCAGAGCATTTGTAGAACTTTCAAGGCAATATTGTGTTGATGATGGTGGTTCATACCACTTAGGTTTCAAGGATGAAAGGTTGGAACATGGGCAATTATTTCCTGGAGATGGTAATGGTAATTTTTCTATTGGCAGGCAGAATTGGAACATGAAATTTAAGGATGCTACCTCTGCTGCTCAAGTAGCAACTGAGTTTGCAGAACATGCAAGCCTAGCTGGCAGAGTTGTTGTAGAACTTTCAAGGTAATATTGTGTTGATGATGGTGGGTCATGCCACTTAGTTTTCAAGGATGAAAGGTTGGAACATGGGCAATTATTTCCTGGAGATGGTAATGGTAATTTTTCTATTGGCAGGCAGTATTGGAAAATGAAATTTAAGGATGCTACCTCTGCTGCTCAGGTAGCGACTGAGTTTGCAGAACATGCAAGCCTAGCTGCCAGAGTTGTTATAGAACTTTCATGGTAATATTGTGTTGATGATGGTGGGTTATGCCACTTAGTTTTCAAGGATGAAAGGTTGTAACATGGGCAATCATTTCCTTGAGATGGTAATGGTAATTATTCTATTTGCAGGCAGTATTGGAACATGAAATTTAAGGATGCTACCTCTGCTGCTCAAGCAGCGGCTGAGTTTGGAGAACATGCAAGCCTAGCAGCCATAGCTGTTGGAGAACTTTCAAGGCAATATTGTGTTGATGATGGTGGTTCATGCCACTTAGGTTTCAAGGATGAAAGTTTGGAACATGGGCAATCATTTCCTAGAGATGGTAATGGTAATTTTTCTATTGGCTGGCACAATTGGAACATGAAATTTAAGGATGCTACCTTTGCTGCTCAAGTAGCGACTGAGTTTGCAGAACATGCAGGCCTAGCTACAAGAGCTATTGTAGAACTTTCAAGGCAATATTGTGTTGATGATGGTGGTTCATGCCACTTAGGTTTCAAGGATGAAAGGTTGGAACATGGGCAATCATTTCCTGTAGATGGTAATGGTAATTTTTCTATTGGCAGGCAGAATTGGAACATGAAATTTAAGGATGCTACCTCTGCTGCTCAAGTAGCGACTGAGTTTGCAGAACATGCAGGCCTAGTAACAAGAGCTGTTGCAGAACTTTCAAGGCAATATTAAGTTGATGATGGAGTTTCATGCCACTTAGGTTTCAAGAATGAAAGGTCGGAACATGGACAATCATTTCCTGGAGATGGTAATGGTAATTTTTCTATTGGCAGGCACAATTGGAACATGAAATTTAAAGATGCTACCTTTGCTGCTCAAGTAGCGACTGAGTTTGCAGAACATGCAGGCCTAGCTACAAGAGCTGTTGTAGAACTTTCAAGGCAATATTGTGTTGATGATGGTGGTTCATGCCACTTAGGTTTCAAGGATGAAAGGTTGGAACATGGGCAATCATTTCCTGGAGATGGTAATGGTAATGTTTCTATTGCCAGGCAGAATTGGAACATGAAATTTAAGGATGCTACCTCTGCTGCTCAAGTAGCGACTGAGTTTGCAGAACATGCAGGCCTAGCAACAAGAGCTGTTGCAGAACTTTCAAGGCAATATTAAGTTGATGATGGTGTTTCAGGCCACTTAGGTTTCAAGAATGAAAGGTCGGAACATGGACAATTATTTCCTGGAGATGGTAATGGTAATTCTTTTGTTGGCAGGTAGAATTGGAACATGAAATTTATGGATGCTACCTCTGCTGCTCAAGTAGCGACTGAGTTTGCAGAACTTGCTGGCCTAGCAACAAGAGCAATTGTAGAATTATCAAGGCAATATTGTGTTGATTATGGTGGTTTATGCCATTTAGGTTTCAAGAATGAAAAGTCGGAACATGGGCAATCATTTCCTTGAGATGGTAATGGTAAATCTTTTGTTGGCAGGTAGAATTGGAACATGAAATTTAAGGATGCTATCTCTGCTGCTCAAGCAGCGGCTGAGTTTGGAGAACATGCAAGCCTAGCAGCCATAGCTGTTAGAGAACTTTCAAGGCAATATTGTGTTAATGATGGTGGTTCATGCCACTTAAGTTTCAAGGATAAAGGTTGGAACATGGGCAATCATTTCCTTGAGATGGTAATGGTAATTGTACTGTTTGCAGGCAGTATTGGAACATGAAATTTAAGGATGCTACCTCTGCTGCTCAAGCAGCGGCTGAGTTTGGAGAACATGCAAGCCTAGCAGCCATAGCTGTTGGAGAACTTTCAAGGCAATATTGTGTTGATGATGGTGGTTCATGCCAATTAGGTTTCAAGGATGAAAGGTTGGAACATGGGAAATCATTTCCTAGAGATGGTAATGGTAATTTTTCTATTGGCAGGCACAATTGGAACATGAAATTTAAGGATGCTACCTTTGCTGCTCAAATAGCGACTGAGTTTGCAGAACATGCAGGCCTAGCAACAAGAGCTGTTGTAGAACTTTCAAGGCAATATTGTGTTGATGATGGTGGTTCATGCCACTTAGGTTTCAAGGATGAAAGGTTGGAACATGGGCAATCATTTCCTAGAGATGGTAATGGTAATTTTTCTATTGGTAGGCAGAAATGGAACATGAAATTTAAGGATGCTACCTCTGCTGCTCAAGTAGTGACTGAGTTTGCAGAACATGCAGGCCTAGCAACAAGAGCTGTTGCAGAACTTTCAAGGCAATATTAAGAGTATGATGGTGTTTCATGCCACTTAGGTTTCAAGAATGAAAGGTCGGAACATGGACAATCATTTCCTGGAGATGGTAATGGTAATTGCTTTGTTGGCAGGTAGAATTGGAACATGAAATTTAAGGATGCTACCTATGCTGCTCAAGTAGCGACTGAGTTTGCAGAACATGCAGGCCTAGCTACAAGAGCTGTTGTAGAACTTTCAAGGTAATATTGTGTTGATGATAGTGGGTCATGCCACTTAGTTTTCAAGGATGAAAGGTTGGAACACGGGCAATCATTTCCTTGAGATGGTAATGGTAATTGTTCTGTTGGCAGGTAGAATTGTAACATGAAATTTAAGGATGCTACCTCTACTGCTCAAGCAGCGGCTGAGTTTGGAGAACATGCAAGCCTAGCAGCCATGGCTGTTAGAGAACTTTCAAGGCAATATTGTGTTGATGATGGTGGTTCATGCCACTTAAGTTTCAAGGATGAAAGGTTGGAACATGGGCAATCATTTCCTTGAGATGGTAATGGTAATTGTTCTGTTTGCAGGTAGAATTGGTACATGAAATTTAAGGATGCTACCTCTGCTGCTCAAGCAGCGGCTGAGTTTGGAGAACATGCAAGCCTAGCAGCCATAGCTGTTAGAGAACTTTCAAGGCAATATTGTGTTGATGATGGTGGTTCATGCCACTTAAGTTTCAAGGATGAAAGGTTGGAACATGGGCAATCATTTCCTTGAGATGGTAATGGTAATTGTTCTGTTTGCAGGCAGTATTGTGACATGAAATTTAAGGATGCTACCTCTGCTGCTCAAGCAGTGGCTGAGTTTGGAGAACATGCAAGCCTAGCAGCCATAGCTGTTGGCGAACTTTCAAGGCAATAGTATGTTGATGATGGTGGTTCATGCCACTTAGGTTTCAAGGATGAAAGGTTGGAACATGGGCAATCACTTCCTGGAGATGGTAATGGTAATTGTTTTGTTGGCAGGTAGAATTGGAACATGAAATTTAAGGATGCTACCTAATCTGCTCAAGTAGCGACTGAGTTTGCAGATCATGCAGGCCTAGCTACAAGAGCTGTTGTAGAACTTTCAAGGTAATATTGTGTTGATGATAGTGGGTCATGCCACTAAGTTTTCAAGGATGAAAGGTTGGAACACGGGCAATCATTTCTTTGAGATGGTAATGGTAATTGTTCTGTTGGCAGGTAGAATTGGAACATAAAATTTAAGGATGCTACCTCTGCTGCTCAAGCAACAGCTGAGTTTGGAAAACATGCAAGCCTAGCAGCCATAGCTGTTAGAGAACTTTCAAGGCAATATTGTGTTGATGATGGTGGTTCATGCCACTTAAGTTTCAAGGATGAAAGGTTGGAAGATGGGCAATCATTTCCTTGAGATGGTAATGGTAATTGTACTATTTGCAGGCAGTATTGGAACATGAAATTTAAGGATGCTACCTCTGCTGCGCAAGCAGCGGCTGAGTTTGGAGAACATGCAACCCTAGCAGCCATAGCTATTAGAGAACTTTTAAGGCAATATTGTGTTGATGATGGTGGTTCATGCCACTTAAGTTTCAAGGATGAAAGGTTGGAACATGGGCAATCATTTCCTTGAGATGGTAATGGTAATTGTTATGTTTGCAGGTAGAATTGGAACATTAAATTTAAGGATGCTACCTCTGCTGCTCAAGCAGCGGCTGAGTTTGGAGAACATACAAGCCTAGTAGCCATAGCTGTTAGAGAACTTTCAAGGCAATATTGTGTTGATGATGGTGGTTCATGCCACTTAAGTTTCAAGGATGAAAGGTTGGAACATGGGCAATCATTTCCTTGAGATGGTAATGGTAATTGTTCTATTTGCAGGCAGTATTGTAACTTGAAATTTAAGGATGCTACCTCTGCTACTCAAGCAGCGGCTGAGTTTGGAGAACATGCAAGCCTAGTAGCCATAGCTGTTGGAGAACTTTCAAGGCAATATTGTGTTGATGATGGTGGTTCATGCCACTTAGGTTTCAAGGATGAAAGGTTGGAACATGGGCAATCATTTCCTGGAGATGGTAATGGTAATTTTTCTATTGGCAGGCACAATTGGAACATGAAATTTAAGGATGCTACCTTTGCTGCTCAAGTGGCGACTGAGTTTGCAGAATATGTAGGCCTAGCAACAAGAGCTGTTGCAGAACTTTCAAGGCAATATTAAGCTGATGATGGTCTTTCATGCCACTTAGGTTTAAAGGATGAAAGGTTGGAATATGGGCAATTATTTCCTGGAGATGGTAATGGTAATTTTTCTATTGGCAGGCAGAATTGGAACATGAAATTTAAGGATGCTACCTCTGCTGCTCAAGTAGCGACTGAGTTTGCAGAACATGCAGGCCTAGCAACAAGAACTGTTGTAGAACTTCCAAGGCTATATTATGTTGATGATGGTGTTTCATGCCACTTAGGTTTCAAGAATGAAAGGTCGGAACATGGACAATCATTTCCTGGAGATGGTAATGGTAATTGTTTTGTTGGCAGGTAGAATTGGAACATGAAATTTAGGGATGCTACCTCTGCTGCTCAAGCAACGGCTGAGTTTGCAGAACGTCCAAGCCTAGCTGCTAGAGCTGTTGTACAACTTTTAAGGCAATATTGTGTTGATGATGGTGGTACATGCCAATTAGGTTTCAAGGATGAAAGGTTGGAACACGGGCAATCATTTCCTTGAGATGGTAATGGTAATTGTTCTGTTGGCAGGTAGAATTGGAACATGAAATTTAAGGATGCTACCTCTGCAGCTCAAGCAACGGCTGAGTTTGGAAAACATGCAAGCCTAGCAGCCATAGCTGTTAGAGAACTTTCAAGGCAATATTGTGTTGATGATGGTGGTTCATGCCACTTAAGTTTCAAGGATGAAAGGTTGGAACATGGGCAATCATTTCCTTGAGATGGTAATGGTAATTGTACTGTTTGCAGGCAGTATTGGAACATGAAATTTAAGGATGCTACCTCTGCTGCGCAAGCAGCGGCTGAGTTTGGATAACATGCAACCCTAGCAGCCATAGCTGTTAGAGAACTTTCAAGGCAATATTGTGTTGATGATGGTGGTTCATGCCACTTAAGTTTCAAGGATGAAAGGTTGGAACATGGGCAATCATTTCCTTGAGATGGTAATGGTAATTGTTCTGTTTGCAGGTAGAATTGGTACATGAAATTTAAGGATGCTACCTCTGCTGCTCAAGCAGCGGCTGAGTTTGGAGAACATGCAAGGCCTAGCAGCCATAGCTGTTAGAGAACTTTCAAGGCAATATTGTGTTGATGATGGTGGTTCATGCCACTTAAGTTTCAAGGATGAAAGGTTGGAACATGGGCAATCATTTCCTTGAGATGGTAATGGTAATTGTTCTGTTTGCAGGCAGTATTGTAACATGAAATTTAAGGATGCTACCTCTGCTGCTCAAGCAGCGGCTGAGTTTGGAGAACATGCAAGCCTAGCAGCCATAGCTGTTGGCGAACTTTCAAGGCAATAGTATGTTGATGATGGTGGTTCATGCCACTTAGGTTTCAAGGATGAAAGGTTGGAACATGGGCAATCACTTCCTGGAGATGGTAATGGTAATTGTTTTGTTGGCAGGTAGAATTGGAACATGAAATTTAAGGATGCTACCTAATCTGCTCAAGTAGCGACTGAGTTTGCAGATCATGCAGGCCTAGCTACAAGAGCTGTTGTAGAACTTTCAAGGTAATATTGTGTTGATGATAGTGGGTCATGCCACTAAGTTTTCAAGGATGAAAGGTTGGAACACGGGCAATCATTTCTTTGAGATGGTAATGGTAATTGTTCTGTAGGCAGGTAGAATTGGAACATAAAATTTAAGGATGCTACCTCTGCTGCTCAAGCAACAGCTGAGTTTGGAAAACATGCAAGCCTAGCAGCCATAGCTGTTAGAGAACTTTCAAGGCAATATTGTGTTGATGATGGTGGTTCATGCCACTTAAGTTTCAAGGATGAAAGGTTGGAAGATGGGCAATCATTTCCTTGAGATGGTAATGGTAATTGTACTGTTTGCAGGCAGTATTGGAACATGAAATTTAAGGATGCTACCTCTGCTGCGCAAGCAGCGGCTGAGTTTGGAGAACATGCAACCCTAGCAGCCATAGCTGTTAGAGAACTTTCAAGGCAATATTGTGTTGATGATGGTGGTTCATGCCACTTAAGTTTCAAGGATGAAAGGTTGGAACATGGGCAATCATTTCCTTGAGATGGTAATGGTAATTGTTCTGTTTGCAGGTAGAATTGGAACATGAAATTTAAGGATGCTACCTCTGCTGCTCAAGCAGCGGCTGAGTTTGGAGAACATACAAGCCTAGTAGCCATAGCTGTTAGAGAACTTTCAAGGCAATATTGTGTTGATGATGGTGGTTCATGCCACTTAAGTTTCAAGGATGAAAGGTTGGAACATGGGCAATCATTTCCTTGAGATGGTAATGGTAATTGTTCTGTTTGCAGGCAGTATTGTAACATGAAATTTAAGGATGCTACCTCTGCTACTCAAGCAGCGGCTGAGTTTGGAGAACATACAAGCCTAGCAGCCATAGCTGTTGGAGAACTTTCAAGGCAATATTGTGTTGATGATGGTGGTTCATGTCACTTAGGTTTCAAGGATGAAAGGTTGGAACATGGGCAATCATTTCCTGGAGATGGTAATGGTAATTTTTCTATTGGCAGGCACAATTGGAACATGAAATTTAAGGATGCTACCTTTGCTGCTCAAGTGGCGACTGAGTTTGCAGAATATGTAGGCCTAGCAACAAGAGCTGTTGCAGAACTTTCAAGGCAATATTAAGCTGATGATGGTCTTTCATGCCACTTAGGTTTAAAGGATGAAAGGTTGGAATATGGGCAATTATTTCCTGGAGATGGTAATGGTAATTTTTCTATTGGCAGGCAGAATTGGAACATGAAATTTAAGGATGCTACCTCTGCTGCTCAAGTAGCGACTGAGTTTGCAGAACATGCAGGCCTAGCAACAAGAACTGTTGTAGAACTTCCAAGGCTATATTATGTTGATGATGGTGTTTCATGCCACTTATGTTTCAAGAATGAAAGGTCGGAACATGGACAATCAGTTCCTGGAGATGGTAATGGTAATTGTTTTGTTGGCAGGTAGAATTGGAACATGAAATTTAGGGATGCTACCTCTGCTGCTCAAGCAATGGCTGAGTTTGCAGAACGTCCAAGCCTAGCTGCTAGAGCTGTTGTACAACTTTTAAGGCAATATTGTGTTGATGATGGTGGTACATGCCAATTAGGTTTCAAGGATGAAAGGTTGGAACACGGGCAATCATTTCCTTGAGATGGTAATGGTAATTGTTCTGTTGGCAGGTAGAATTGGAACATGAAATTTAAGGATGCTACCTCTGCTGCTCAAGCAACGGCTGAGTTTGGAAAACATGCAAGCCTAGCAGCCATAGCTGTTAGAGAACTTTCAAGGCAATATTGTGTTGATGATGGTGGTTCATGCCACTTAAGTTTCAAGGATGAAAGGTTGGAACATGGGCAATCATTTCCTTGAGATGGTAATGGTAATTGTACTGTTTGCAGGCAGTATTGGAACATGAAATTTAAGGATGCTACCTCTGCTGCGCAAGCAGCGGCTGAGTTTGGATAACATGCAACCCTAGCAGCCATAGCTGTTAGAGAACTTTCAAGGCAATATTGTGTTGATGATGGTGGTTCATGCCACTTAAGTTTCAAGGATGAAAGGTTGGAACATGGGCAATCAATTCCTTGAGATGGTAATGGTAATTGTTCTGTTTGCAGGTAGAATCGGAACATTAAATTTAAGGATGCTACCTCTGTTGCTCAAGCAGCGGCTGAGTTTGGAGAACATACAAGCCTAGTAGCCATAGCTGTTAGAGAACTTTCAAGGAAATATTGTGTTGATGATGGTGGTTCATGCCACTTAAGTTTCAAGGATGAAAGGTTGGAACATGGGCAATCATTTCCATGAGATGGTAATGGTAATTGTTCTGTTTGCAGGCAGTATTGTAACATGAAATTTAAGGATGCTACCTCTGCTACTCAAGCAGCGGCTGAGTTTGGAGAACATGCAAGCCTAGCAGCCATAGCTGTTGGAGAACTTTCAAGGCAATATTGTGTTGATGATGGTGGTTCATGCTACTTAGGTTTCAAGGATGAAAGGTTGGAACATGGGCAATCATTTCCTGGAGATGGTAATGGTAATTTTTCTATTGGCAGGCACAATTGGAACATGAAATTTAAGGATGCTACCTTCGCTGCTCAAGTAGCGACTGAGTTTGCAGAATATGTAGGCCTAGCAACAAGAGCTGTTGCAGAACTTTCAAGGCCATATTAAGTTGATGATGGTCTTTCATGCCACTTAGGTTTAAAGGATGAAAGGTTGGAACATGGGCAATTATTTCCTGGAGATGGTAATGGTAATTTTTCTATTGGCAGGCAGAATTGGAACATGAAATTTAAGGATGCTACCTCTGCTGCTCAAGTAGCGACTGAGTTTGCAGAACATGCAGGCCTAGCAACAAGAGCTGTTGTAGAACTTCTAAGGCTATATTATGTTGATGATGGTGTTTCATGCCACTTAGGTTTCAAGAATGAAAGGTCGGAACATGGACAATCATTTCCTGGAGATGGTAATGGTAATTGTTTTGTTGGCAGGTAGAATTGGAACATGAAATTTAGGGATGCTACCTCTGCTGCTCAAGCAACGGCTGAGTTTGCAGAATGTCCAAGCCTAGCTGCTAGAGCTGTTGTACAACTTTTAAGGAAATATTCTGTTGATGATGGTGGTACATGCCAATTAGGTTTCAAGGATGAAAGGTTCGAACACGGGCAATCATTTCCTTGACATGGTAATGGTAATTGTTCTGTTGGCAGGTAGAATTGGAACATGAAATTTAAGGATGCTACCTCTGCTGCTCAAGCAGCAGCTGAGTTTGGAGAACATGCAAGCCTAGCAGCCATAGCTGTTAGAGAACTTTCAAGGCAATATTTTGTTGATGATGGTGGTTCATGCCACTTAAGTTTCAAGGATAAAAGGTTGGAACATGGGCAATCATTTCTTTGAGATGGTAATGGTAATTGTACTGTTTGCAGGCAGTATTGGAAAATGAAATTTAAGGATGCTACCTCTGCTGCTCAAGCAGCGGCTGAGTTTGGAGAACATGCAAGCCTAGCAGCCATAGCTGTTAGAGAACTTTCAAGGCAATATTGTGTTGATTGATGGTGGTTCATGCCACTTAAGTTTCAAGGATGAAAGGTTGGAACATGGGCAATCATTTCCTTGAGATGGTAATGGTAATTGTTCTGGTTGCAGGTAGAATTGAAACATGAAATTTAAGGATGCTACCTCTGCTGCTTAAGCAGCGGCTGAGTTTGGAGAACATGCAAGCCTAGCAGCCATAGCTGTTAGAGAACTTTCAAGGCAATAATGTGTTGATGATGGTGTTTCATGCCACTTAAGTTTCAAGGATAAAAGGTTCGAAAATGGGCAATCATTTCCTTGAGATGGTAATGGTAATTATTCTGTTTGCAGGCAGTATTGTAACATGAAATTTAAGGATGCTACCTCTGCTGCTCAAGCAGCGGCTGAGTTTGGAGAACATGCAAGCCTAGCAGCCATAGCTGTTGGAGAACTTTCAAGGCAATATTGTGTTGATGATGGTGGTTCATGCCACTTAGGTTTAAAGGATGAAAGGTTGGAACATGGGCAATCATTTCCTGGAGATGGTAATGGTAATTTTTCTATTGGCAGGCACAATTGGAACATGAAATTTAAGGATGCTACCTCTGCTGCTCAACTAGCGATTGAGTTTGCAGAACCTGCAGGCCTAGCAACAAGAGCTGTCGTAGAACTTCCAAGGCAATATTATGTTGATGATGATGTTTCATGCCACTTAGGTTTCAAGAATGAATGGTCGGAACATGGACAATCATTTCCTGGAGATGGTAATGGTAATTGTTTTGTTGGCATTTAGAATTGGAACATGAAATTTAGGGATGCTACCTCTGCTGCTCAAGCAACGGCTGAGTTTGTAGAACATCCAAGCCTAGCTGCTAGGAGCTGTTGTACAACTTTCAAGGCAATATTGTGTTGATGATGGTGGTACATGCCAATTAGGTTTCAAGGATTAAAGATTGGAACATGGGCAATCATTTCCTTGAGATGGTAATGGCAATTTTTCTGTTGGTAGGCAGTTTTGGAACATGAAATTTAAAGATGTTACCTCTGCTGCTCAAGCAGCGGCTGAGTTTGCAGAACATGCCAGCCTAGCTGCCAGAGATGTTGGAGAACTTTCAAGGCAATATTATGTTGATGACGGTGTTTCATGCTACTTAGGTTTCAAGGATGAAAGCTTGGAACATGGGCAATCATTTCCTGGAGATGGTAATGGTAATTTTTCTATTGGCAGGCAGAATTGGAACCTGATATTTAAGGCTGCTACCTCTGCTGCTCAAGTAGCGACTGAGTTTGCAGAACATGCAAGCCTAGCTCCCAGAGTTGTTGTAGAACTTTCAAGGTAATATTGCGTTGATGATGGTGGCTCATACCACTTAGTTTTCAAGGATGAAAGGTTAGAACATGGGCAATCATTTCCTTGAGATGGTAATGGTAATTTTTCTGTTGGTAGGCCGAATTGGAACATGAAATTTAAGGATGCTACCTATGCTGCTCAAGTAGTGACTGAGTTTGCAGAACTTGCAGGCCTAACAACAAGAGCTGTTGTAGAACTTTCAAGGCAATATTGTGTTGATGATGGTGGTTCATTCCACTTAGGTTTCAAGGATGAAAGGTTGGAACATGGGCAATCATTTTATGGAGATGGGAATGGTAATTTTTCTATTGGCAGGCAGAATTGGAACATGAAATTTAAGGATGCTACCTCTGCTGCTTAAGTAGCGACTGAATTTGCAGAACATGCAGGCCTAGCTACAAGAGCTGTTGTAGAACTTTCAAGGCAATATTGTGTTGATGATGGTGGATCTTGCCACTTAGGTTTCAAGGATGAAAGGTTGGAACATGGGCAATCATTTCCTGGAAATGGTAATGGTAATTTTTCTATTGGCAGGCAGAATTGGAACATGAAATTTAAGGATGCTACCTATGCTGCTCAAGTAGCGACTGAGTTTGCAGAACTTGTAGGCCTAGCAACAAGAGCTGTTGTACAACTTTCAAGGTAATATTTTGTTGATGATGGTGGTTCATGCCACTTAGGTTTCAAGGATGAAAGATTGGAACATGGGCAATCATTTCCTTGAGATGGTAATGGTAATTATTTTGTCGGTATGCAGTATTGGAACATGAAATTTAAGGATGCTACCTCTGCTGCTCAAGTAGCGGGTGAGTTTTCAGAACATGCAAGCCTAGCTGCCAGAGATGTTGGAGAACTTTCAAGGCAATATTGTGTTGATGATGGTGTTTCATGCCACTTAGGTTTCAAGGATGATAGGTTGGAACGTGGGCAATTATTTCCTGGAGATGGTAACGGTAATTTTTCTATTGGCACGCAGAATTGGAACATGAAATTTAAGGATGCTACCTCTACTTCTCAAGTAGCGACTGAGTTTGCAGAACATGCAAGCCTAGCTACCAGAGTTGTTGTAGAACTTTAAAGGTAATATTGTGTTGATGATGGTGGGTCATGCCACTTAGTTTTCAAGGATGAAAGGTTAGAACATGGGCAAACATTTCCTTGAGATGGTACTGGTAATTGTTCTGATTCCAGGCAATATTGGAACATGAAATTTAAGGATGCTACCTCTGCTGCTTAAGCAGCGGTTGAGTTTGGAGAACATGCAAGCCTAGCTACCAGAGATGTTGGAGAACTTTCAAGGCAATATTATGTTGATGACGGTGTTTCATGCTACTTAGGTTTCAAGGATGAAAGGTTGGAACATGGGCAATCATTTCCTGGAGATGGTAATGGTAATGTTTCTATTGGCAGGCAGAATTGGAACCTGATATTTAAGGCTGCTACCTCTGCTGCTCAAGTAGCGACTGAGTTTGCAGAACATGCAAGCCTAGCTCCCAGAGTTGTTGTAGAACTTTCAAGGTACTATTGCGTTGATGATGGTGGCTCATACCACTTAGTTTTCAAGGATGAAAGGTTAGAACATGGGCAATCATTTCCTTGAGATGGTAATGGTAATTTTTCTGTTGGTAGGCCGAATTGGAACATGAAATTTAAGGATGGTACCTATGCTGCTCAAGTAGTGACTGAGTTTGCAGAACTTGCAGGCCTAGCAACAAGAGCTGTTGTAGAACTTTCAAGGCAATATTGTGTTGATGATGGTGGTTCATTCCACTTAGGTTTCAAGGATGAAAGGTTGGAACATGGGCAATCATTTCATGGAGATGGGAATGGTAATTTTTCTATTGGCAGGCAGAATTGGAACATGAAATTTAAGGATGCTACCTCTGCTGCTTAAGTAGCGACTGAATTTGCAGAACATGCAGGCCTAGCTACAAGAGCTGTTGTAGAACTTTCAAGGCAATATTGTGTTGATGATGGTGGTTCTTGCCACTTAGGTTTCAAGGATGAAAGGTTGGAACATGGGCAATCATTTCCTGGAAATGGTAATGGTGATTTTTCTATTGGCAGGCAGAATTGGAACATGAAATTTAAGGATGCTACCTATGCGGCTCAAGTAGCGACTGAGTTTGCAAAACTTGTAGGCCTAGCAACAAGAGCTGTTGTACAACTTTCAAGGTAATATTTTGTTGATGATGGTGGTTCATGCCACTTAGGTTTCAAGGATGAAAGATTGGAACATGGGCAATCATTTCCTTGAGATGGTAATGGTAATTATTTTGTTGGTATGCAGTATTGGAACATGAAATTTAAGGATGCTACCTCTGCTGCTCAAGTAGCGGGTGAGTTTTCAGAACATTCAAGCCTAGCTGCCAGAGATGTTGGAGAACTTTCAAGGCAATATTGTGTTGATGATGGTATTTCATGCCACTTAGGTTTCAAGGATGAAAGGTTGGAACGTGGGCAATTATTTCCTGGAGATGGTAATGGTAATTTTTCTATTGGCACGCAGAATTGGAACATGAAATTTAAGGATGCTACCTCTGCTTCTCAAGTAGCGACTGAGTTTGCAGAACATGCAAGCCTAGCTACCAGAGTTGTTGTAGAACTTTAAAGGTAATATTGTGTTGATGATGGTGGGTCATGCCACTTAGTTTTCAAGGATGAAAGGTTGGAACATGGGCAAACATTTCCTTGAGATGGTAATGGTAATTGTTCTGTTTCCAGGCAGTATTGGAACATGAAATTTAAGGATGCTACCTCTGCTGCTTAAGCAGCGGCTGAGTTTGGAGAACATGCAAGCCTTGCTACCAT
The DNA here is from genome assembly GCF_000390325.3 of Nicotiana tomentosiformis. NCBI lineage: Eukaryota > Viridiplantae > Streptophyta > Magnoliopsida > Solanales > Solanaceae > Nicotiana > Nicotiana tomentosiformis. Next base: position 285,318 of record NW_027174570.1, read on the forward strand.
AGCTGTTGGAGAACTTTCAAGGCAATATTGTGTTGATGATGGTGGTTCATGCCACTTAAGTTTCAAGGATGAAAAATTGGAACATGGGCAATCATTTCCTGGATATGGTAATGGTAATTTTTCTATGGGCAGGCAGAATTGGAACATGAAATTTAAGGATTCTACCTATGCTGCTCAAGTAGCGACTGAGTTTACAGAACATGCAGGCCTAGCTAAAAGAGCTGTTGTAGAACTTTCAAGGCAATATTGTGTTGATGATGGTGTTTCATGCCACTTAGGTTTCAAGAATGAAAAGTCGAAACAAGGGCAATCATTTCCTGAAGTTGGTAATGGTAATTCTTTTGTTGGCAGGTAGAATTGGAACATGAAATTTAAGGATGCTACCTTTGCTGCTCAAGTAGTGACTGAGTTTACAGACCATGCAGGCCTAGCTACAAGAGCTGTTGTAGAACTTTCAAGGCAATATTCTGTTGATGATGGTGGTTCATGCCACTTAGGTTTCAAGAATGAAAAGTTTGAACATGGGCAATCATTTCCTGGAGATAGTAATGGTAATTCTTTTGTTGGCAGGTAGAATTGGAACATGAAATTTAAGGATGCTACCTTTGCTGCTCAAGTAGCGACTGAGTTTACAGAACATGCAGGCCTAGCTACAAGAGCTGTTGTAGAACTTTCAAGGCAATATTCTATTGATGATGGTTGTTCATGCCACTTAGGTTTCAGGAATGAAAGGTCAGAACATGGGCAATCATTTCCTGGAGATGGTAATGGTAATTGTTCCATTGGCAGGCAGAATTGGAACATGAAATTTAAGATGCTACCTCCCCTGCTCAAGTAGCGACTGAGTTTGCAGAACATGCAGGCCTAGCTACAAGAGCTGTTGTAGAACTTTCAAGGCAATATTGTGTTGATGATGGTGTTTCATGCCACTTAGGTTTCAAGAATGAAAGGTCGGAACATGGGCAGTCATTTCCTGGAGATTTTAATTGTAATTCTTTTTTTGGTAGGTAGATTTGGAACATGAAATTTAAGGATGCTACCTCTGCTACTCAAGCAGCGGCTGAGTTTGCAGAACGTGCAAGCCTAGCTGCCAGAGCTGTGGTAGAACTTTCAAGGTAATATTGTGTTGATGACAGTGGGTCATGCCACTTAATTTTCAAGGATGAAAGGTTGGAAAATGGGCAATCATTTCCTTGAGATGGTAATGGTAATTGTTCTTTTGGCAAGCAGTATTGGAACATGAAATTTAAGGATGCTACCTCTGCTGCTCAAGCAACGGCTGAGTTTGGAGAACATGCAAGCCTAGCTTCCAGAGCTGTTGGAGAACTTTCAAGGCAATATTGTATTGATGATTGTGGTTCATGCCACTTAGGTTTCAAGGATGAAAGGTTGGAACATGGGCAAGAATTTCCTGGAGATGGTAATGGTAATTTTTCTGTTAGGAAGTAGAATTAGAACATGAAATTTAAGGATGCTACCTCTGCTGCTCAAGCAGCGGCTGAGTTTGCCGAATATGCAAGCCTAGCTGCCAGAGCATTTGTAGAACTTTCAAGGCAATATTGTGTTTATGATGGTGGTTCATACCACTTAGGTTTCAAGGATGAAAGGTTGGAACATGGGCGATTATTTCCTGTAGATGGTAATGGTAATTTTTCTATTGGCAGGCAAAATTGGAATATGAAATTTAAGGATGCTACTTTTGCTGCTCAAGCAGCGAGTGAGTTTGCAGAACATGCAAGCCTAGCTGCCAGAGTTGTTTTAGAACTTTCAAGGTAATATTATGTTGATGATGGTGGGTCATGCCACTTAGTTTTCAAGGATGAAAGGTTGGAACATTGGCAATAATTTCCTTGAGATGGTAATGGTATTTGTTCTGTTGCCAGGCAGTATTGGAACATGAAATTTAAGGATGCTACCTCTGCTGCTCAAGCAGCGGCTGAGTTTGGAGAACATGCAACCCTAGCTGCCATAGCTGTTGGAGAACTTTCAAGGCAATATTGTGTTGATGATGGTGGTTCATGCCACTTAAGTTTCAAGGATGAAAAATTGGAACATGGGCAATCATTTCCTGGAGATGGTAATGGTAATTTTTCTATTGGCAGGGAGAATTGGAACATGAAATTTAAGGATGCTACCTCGGCTGCTCAAGCAGCGACTGAGTTAGCAGAACATGCAGGCCTAGCTAAAAGAGCTGTTGTAGAACTTTCAAGGCAATATTGTGTTGATGATGGTGGTTCATGCCACTTAGGTTTCAAGAATGAAAAGTCGGAACATGGGAAATCATTTCCTGGAGATGGTAATGGTAATTCTTTTGTTGGCAGGTAGAATTGGAACATGAAATTTAAGGATGCTACCTTTGCTGCTCAAGTAGCGACTAAGTTTACAGAACATGCAGACCTAGCTACAAGAGCTGTTGTAGAACTTTCAAGGCAATATTGTGTTGATGACGGTGGGTCATGCCACTTAGTTTTCAAGGATGAAAGGTTGGAACATGGGCAATCATTTCCTTGAGATGGTAATGGTAATTGTTCTGTTGGCAGGCAGTATTGGAACATGAAATTTAAGGATGCTACCTCTGCTGCTCAAGCAACGGCTGAGTTTGGAGAACATGCAAGCCTAGCTGCCAGAGCTGTTGGAGAACTTTCAAGGCAATATTGTGTTGATGATTGTGGTTCATGCCACTTAGGATTCAAGGATGAAAGGTTGGAACATAGGCAAGCATTTCCTGGAGATGGTAATGGTAATTTTTCTGTTGGCAGGTAGAATTGGAACATGAAATTTAAGGATGCTACCTTTGCTACTCAAGTAGTGACTGAGTTTACAGAACATGCAGGCCTAGCTACAAGAGCTGTTGTAGAACTTTCGAGGAAATATTCTGTAGATGATGGTGGTTCATGCCACTTAGGTTTCCAGAATGAAAGGTCAGAACATGGGCAATCATTTCCTGGAGATGGTAATGGTAATTGTTCTATTGGCAGGCAGAATTGGAACATAAAATTTAAGATGCTACCTCTCCTGCTCAAGTAGTGACTGAGTTTGCACAACATGCAGGCCTAGCTACAAGAGCATTTGTAGAACTTTCAAGGCAATATTGTGTTGATGATGGTGGGTCATGCCACTTAGTTTTCAAGGATGAAAGGTTGGAACATGGGCAATCATTTCCTTGAGATGGTAATGGTAATTGTTCTGTTGCCAGGCAGTATTGGAATATGAAATTTAAGGATGCTACCTCTGCTGCTCACGCAGCGGCTGAGTTTGGAGAACATGCAAGCCTAGCTGCCATAGCTGTGGGAGAACTTTCAAGGCAATATTGTGTTGATGATGGTGGTTCATGCCACACAAGTTTCAAGGATGAATAATTGGAACATGGGCAATAATTTCCTGGAGAGGGTAATGCTAAATGTTCTATTGGCAGGCTGAATTGGAACATGAAATTTAAGATGCTACCTCTCCTGCCCAAGTAGCGACTGAGTTTGCAGAACATGCAGGCCTAGATACAAGAGCTGTTGTAGAACTTTCAAGGCAATATTGTGTTGATGATGGTGTTTCATGCCACTTAGGTTTCAAGAATAATAGGTCGGAACATGGGCAATCATTTCATGGAGATGGTAATGGTAATTCTTTTTTTGGCAGGTAGATTTGGAACATGAAATTTAAGGATGCTACCTCTGCTACTCAAGCAGTGGCTGAGTTTGTAGAACATGCGAGCCTAGCTACCAGAGCTGTTGTAGAACTTTCAAGGTAATATTATGTTGATGACGGTGGGTCATGCCACTTAGTTTTCAAGGATGAAAGGTTGGAACATGGGCAATCATTTCCTTGAGATGGTAATGGTAATTGTTCTGTAGGCAGGCAGTATTGGAACATGGAATTTAAGGATGCTACCTCTGTTGCTCAAGCAACGGCTGAGTTTGGAGAACATGCAAGCCTAGCTGCCAGAGCTGTTGGAGAACTTTCAAGGCAATATTGTGTTGATGATTTTGGTTCATGCCACTTAGGTTTCAAGGATGAAAGGTTGGAACATGGGCAAGCATTTCCTGGAGATGGTAATGGTAATTTTTCTGTTGGCAGGTAGAATTGGAACATGAAATTTAAGGATGCTACCTCTGCTGCTCAAGCAGCGGCTGAGTTTGCCGAACATGCAAGCCTAGCTGCCAGAGCATTTGTAGAACTTTCAAGGCAATATTGTGTTGATGATGGTGGTTCATGATACTTAGTTTTCAAGGATGAAAGGTTGGAACATGGGAAATCATTTCCTTGAGATGGTAATGGTAATTTTTCTCTTGGCAGGCAGAATTGGAACATGAAATTTAAGGATGCTACCTCGGCTGCTCAAGTAGCGACTGAGTTTGCAGAACATGCAGGCCTAGCTAAAAGAGCTATTGTAGAACTTTCAAGGCAATATTGTGTTGATGATGGTGGTTCATGCCACTTAGGTTTCAAGAATGAAAAGTCGGAACATGGGCAATCATTTCCTGGAGATGGTAATGGTAATTCTTTTGTTGGCAGGTAGAATTGGAACATGAAATATAAGGATGCTATCTTTGCTGCTCAAGTAGCGACTAAGTTTACAGAACATGCAGGCCTAGCTACAAGAGCTGTTGTAGAACTTTCAAGGCAATATTGTGTTGATGACGGTGGGTCATGCCACTTAGTTTTCAAGGATGAAAGGTTGGAACATGGGCAATCATTTCCTTGAGATGGTAATGGTAATTGTTCTTTTGGCAAGCAGTATTGGAACATGAAATTTAAGGATGCTACCTCTGCTGCTCAAGCAACGGCTGAGTTTGGAGAACATGCAAGCCTAGCTTCCAGAGCTGTTGGAGAACTTTCAAGGCAATATTGTGTTGATGATTGTGGTTCATGCCACTTAGGTTTCAAGGATTAAAGGTTGGAGCATGGGCAAGAATTTCTTGGAGATGGTAATGGTAATTTTTCTGTTGGCAGGTAGAATTGGAACATGAAATTTAAGGATGCTACCTTTGCTACTCAAGTAGCGACTGAGTTTACAGAACATGCAGGCCTAGCTACAAGAGCTGTTGTAGAACTTTTGAGGCAATATTCTGTAGATGATGGTGGTTCATGCCACTTAGGTTTCAAGAATGAAAGGTCAGAACATGGGCAATCATTTCCTGGAGATGGTAATGGTAATTGTTCTATTGGCAGGCAGAATTGGAACATAAAATTTAAGATGCTACCTCTCCTGCTCAAGTAGTGACTGAGTTTGCACAACATGCAGGCCTAGCTACAAGAGCATTTGTAGAATTTTCAAGGCAATATTGTGTTGATGATGGTGGGTCATGCCACTTAGTTTTCAAGGATGAAAGGTTGGAACATGGGCAATCATTTCCTTGAGATGGTAATGGTAATTGTTCTGTTGCCAGGCAGTATTGGAATATGAAATTTAAGGATGCTACCTCTGCTGCTCACGCAGCGGCTGAGTTTGGAGAACATGCAAGCCTAGCTGCCATAGCTGTTGGAGAACTTTCAAGGCAATATTGTGTTGATGATGGTGGTTCATGCCACTCAAGTTTCAAGGATGAAAAATTTGAACATGGGCAATAATTTCCTGGAGAGGGTAATGGTAAATGTTCTATTGGCAGGCTGAATTGGTACATGAAATTTAAGATGCTACCTCTCCTGCCCAAGTAGCGACTGAGTTTGCAGAACATGCAGGCCTAGATACAAGAGCTGTTGTAAAACTTTCAAGGCAATATTGTGTTGATGATGGTGTTTCATGCCACTTAGGTTTCAAGAATAATAGGTCGGAACATGGGCAATCATTTCATGGAGATGGTAATGGTAATTCATTTTTTGGCAGGTAGATTTGGAACATGAAATTTAAGGATGCTACCTCTGCTACTCAAGCAGTGGCTGAGTTTGTAGAACATGCGAGCCTAGCTACCAGAGCTGTTGTAGAACTTTCAAGGTAATATTATGTTGATGACGGTGGGTCATGCCACTTAGTTTTCAAGGATGAAAGGTTGGAACATGGGCAATCATTTCCTTGAGATGGTAATGGTAATTGTTCTGTAGGCAGGCAGTATAGGAACATGGAATTTAAGGATGCTACCTCTGTTGCTCAAGCAACGGCTGAGTTTGGAGAACATGCAAGCCTAGCTGCCAGAGCTGTTGGAGAACTTTCAAGGCAATATTGTGTTGATGATTTTGGTTCATGCCACTTAGGTTTCAAGGATGAAAGGTTGGAACATGGGCAAGCATTTCCTGGAGATGGTAATGGTAATTTTTCTGTTGGCAGGTAGAATTGGAACATGAAATTTAAGGATGCTACCTCTGCTGCTCAAGCAGCGGCTGAGTTTGCCGAACATGCAAGCCTAGCTGCCAGAGCATTTGTAGAACTTTCAAGGCAATATTGTGTTGATGATGGTGGTTCATGATACTTAGTTTTCAAGGATGAAAGGTTGGAACATGGGAAATCATTTCCTTGAGATGGTAATGGTAATTTTTCTCTTGGCAGGCAGAATTGGAACATGAAATTTAAGGATGCTACCTCGGCTGCTCAAGTAGCGACTGAGTTTGCAGACCATGCAGGCCTAGCTAAAAGAGCTATTGTAGAACTTTCAAGGCAATATTGTGTTGATGATGGTGGTTCATGCCACTTAGGTTTCAAGAATGAAAAGTCGGAACATGGGCAATCATTTCCTGGAGATGGTAATGGTAATTCTTTTGTTGGCAGGTAGAATTGGAACATGAAATTTAAGGATGCTACCTTTGCTGCTCAAGCAGCGGCTGAGTTTGCAGAACATGAAAGCCTAGCTACAAGAGCTGTTGTAGAACTTTCAAGGCAATATTGTGTTGATGACGGTGGGTCATGCCACTTAGTTTTCAAGGATGAAAGGTTGGAACATGGGCAATCATTTCCTTGAGATGGTAATGGTAATTGTTCTTTTGGCAAGCAGTATTGGAACATAAAATTTAAGGATGCTACCTCTGCTGCTCAAGCTACGGCTGAGTTTGGAGAACATGCAAGCCTAGCTTCCAGAGCTGTTGGAGAACTTTCAAGGCAATATTGTGTTGATGATTGTGGTTCATGCCACTTAGGTTTCAAGGATGAAAGGTTGGAACATGGGCAAGAATTTCCTGGAGATGGTAATGGTAATTTTTCTGTTAGCAAGCAGAATTGGAACATGAAATTTAAGGATGCTACCTCTGCTGCTCAAGCAGCGGCTGAGTTTGCCGAATATGCAAGCCTAGCTGCCAGAGCATTTATAGAACTTTCAAGGCAATATTGTGTTGATGATGGTGGTTCATACCACTTAGGTTTCAAGGATGAAAGGTTGGAACATGGGCGATTATTTCCTGTAGATGGTAATGGTAATTTTTCTATTGGCAGGCAAAATTGGAACATGAAATTTAAGGATGCTACCTCTGCTGCTCAAGTAGCGACTGAGTTTGCAGAACATGCAAGCCTAGCTGCCAGAGTTGTTTTAGAACTTTCAAGGTAATATTATGTTGATGATGGTGGGTCATGCCACTTAGTTTTCAAGGATGAAAGGTTGGAACATGGGCAATCATTTCCTTGAGATGGTAATGGTATTTGTTCTGTTGCCAGGCAGTATTGGAACATGACATTTAAGGATGCTACCTCTGCTGCTCAAGCAGCGACTGAGTTTGGAGAACATGCAACCCTAGCTGCCATAGCTGTTGGAGAACTTTCAAGGCAATATTGTGTTGATGATGGTGGTTCATGCCACTTAAGTTTCAAGGATGAAAAATTGGAACATGGGCAATTATTTCCTGGAGATGGTAATGGTAATTTTTCTATTGGCAGGCAGAATTGGAACATGAAATTTAAGGATGCTACCTCGGCTGCTCAAGCAGCGACTGAGTTTGCAGAACATGCAGGCCTAGCTAAAAGAGCTGTTGTAGAACTTTCAAGGCAATATTGTGTTGATGATGGTGGTTCATGCCACTTAGGTTTCAAGAATGAAAAGTCGGAACATGGGAAATCATTTCCTGGAGATGGTAATGGTAATTCTTTTGTTGGCAGGTAGAATTGGAACATGAAATTTAAGGATGCTACCTTTGCTGCTCAAGTAGCGACTAAGTTTACAGAACATGCAGGCCTAGCTACAAGAGCTGTTGTAGAACTTTCAAGGCAATACTGTGTTGATGACGGTGGGTCATGCCACTTAGTTTTAAAGGATGAAAGGTTGGAACATGGGCAATCATTTCCTTGAGATGGTAATGGTAATTGTTCTGTTGGCAGGCAGTATTGGAACATGAAATTTAAGGATGCTACCTCTGCTGCTCAAGCAACGGCTGAGTTTGGAGAACATGCAAGCCTAGCTGCCAGAGCTGTTGGAGAACTTTCAAGGCAATATTGTGTTGATGATTGTGGTTCATGGCACTTATGATTCAAGGATGAAAGGTTGGAACATGGGCAAGCATTTCCTGGAGATGGTAATGGTAATTTTTCTATTGGCAGGTAGAATTGGAACATGAAATTTAAGGATGCTACCTTTGCTACTCAAGTAGCGACTGAGTTTACAGAACATGCAGGCCTAACTACAAGAGCTGTTGTAGAACTTTCGAGGGAATATTCTGTTGATGATGGTGGTTCATGCCACTTAGGTTTCAAGAATGAAAGGTCAGAACATGGGCAATCATTTCCTGGAGATGGTAATGGTAATTGTTCTATTTGCAGGCAGAATTGGAACATGAAATTTAAGATGCTACCTCTCCTGCTCAAGTAGCGACTGAGTTTGCAGAACATGCAGGCCTAGCTACAAGAGCATTTGTAGAACTTTCAAGGCAATATTGTGTTGATGATTGTGGTTCATGCCACTTAGGTTTCAAGGATGAAAGGTTGGAACATGGGCAAGAATTTCCTGGAGATGGTAATGGTAATTTTTCTGTTAGCAAGCAGAATTAGAACATGAAATTTAAGATGCTACCTCTCCTGCTCAAGTAGCGACTGAGTTTGCAGAACATGCAGGCCTAGCTACAAGAGCATTTGTAGAACTTTCAAGGCAATATTGTGTTGATGATGGTGGTTCATACCACTTAGGTTTTAAGGATGAAAGGTTGGAACATGGGCAATTATTTCCTGGAGATGGTAATGGTAATTTTTCTATTGGCAGGCAGAATTGGAACATGAAATTTAAGGATGCTACCTCTGCTGCTCAAGTAGCGACTGAGTTTGCAGAACATGCAAGCCTAGCTGCCAGAGTTGTTGTAGAACTTTCAAGGTAATATTGTGTTGATGATGGTGGGTCATGCCACTTAGAATTCAAGGATGAAAGGTTGGAACATGGGCAATCATTTCCTTGAGATGGTAATGGTAATTGTTCTGTTGCTAGGAGGTATTGGAATATGAAATTTAAGGATGCTACCTCTGCTGCTCAGGCAGCGGCTGAGTTTGGAGAAAATGCAAGCCTAGCTGCCATAGCTGTTGGAGAACTTTCAAGGCAATATTGTGTTGATGATGGTGGTTCATGCCACTTAAGTTTCAAGGATGAAAAATCGGAACATGGGCAATCATTTCCTGGAGAGGGTAATGGAAATTGTTCTATTGGCAGGCAGAATTGGACCATGAAATTTAAGATGCTACCTCTCCTGCCCAAGTAGCGACTGAGTTTGCAGAACATGCAGGCCTAGATACAAGTGCTGTTGTAGAACTTTCAAGGAAATATTGTGTTGATGATGGTGTTTCATGCCACTTAGGTTTCAAGAATGAAAGGTCGGAACATGGGCAATCATTTCATGGAGATGGTATTGGTAATTCTTTTTTTGGCAGGTAGATTTGGAACATGAAATTTAAGGATGCTACCTCTGCTACTCAAGCAGCGGCTGAGTTTGTAGAACATGCGAGCCTAGCTGCCAGAGCTGTCGTAGAACTTTCAAGGTAATATTGTGTTGATGACGGTGGGTCATGCCACTTAGTTTTCAAGGGTGAAAGGTTGGAACAAGGGCAATCATTTCCTTGAGATGGTAATGGTAATTGTTCTGTAGGCAGGCAGTATTGGAACATGGAATTTAAGGATGCTACCTATGTTGCTCAAGCAACGGCTGAGTTTGGAGAACATGCAAGCCTAGCTGCCAGAGCTGTTGGAGAACTTTCAAGGCAATATTGTGTTGATGATTGTGGTTCATGCCACTTAGGTTTCAAGGATGAAAGGTTGGAACATGGGCAAGCATTTCCTGGAGATGGTAATGGTAATTTTTCTGTTGGCAGGTAGAATTGGAACATGAAATTTAAGGATGCTACCTCTGCTGCTCAAGCAGCGGCTGAGTTTGCCGAACATGCAAGCCTAGCTGCCAGAGCATTTGTAGAACTTTCAAGGCAATATTGTGTTGATGATGGTGGTTCATGATACTTAGTTTTCAGGGATGAAAGGTTGGAACATGGGAAATCATTTCCTTGAGATGGTAATGGTACTCTTTCTCTTGGCAGGCAGAATTGGAACATGAAATTTAAGGATGCTACCTCGGCTGCTCAAGTAGCGACTGAGTTTGCAGAACATGCCGGCCTAGCTAAAAGAGCTGTTGTAGAACTTTCAAGGCAATATTGTGTTGATGATGGTGGTTCATGCCACTTAGGTTTCAAGAATGAAAAGTCGGAACATGGGCAATCATTTCCTGGAGATGGTAATGTTAATTCTTTTGTTGGCAGGTAGAATTTGAACATGAAATTTAAGGATGCTACCTTTGCTGCTCAAGTAGCGACTAAGTTTACAGAACATGCAGGCCTAGCTACAAGAGCTGTTGTAGAACTTTCAAGGCAATATTGTGTTGATGACGGTGGGTCATGCCACTTAGTTTTCAAGGATGAAAGGTTAGAACATGGGCAATCATTTCCTTGAGATGGTAATGGTAATTGTTCTGTTGGCAGGCAGTATTGGAACATGAAATTTAAGGATGCTACCTCTGCTGCTCAAGCAACGGCTGAGTTTGGAGAACGTGCAAGCCTAGCTGCCAGAGCTGTTGGAGAACATTCAAGGAAATATTGTGTTGATGATGGTGTTTCATGCCACTTAGGTTTCAAGAATGAAAGGTCGGAACATGGACAATCAGTTCCTGGAGATGGTAATGGTAATTGTTTTGTTGGCAGGTAGAATTGGAACATGAAATTTAGGGATGCTACCTCTGCTGCTCAAGCAACGGCTGAGTTTGCAGAACGTCCAAGCCTAGCTGCTAGAGCTGTTGTACAACTTTTAAGGCAATATTGTATTGATGATGGTGGTACATGCCAATTAGGTTTCAAGGATGAAAGGTTGGAACACGGGCAATCATTTCCTTGAGATGGTAATGGTAATTGTTCTGTAGGCAGGCAGTATTGGAACATGGAATTTAAGGATGCTACCTATGTTGCTCAAGCAACGGCTGAGTTTGGAGAACATGCAAGCCTAGCTGCCAGAGCTGTTGGAGAACTTTCAAGGCAATATTGTGTTGATGTTTGTGGTTCATGCCACTTAGGTTTCAAGGATGAAAGGTTGGAACATGGGCAAGCATTTCCTGGAGATGGTAATGGTAATTTTTCTGTTGGCAGGTAGAATTGGAACATGAAATTTAAGGATGCTACCTCTACTGCTCAAGCAGCGGCTGAGTTTGCCGAACATGCAAGCCTAGCTGCCAGAGCATTTGTAGAACTTTCAAGACAATATTGTGTTGATGATGGTGGTTCATGATACTTAGTTTTCAGGGATGAAAGGTTGGAACATGGGAAATCATTTCCTTGAGATGGTAATGGTACTATTTCTCTTGGCAGGCAGAATTGGAACATGAAATTTAAGGATGCTACCTCGGCTGCTCAAGTAGCGACTGAGTTTGCAGAACATGCCGGCCTAGCTGCCAGAGCTGTTGGAGAACTTTCAAGGCAATATTGTGTTGATGATGGTGTTTCATGCCACTTAGGTTTCAAGAATGAAAAGTCGGAACATGGGCAATCATTTCCTGGAGATGGTAATGTTAATTCTTTTGTTGGCAGGTAGAATTGGAACATGAAATTTAAGGATGCTACCTTTGCTGCTCAAGTAGCGACTAAGTTTACAGAACATGCAGGCCTAGCTACAAGAGCTGTTGTAGAACTTTCAAGGCAATATTGTGTTGATGACGGTGGGTCATGCCACTTAGTTTTCAAGGATGAAAGGTTAGAACATGGGCAATCATTTCCTTGAGATGGTAATGGTAATTGTTCTGTTGGCAGGCAGTATTGGAACATGAAATTTAAGGATGCTACCTCTGCTGCTCAAGCAACGGCTGAGTTTGGAGAACGTGCAAGCCTAGCTGCCAGAGCTGTTGGAGAACTTTCAAGGAAATATTGTGTTGATGATGGTGGTTCATGCCACTTAGATTTCAAGGATGAAAGGCTAGAACATGGGAAATCATTTCCTGGAGATGGTAATGGTTAATTTTTTGTTGGCAGGAAGAATTAGAACATGAAATTTAAGATGCTACCTCTGTTGCTCAAGCAACGGCTGAGTTTGGAGAACATGCAAGCCTAGCTGCCAGAGCTGTTGGAGAACTTTCAAGGCAATATTGTGTTGATGATTGTGGTTCATGCCACTTAGGTTTCAAGGATGAAAGGTTGGAACATGGGCAAGCATTTCCTGGAGATGGTAATGGTAATTTTTCTGTTGGCAGGTAGAATTGGAACATGAAATTTAAGGATGCTACCTCTGCTGCTCAAGTAGCGACTGAGTTTGCAGAACATGCAAGCCTAGCTGCCAGAGTTGTTGTAGAACTTTCAAGGTAATATTGTGTTGATGATGGTGGGTCATGCCACTTGGTTTTCAAGGATGAAAGGTTGGAACATGGGCAATCATTTCCTTGAGATGGTAATGGTAATTGTTCTGTTGCTAGGAGGTATTGGAATATGAAATTTAAGGATGCTACCTCTGCTGCTCAAGCAGCGGCTGAGTTTGGAGAACATGCAAGCCTAGCTGCCATAGCTGTTGGAGAACTTTCAAGGCAATATTGTGTTGATGATGGTGGTTCATGCCACTTAAGTTTCAAGGATGAAAAATCGGAACATGGGCAATCATTTCCTGGAGAGGGTAATGGTAATTGTTCTATTGGCAGGCAGAATTGGACCATGAAATTTAAGATGCTACCTCTCCTGCCCAAGTAGCGACTGATTTTGCAGAACATGCAGGCCTAGATACAAGTGCTGTTGTATAACTTTCAAGGAAATATTGTGTTGATGATGGTGTTTCATGCCACTTAGGTATCAAGAATGAAAGGTCGGAACATGGGCAATCATTTCATGGAGATGGTAATGGTAATTCTTTTTTTGGCAGGTAGATTTGGAACATGAAATTTAAGGATGCTACCTCTGCTACTCAAGCAGCGGCTGAGTTTGTAGAACATGCGAGCCTAGCTGCCAGAGCTGTCGTAGAACTTTCAAGGTAATATTGTGTTGATGACGGTGGGTCGTGCCACTTAGTTTTCAAGGGTGAAAGGTTGGAACATGGGCAATCATTTCCTTGAGATGGTAATGGTAATTGTTCTGTAGGCAGGCAATATTGGAACATGGAATTTAAGGATGCTACCTCTGTTGCTCAAGCAACGGCTGAGTTTGGAGAACATGCAAGCCTAGCTGCCAGAGCTGTTGGAGAACTTTCAAGGCAATATTGTGCTGATGATTGTGGTTCATGCCACTTAGGTTTCAAGGATGAAAGGTTGGAACATGGGCAAGCATTTCCTGGAGATGGTAATGGTAATTTTTCTGTTGGCTGGTAGAATTGGAACATGAAATTTAAGGATGCTACCTCTGCTGCTCAAGCAGCGGCTGAGTTTGCCGAACATGCAAGCCTAGCTGCCAGAGCATTTGTAGAACTTTCAAGGCAATATTGTGTTGATGATGGTGGTTCATGATACTTAGTTTTCAGGGATGAAAGGTTGGAACATGGGAAATCGTTTCCTTGAGATGGTAATGGTACTATTTCTCTTGGCAGGCAGAATTGGAACATGAAATTTAAGGATGCTACCTCGGCAGCTCAAGTGGCGACTGAGTTTGCAGAACATGCAGGCCTAGCTAAAAGAGCTGTTGTAGAACTTTCAAGGCAATATTGTGTTGATGATGGTGGTTCATGCCACTTAGGTTTCAAGAATGAAAAGTCGGAACATGGGCAATCATTTCCTGGAGATGGTAATGTTAATTCTTTTGTTGGCAGGTAGAATTGGAACATGAAATTTAAGAATGCTACCTTTGCTGCTCAAGTAGCGACTAAGTTTACAGAACATGCAGGCCTAGCTACAAGAGCTGTTGTAGAACTTTCAAGGCAATATTGTGTTGATGACGGTGGGTCATGCCACTTAGTTTTCAAGGATGAAAGGTTAGAACATGGGCAATCATTTCCTTGAGATGGTAATGGTAATTGTTCTGTTGGCAGGCAGTATTGGAACATGAAATTTAAGGATGCTACCTCTGCTGCTCAAGCAACGGCTGAGTTTGGAGAACGTGCAAGCCTAGCTGCCAGAGCTGTTGGAGAACTTTCAAGGCAATATTGTGTTGATGATTGTGGTTCATGCCACTTAGGATTCAAGGATGAAAGGTCGGAACATGGGCAATCATTTCCTGGAGATGGTAATGGTAATTGTTCTATTGGCAGGCAGAATTAGAACATGAAATTTAAGATGCTACCTCTCCTGCTCAAGTAGCGACTGAGTTTGCAGAACATGCAGGCCTAGCTACAAGAGCATTTGTAGAACTTTCAAGGTAATATTGTGTTGATGATGGTGGTTCATACCACTTAGGTTTCAAGGATGAAAGGTTGGAACATGGGCAATTATTTCCTGGAGATGGTAATGGTAATTTTTCTATTGGCAGGCAGAATTGGAACATGAAATTTAAGGATGCTACCTCTGCTGCTCAAGTAGCGACTAAGTTTGCAGAACATGCAAGCCTAGCTGCCAGAGTTGTTGTAGAACTTTCAAGGTAATATTGTGTTGATGATGGTGGGTCATGCCACTTAGTTTTCAAGGATGAAAGGTTGGAACATGGGCAATCATTTCCTTGAGATGGTAATGGTAATTGTTCTGTTGCCAGGAGGTATTGGAATATGAAATTTAAGGATGCTACCTCTGCTGCTCAAGCAGCGGCTGAGTTTGGAGAACATGCAACCCTAGCTGCCATAGCTGTTGGAGAACTTTCAAGGCAATATTGTGTTGATGATGGTGGTTCATGCCACTTAAGTTTCAAGGATGAAAAATCGGAACATGGGCAATCATTTCCTGGAGAGGGTAATGGTAATTGTTCTATTGGCAGGCAGAATTGGACCATGAAATTTAAGATGCTACCTCTCCTGCCCAAGTAGCGACTGAGTTTGCAGAACATGCAGGCCTAGATACAAGTGTTGTTGTAGAACTTTCAAGGAAATATTGTGTTGATGATGGTGTTTCATGCCACTTAGGTTTCAAGAATGAATTGTCGAAACATGGGCAATCATTTCATGGAGATAGTAATGGTAATTCTTTTTTTGGCAGGTAGATTTGGAACATGAAATTTAAGGATGCTACCTCTGCTACTCAAGCAGCGGCTGAGTTTGTAGAACATGCAAGCCTAGCTGCCAGAGCTGTTGTAGAACTTTCAAGGTAATATTGTGTTGATGACGGTGGGTCATGCAACTTAGTTTTCAAGGATGAAAGGTTGGAACATGGGCAATCATTTCCATGAGATGGTAATGGTAATTGTTCTGTAGGCAGGCAGTATTGGAACATGAAATTTAAGGATGCTACCTCCATTGCTCAAGCAACGGCTGAGTTTGGAGAACATGTAAGCCTAGCTGCCAGAGCTGTTGGAGAACTTTCAAGGCAATATTGTGTTGATGATTGTGGTTCATGCCACTTAGGTTTCAAGGATGAAAGGTTGGAACATGGGCAAGCATTTCCTGGAGATGGTAATGGTAATTTTTCTGTTGGCAGGTAGAATTGGAACATGAAATTTAAGGATGCTACCTTTGCTGCTCAAGCAGCGGCTGAGTTTGCCGAACATGCAAGCCTAGCTGCCAGAGCATTTGTAGAACTTTCAAGGCAATATTGTGTTGATGATGGTGGTTCATACCACTTCGGTTTCAAGAATGAAAGGTTGGAACATGGGCAATTATTTCCTGGAGATGGTAATGGTAATTTTTCTATTGGCACGCAGAATTGGCACATGAAATTTAAGGATGCTACCTCTGCTGCTCAAGTAGTGACTGAGTTTGCAGAACATGCAAGCCTAGCTGCCAGAGTTGTTGTAGAACTTTCAAGGTAATATTGTGTTGATGATGGTGGGTCATGCCACTTAGTTTTCAAGGAGGAAAGGTTGGAACATGGACAATCATTTCCTTGAGATGGTAATGGTAATTGTTATATTGCCATGCAGAATTGGAACATGAAATTTAAGGATGCTACCTCTGCTGCCCAAGCAGCGACTGAGTTTGCAGAACATGCAAGCCTAGCTAAAAGAGCTGTTGGAGAATTTTCAAGGAAATATTGTGTTGATGATGGTGGTTCATGCCACTTAAGTTTCAAGAATGAAAAGTTGGAACATGGGCAATCATTTCCTTGAGATGGTAATGGTAATTCTTTTGTTGGCAGGTAGAACTGGAACATGACATTTAAGGATGCTACCTTTGCTGCTCAAGTAGCGACTGAGTTTACAGAACATGCAGGCCTAGCTACAAGAGCTGTTGTAGAACTTTCAAGGCAATATTGTGTTGATGATGGTGTTTCATGCCACTTATGTTTCAAGAATGAAAGGTCGGAACATGGGCAATCATTTCCTGGAGATGGTAATGGTAATTATTTTTTTGCAGGTAGATTTGGAACATGAAATTTAAGGATGTTACCTCTGCTACTCAAGCAGCGGCTGAGTTTGTAGAACATGCAAGCCTAGCTGCCAGAGCTGTTGTAGAAATTTTAAGGTAATATTGTGTTGATGACGCTGGGTCATGCCACTTAGTTTTCAAGGATGAAAGGTTGGAACATGGGCAATCATTTCCTTGAGATAGTAATGGTAATTGTTCTGTAGGCAGGCAGTATTGGAACATGAAATTTAATGATGCTACCTCTGCTGCTCAAGCAACAGCTGAGTTTGGAGAACATGCAAGCCTAGCTGCCAGAGCTGTTGGAGAACTTTCAAGGCAATATTGGGTTGATGATTGTGGTTCATGCCACTTAGGTTTCTAGGATGAAAGGTTGGAACATAGGCAAGCATTTCCTGGAGATGGTAATGGTAATTTTTCTGTTGGCAGGTAGAATTGGAACATGAAATTTAAGGATGCTACCTCTACTGCTCAAGCAGCGGCTGAGTTTGCCGAACATGCAAGCCTAGCTACCAGAGCATTTGAAGAACTTTCAAGGCAATATTGTGTTGATGATGGTGGTTCATACCACTTAGGTTTCAAGGATGAAAGGTTGGAACATGGGCAATTATTTCCTGGAGATGGTAATGGTAATTTTTCTATTGGCAGGCAGAATTGGAACATGAAATTTAAGGATGCTACCTCTGCTGCTCAAGTAGCTACTGAGTTTGCAGAACATGCAAGCCTAGCTGCCAGAGATGTTGTAGAACTTTCAAGGTAATATTGTGTTGATGTTGGTGGGTCATGCCACTTAGTTTTCAAGGAGGAAAGGTTGGAACATGGACAATCATTTCCTTAAGATGGTAATGGTAATTGTTCTGTTGCCAGGCAGTATTGGAACATGAAATTTAAGGATGCTACCTCTACTGCTCAAGCAGCGGCTGAGTTTTGAGAACATGCAAGCCTAGCTGCCATAGCTGTTGGAGAACTTTCAAGGCAATATTGTGTTGATGATGGTGGTTCTTGCCACTTAAGTTTCAAGGATGAAAAATTGGAACATTGGCAATCATTTCCTGGAGATGGTAATGGTAATTGTTCTATTGGCAAGCAGAATTGGAACATGAAATTTAAGATGCTACCTCTCCTGCTCAAGTAGCGACTGAATTTGCAGAACATGCAGGCCTAGCTACAGGAGATGTTGTAGAACTTTCAAGGCAATATTGTGTTGATGATGGTGTTTCATGCCACTTAGGTTTCAAGAATGAAATGTCGAAACATGGGCAATCATTTCCTGGAGATGGTAATGGTAATTCGTTTTTTGGCAGGTAGATTTGGAACATGAAATTTAAGGATGCTACCTCTGCTACTCAAGCAGCGGCTGAGTTTGTAGAACATGCAAGCCTAGCTGCCAGAGCTGTTGTAGAACTTTCAAGGTTATATTGTGTTGATGACGCTGGGTCATGCCACTTAGTTTTCAAGGATGAAAGGTTGGAACAAGGGCAATCATTTCCTTGACATGGTAATGGTAATTGTTCTGTAGGCAGGCAGTATTGGAACATGAAATTTAAGGATGCTACCTCTGCTGCTCAAGCAACAGCTGAGTTTGGAGAACATGCAAGCCTAGCTGCCAGAGCTGTTGGAGAACTTTCAAGGCAATATTGTGTTGATGATTGTGGTTCATGCCACTTAGGTTTCAAGGATGAAAGGTTGGAACATGGGGAAGCATTTCCTGGAGATGGTAATGGTAATTTTTCTGTTAGCGGGTAGAATTGGAACATGAAATTTAAGGATGCTACCTCTGCTGCTCAAGCAGCGGCTGAGTTTGCCGAACATGCAAGGCTAGCTGCCAGAGCATTTGTAGAACTTTCAAGGCAATATTGTGTTGATGATGGTGGTTCATACCACTTAGGTTTCAAGGATGAAAGGTTGGAACATGGGCAATCATTTCCTTGAGATGGTAATGGTAATTCTATTGTTGGCAGGTAGAACTGGAACATGAAATTTAAGGATGCTACCTTTGCTGCTCAAGTAGCGACTGAGTTTACAGAACATGCAGGCCTAGCTACAAGAGCTGTTGTAGAACTTTCAAGGCAATATTGTGTTGATGATGGTGTTTCATGCCACATATGTTTCAAGAATGAAAGGACGGAACATGGGCAATCATTTCCTGGAGATGGTAATGGTAATTCTTTTTTTTACAGGTAGATTTGGAACATGAAATTTAAGGATGTTACCTCTGCTACTCAAGCAGCGGCTGAGTTTGTAGAACATGCAAGCCTAGCTGCCAGAGCTATTGTTGAACTTTCAAGGTAATATTGTGTTGATGACGCTGGGTCATGCCTCTTAGTTTTCAAGGATGAAAGGTTGGAACATGGGCAATCATTTCCTTGAGATAGTAATGGTAATTGTTCTGTAGGCAGGCAGTATTGGAACATGAAATTTAAGGATGCTACCTCTGCTGCTCAAGCAACAGCTGAGTTTGGAGAACATGCAAGCCTTGCTGCCAGAGCTGTTGGAGAACTTTCAAGGCAATATTGGGTTGATGATTGTGGTTCATGCCACTTAGGTTTCTAGGATGAAAGGTTGGAACATGGGCAAGCATTTCCTGGAGATGGTAATGGTAATTTTTCTGTTGGCAGGTAGAATTGGAACATGAAATTTAAGGATGCTACCTCTACTGCTCAAGCAGCGGCTGAGTTTGCCGAACATGCAAGCCTAGCTACCAGAGCATTTGAAGAACTTTCAAGGCAATATTGTGTTGATGATGGTGGTTCATACCACTTAGGTTTCAAGGATGAAAGGTTGGAACATGGGCAATTATTTCCTGGAGATGGTAATGGTAATTTTTCTATTGGCAGGCAGAATTGGAACATGAAATTTAAGGATGCTACCTCTGCTGCTCAAGTAGCTACTGAGTTTGCAGAACATGCAAGCCTAGCTGCCAGAGTTGTTGTAGAACTTTCAAGGTAATATTGTGTTGATGATGGTGGGTCATGCCACTTAGTTTTCAAGGAGGAAAGGTTGGAACATGGACAATCATTTCCTTAAGATGGTAATGGTAATTGTTCTATTGCCAGGCAGTATTGGAACATGAAATTTAAGGATGCTACCTCTGCTGCTCAAGCAGCGGCTGAGTTTTGAGAACATGCAAGCCTAGCTGCCATAGCTGTTGGAGAACTTTCAAGGCAATATTGTGTTGATGATGGTGGTTCTTGCCACTTATGTTTCAAGGATGAAAAATTGGAACATTGGCAATCATTTCCTGAAGATGGTAATGGTAATTGTTCTATTGGCAGGCAGAATTGGAACATGAAATTTAAGATGCTACCTCTCCTGCTCAAGTAGCGACTGAGTTTGCAGAACATGCAGGCCTAGCTACAGGAGATGTTGTAGAACTTTCAAGGCAATATTGTGTTGATGATGGTGTTTCATGCCACTTAGGTTTCAAGAATGAAAGGTCGAAACATGGGCAATCATTTCCTGGAGATGGTAATGGTAATTCTTTTTTTGGCAGGTAGATTTGGAACATGAAATTTAAGGATGCTACCTCTGCTACTCAAGCAGCGGCTGAGTTTGCAGAACATGCAAGCCTAGCTGCCAGAGCTGTTGTAGAACTTTCAAGGTAATATTGTGTTGATGACGCTGGGTCATGCCACTTAGTTTTCAAGGATGAAAGGTTGGAACATGGGCAATCATTTCCTTGAGATGGTAATGGTAATTGTTCTGTAGGCAGGCAGTATTGGAACATGAAATTTAAGGATGCTACCTCTGCTGCTCAAGCAACAGCTGAGTTTGGAAAACATGCAAGCCTAGCTGCCAGAGCTGTTGGAGAACTTTCAAGGCAATATTGTGTTGATGATTGTGGTTCATGCCACTTAGGTTTCAAGGATGAAAGGTTGGAACATGGGGAAGCATTTCCTGGAGATGGTAATGGTAATTTTTCTGTTAGCAGGTAGAATTGGAACATGAAATTTAAGGATGCTACCTCTGCTGCTCAAGCAGCGGCTGAGTTTGCCGAACATGCAAGCCTAGCTGCCAGAGCATTTGTAGAACTTTCAAGGCAATATTGTGTTGATGATGGTGGTTCATACCACTTAGGTTTCAAGGATGAAAGGTTGGAACATGGGCAATTATTTCCTGGAGATGGTAATGGTAATTTTTCTATTGGCAGGCAGAATTGGAACATGAAATTTAAGGATGCTACCTCTGCTGCTCAAGTAGCTACTGAGTTTGCAGATCATGCAAGCCTAGCTGCCAGAGTTGTTGTAGAACTTTCAAGGTAATATTGTGTTGATGATGGTGGGTCATGCCACTTAGTTTTCAAGGAGGAAAGGTTGGAACATGGACAATCATTTCCTTAAGATGGTAATGGTAATTATTCTGTTGCCAGGCAGTATTGGAACATGAAATTTAAGGATGCTACCTCTGCTGCTCAAGCAGCGGCTGAGTTTTGAGAACATGCAAGCCTAGCTGCCATAGCTGTTGGAGAACTTTCAAGGCAATATTGTGTTGATGATGGTGGTTCTTGCCACTTAAGTTTCAAGGATGAAAAATTGGAACATTGGCAATCATTTCCTGGAGATGGTAATGGTAATTGTTCTATTGGCAGGCAGAATTGGAACATGAAATTTAAGATGCTACCTCTCCTGCTCAAGTAGCGACTGAGTTTGCAGAACATGCAGGCCTAGCTACAAGAGATGTTGTAGAACTATCAAGGCAATATTGTGTTGATGATGGTGTTTCATGCCACTTAGGTTTCAAGAATGAAAGGTCGAAACATGGGCAATCATTTCCTGGAGATGGTAATGGTAATTCTTTTTTTGGCAGGTAGATTTGGAACATGAAATTTAAGGATGCTACCTCTGCTACTCAAGCAGCGGCTGAGTTTGTAGAACATGCAAGCCTAGCTGCCAGAGCTGTTGTAGAACTTTCAAGGTAATATTGTGTTGATGACGCTGGGTCATGCCACTTAGTTTTCAAGGATGAAAGGTTGGAACATGGGCAATCATTTCCTTGAGATGGTAATGGTAATTGTTCTGTAGGCAGGCAGTATTGGAACATGAAATTTAAGGATGCTACCTCTGCTGCTCAAGCAACAGCTGAGTTTGGAGAACATGCAAGCCTAGCTGCCAGAGCTGTTGGAGAACTTTCAAGGCAATATTGTGTTGATGATTGTGGTTCATGCCACTTAGGTTTCAAGGATGAAAGGTTGGAACATGGGGAAGCATTTCCTGGAGATGGTAATGGTAATTTTTCTGTTAGCAGGTAGAATTGGAACATGAAATTTAAGGATGCTACCTCTGCTGCTCAAGCAGCGGCTGAGTTTGCCGAACATGCAAGCCTACCTGCCAGAGCATTTGTAGAACTTTCAAGGCAATATTGTGTTGATGATGGTGGTTCATACCACTTAGGTTTCAAGGATGAAAGGTTGGAACATGGGCAATTATTTCCTGGAGATGGTAATGGTAATTTTTCTATTGGCAGGCAGAATTGTAACATTCAATTTAAGGATGCTACCTCTGCTGCTCAAGTAGCTACTGAGTTTGCAGAACATGCAAGCCTAGCTGCCAGAGTTGTTGTAGAACTTTCAAGGTAATATTGTGTTGATGATGGTGGGTCATGCCACTTAGTTTTCAAGGAGGAAAGGTTGGAACATGGACAATCATTTCCTTAAGATGGTAATGGTAATTATTCTGTTGCCAGGCAGTATTGGAACATGAAATTTAAGGATGCTACCTCTGCTGCTCAAGCAGCGGCTGAGTTTGGAGAACATGCAAGCCTAGCTTCCATAGCTGTTGGAGAACTTTCAAGGCAATATTGTGTTGATGATGGTGGTTCTTGCCACTTAAGTTTCAAGGATGAAAAATTGGAACATTGGCAATCATTTCCTGGAGATGGTAATGGTAATTGTTCTATTGGCAGGCAGAATTGGAACATGAAATTTAAGATGCTACCTCTCCTGCTCAAGTAGCGACTGAGTTTGCAGAACATGCAGGCCTAGCTACAAGAGATGTTGTAGAACTATCAAGGCAATATTGTGTTGATGATGGTGTTTCATGCCACTTAGGTTTCAAGAATGAAAGGTCGAAACATGGGCAATCATTTCCTGGAGATGGTAATGGTAATTCTTTTTTTGGCAGGTAGATTTGGAACATGAAATTTAAGGATGCTACCTCTGCTACTCAAGCAGCGGCTGAGTTTGTAGAACATGCAAGCCTAGCTGCCAGAGCTGTTGTAGAACTTTCAAGGTAATATTGTGTTGATGACGCTGGGTCATGCCACTTAGTTTTCAAGGATGAAAGGTTGGAACATGGACAATCATTTCCTTGAGATGGTAATGGTAATTGTTCTGTAGGCAGGCAGTATTGGAACATGAAATTTAAGGATGCTACCTCTGCTGCTCAAGCAACAGCTGAGTTTGGAGAACATGCAAGCCTAGCTGCCAGAGCTGTTGGAGAACTTTCAAGGCAATATTGTGTTGATGATTGTGGTTCATGCCACTTAGGTTTCAAGGATGAAAGGTTGGAACATGGGGAAGCATTTCCTGGAGATGGTAATGGTAATTTTTCTGTTAGCAGGTAGAATTGGAACATGAAATTTAAGGATGCTACCTCTGCTGCTCAAGCAGCGGCTGAGTTTGCCGAACATGCAAGCCTAGCTGCCAGAGCATTTGTAGAACTTTCAAGGCAATATTGTGTTGATGATGGTGGTTCATACCACTTAGGTTTCAAGGATGAAAGGTTGGAACATGGGCAATTATTTCCTGGAGATGGTAATGGTAATTTTTCTATTGGCAGGCAGAATTGTAACATTCAATTTAAGGATGCTACCTCTGCTGCTCAAGTAGCTACTGAGTTTGCAGAACATGCAAGCCTAGCTGCCAGAGTTGTTGTAGAACTTTCAAGGTAATATTGTGTTGATGATGGTGGGTCATGCCACTTAGTTTTCAAGGAGGAAAGGTTGGAACATGGACAATCATTTCCTTAAGATGGTAATGGTATTTATTCTGTTGCCAGGCAGTATTGGAACATGAAATTTAAGGATGCTACCTCTGCTGCTCAAGCAGCGGCTGAGTTTGGAGAACATGCAAGCCTAGCTGCCATAGCTGTTGGAGAACTTTCAAGGCAATATTGTGTTGATGATGGTGGTTCTTGCCACTTAAGTTTCAAGGATGAAAAATTGGAACATTGGCAATCATTTCCTGGAGATGGTAATGGTAATTGTTCTATTGGCAGGCAGAATTGGAACATGAAATTTAAGATGCTACCTCTCCTGCTCAAGTAGCGACTGAGTTTGCAGAACATGCAGGCCTAGCTACAGGAGATGTTGTAGAACTTTCAAGGCAATATTGTGTTGATGATGGTGTTTCATGCCCCTTAGGTTTCAAGAATGAAAGGTCGAAACATGGGCAATCATTTCCTGGAGATGGTAATGGTAATTCTTTTTTTGGCAGGGAGATTTGGAACATGAAATTTAAGGATGCTACCTCTGCTACTCAAGTAGCTACTGAGTTTGCAGAACATGCAAGCCTAGCTGCCAGAGTTGTTGTAGAACTTTCAAGGTAATATTGTGTTGATGATGGTGGGTCATGCCACTTAGTTTTCAAGGAGGAAAGGTTGGAACATGGACAATCATTTCCTTAAGATGGTAATGGTAATTGTTCTGTTGCCAGGCAGTATTGGAACATGAAATTTAAGGATGCTACCTCTGCTGCTCAAGCAGCGCCTGAGTTTGGAGAACATGCAAGCCTAGCTGCCATAGCTGTTAGAGAACTTTCAAGGCAATATTGTGTTGATGATGGTGGTTCTTGCCACTTAAGTTTCAAGGATGAAAAATTGGAACATTGGCAATCATTTCCTGGAGATGGTAATGGTAATTGTTCTATTGGCATGCAGAATTGGAACATGAAATTTAAGATGCTACCTCTCCTGCTCAAGTAGCGACTGAGTTTGCAGAACATGCAGGCCTAGCTACAGGAGATGTTGTAGAACTTTCAAGGCAATATTGTGTTGATGATGGTGTTTCATGCCCCTTAGGTTTCAAGAATGAAAGGTCGAAACATGGGCAATCATTTCCTGGAGATGGTAATGGTAATTCTTTTTTTGGCAGGTAGATTTGGAACATGAAATTTAAGGATGCTACCTCTGCTACTCAAGCAGTGGCTGAGTTTGTAGAACATGCAAGCCTAGCTGCCAGAGCTGTTGTAGAACTTTCAAGGTAATATTGTGTTGATGACGCTGGGTCATGCCACTTAGTTTTCAAGGATGAAAGGTTGGAACATGGGCAATCATTTCCTTGAGATGGTAATGGTAATTGTTCTGTAGGCAGGCAGTATTGGAACATGAAATTTAAGGATGCTACCTCTGCTGCTCAAGCAACAGCTGAGTTTGGAGAACATGCAAGCCTAGCTGCAAGAGCTGTTGGAGAACTTTCAAGGCAATATTGTGTTGATGATTGTGGTTCATGCCACTTAGGTTTCAAGGATGAAAGGTTGGAACATGGGGAAGCATTTCCTGGAGATGGTAATGGTAATTTTTCTGTTAGCAGGTAGAATTGGAACATGAAATTTAAGGATGCTACCTCTGCTGCTCAAGCAGCGGCTGAGTTTGCCGAACATGCAAGCCTAGCTGCCAGAGCATTTGTAGAACTTTCAAGGCAATATTGTGTTGATGATGGTGGTTCATACCACTTAGGTTTCAAGGATGAAAGGTTGGAACATGGGCAATTATTTCCTGGAGATGGTAATGGTAATTTTTCTATTGGCAGGCAGAATTGGAACATGAAATTTAAGGATGCTACCTCTGCTGCTCAAGTAGCTACTGAGTTTGCAGAACATGCAAGCCTAGCTGCCAGAGTTGTTGTAGAACTTTCAAGGTAATATTGTGTTGATGATGGTGGGTCATGCCACTTAGTTTTCAAGGAGGAAAGGTTGGAACATGGACAATCATTTCCTTAAGATGGTAATGGTAATTGTTCTGTTGCCAGGCAGTATTGGAACATGAAATTTAAGGATGCTACCTCTGCTGCTCAAGCAGCGGCTAAGTTTGGAGAACATGCAAGCCTAGCAGCCATAGCTGTTGGAGAACTTTCAAGGCAATATTGTGTTGATGATGGTGGTTCATGCCACTTAAGTTTCAAGGATGAAAAATTAGAACATTGGCAATCATTTCCTGGAGATGGTAATGGTAATTGTTCTATTGGCAGGCAGAATTGGAACATGAAATTTAAGATGCAACCTCTCCTGCTAAAGTAGCGACTGAGTTTGCAGAACATGCAGGCCTAGCTACAGGAGATGTTGTAGAACTTTCAAGGCAATATTGTGCTGATGATGGTGTTTCATGCCACTTAGGTTTCAAGAATGAAAGGTCGGAACATGCGCAATCATTTCCTGGAGATGGTAATGGTAATTCTTTTTTTGGCAGTAGATTTGGAACATGAAATTTAAGGATGCTACCTCTGCTACTCAAGCAGCGGCTGAGTTTGCAGAACATGCAAGCCTAGCTGCCAGAGCTGTTGTAGAACTTTCAAGGTAATATTGTGTTGATGACGCTGGGTCATGCCACTTAGTTTTCAAGGATGAAAGGTTGGAACATGGGCAATCATTTCCTTGAGATGGTAATGGTAATTGTTCTGTAGGCAGGCAGTATTGGAACATGAAATTTAAGGATGCTACCTCTGCTGCTCAAGCAACAGCTGAGTTTGGAGAACATGCAAGCCTAGCTGCCAGAGCTGTTGGAGAACTTTCAAGGCAATATTGTGTTGATGATTGTGGTTCATGCCACTTAGGTTTCAAGGATGAAAGGTTGGAACATGGGGAAGCATTTCCTGGAGATGGTAATGGTAATTTTTCTGTTGGCAGGTAGAATTGGAACATGAAATTTAAGGATGCTACCTCTGCTGCTCAAGCAGCGGCTGAGTTTGCCGAACATGCAAGCCTAGCTGCCAGAGCATTTGTAGAACTTTCAAGGCAATATTGTGTTGATGATGGTGGTTCATACCACTTAGGTTTCAAGGATGAAAGGTTGGAACATGGGCAATTATTTCCTGGAGATGGTAATGGTAATTTTTCTATTGGCAGGCAGAATTGGAACATGAAATTTAAGGATGCTACCTCTGCTGCTCAAGTAGCTACTGAGTTTGCAGAACATGCAAGCCTAGCTGCCAGAGTTGTTGTAGAAATTTCAAGGTAATATTGTGCTGATGATGGTGGGTCATGCCACTTAGTTTTCAAGGAGGAAAGGTTGGAACATGAAATTTAAGGATGCTACCTCTGCTACTCAAGCAACGGCTGAGTTTGCAGAACATCCAAGCCTTGCTGCCAGAGCTGTTGTAGAACTTTCAAGGCAATATTGTGTTGATGATGGTGGTTCATGCGACTTAGGTTTCAAGGATGAAAGGTTGGAACATAGGCAATCATTTTCTGGAGATGGTAATGGTAATTTTTCTATTGGCAGGCAGAATCGGAACATGAAATTTAAGGATGCTACCTCAACTGCTCAAGTAGCGACTGAGTTTGCAGAACATGCAGGCCTAGCTACAAGAACTCTTGTAGAACTTTCAAGGCAATATTGTGTTTATGATGGTGGTTCATGCCTCTTAGGTATCAAGAATGAAAGGTCGGAACATGGGAAATCATTTCCTGGAGATGGTAATGGTAATTCTTTTTTTGGCAGGTAGATTTGGAACATGAAATTTAAGGATGCTACCTCTGCTACTCAAGCAGCGGCTGAGTTTGCAGAACATGCAAGCCTAGCTGCTAGAGCTGTTATAGAACTTTCAAGGTAATATTGTGTTGATGACGGTGTGTCATGCCACTTAGTTTTCAAGGATGAAAGGTTGGAACATGGGCAATCATTTCCTTGAGATGGTAATGGTAATTGTTCTTTTGGCAGGCAGTATTGGAACATGAAATTTAAGGATGCTACCTCTGCTACTCAAGCAACGGCTGACTTTGGAGAACATGCAAGCCTAGCTGCCAGAGCTGTTGGAGAACTTTCAAGTCAATATTGTGTTGATGATTGTGGTTCATGCCACTTAGGTTTCAAGGATAAAAGGTTGGAACATGGGCAAGCATTTCCTGGAGATGGTAATGGTAATTTTTCTGTTGGCAAGCAGAATTGGAACATGAAATTTAAGGATGCTACCTCTGCTGCTCAAGCAGCGGCTGAGTTTGCAGAACATCCAAGCCTAGCTGCCAGAGCTGTTGTAGAACTTTCAAGGCAATATTGTGTTGATGATGGTGGTTCATGCCACTTCGGTTTCAAGGATGAAAGGTTGGAACATAGGCAATCATTTTCTGGAGATGGTAATGGTAATTTTTCTATTGGCAGGCAGAATTGGAACATGAAATTTAAGGATGCTACCTCTGCTGCTCAAGTAGCGACTGAGTTTGCAGAACATGCAGGCCTAGCTAAAAGAGCTGTTGTAGAACTTTCAAGGCAATATTATGTTGATGATGATGGTTCATGCCACTTAGGTTTCAAGAATGAAAAGTCGGAACAAGGGCAATCATTTCCTGGAGATGGTAATGGTAATTGTTCTATTGGCAGGCAGAATTGGAACATGAAATTTAAGATGCTACCTCTGCTACTCAAGCAGCGGCTGAGTTTGCAGAACATGCAAGCCTAGCTGCTAGAGCTGTTGTAGAACTTTCAAGGCAATATTGTGTTGATGATGGTGTTTCATGCCACTTAGGTTTCAAGAATGAAAGGTCCGAACATGGGCAATCATTTCCTTGAGATGGTAATGATAATTGTTCTATCGGCAGGCAGTATTGGAACATGAAATATTAGATGCTACCTCTCCTGCTCAAGTAGCGACTGAGTTTGCAGAACATGCAGGCCTAGCTACAAGAGCTGTTGTAGAACTTTCAAGGCAATATTGTGTTGATGATGGTGGTTCATGCCACTTAGGTTTCAAGAATGAAAAGTCGGAACAAGGGCAATCATTTCCTAGAGATGGTAATGGTAATTGTTCTATTGGCAGGCAGAATTGGAACATGAAATTTAAGATGCTACCTCTCCTACTCAAGTAGCGACTGAGTGTGCAGAACATGCAGGCCTAGCTACAAGAGCTGTTGTAGAACTTTCAAGGCAATATTGTGTTGATGATGGTGGTTCATGCCACTTAGGTTTCAAGGATGAAAGGTTGGAACATAGGCAATCATTTCCTGGAGATGGTAATGGTAATCTTTTTTTGACAGGCAGAATTGGAACATGAAATTTAAGGATGCTACCTCTGCTACTAAAGCAGCGGCTGAGTTTGCAGAATATGCAAGCATAGCTGCCAGAGTTGTTGTAGAACGTTCAAGGCAATATTGTGTTGATGATGATGGTTCATGCCACTTAGGTTTCAAGAATGAAAAGTCGGAACAAGGGCAATCATTTCCTGGAGATGGTAATGGTAATTGTTCTATTGGCAGGCAGAATTGGAACATGAAATTTAAGATGCTACCTCTCCTGCTCAAGCAGCGACTGAGTTTGCAGAACATGCAGGCCTAGCTACAAGAGCTGTTGTAGAACTTTCAAGGCAATATTGTGTTGATGATGGTGTTTCATGCCACTTAGGTTTCAAGAATGAAAGTTCCAAAAATGGGCAATCATTTCCTGGAGATGGTAATGGTAATTGTTCTATTGGCAAGCAGAATTGGAACATGAAATTTAAGATGCTACCTCTCCTGCTCAAGTAGCGACTGAGTTTGCAGAACATGCAGGCCTAGCTACAAGAGCTGTTGTAGAACTTTCAAGGCAATATTGTGTTGATGATGGTGGTTCATTACCACTTAGGTTTCAAGAATGAAAAGTCGGAACAAGGGCAATCATTTCCTAGAGATGGTAATGGTAATTGTTCTATTAGCAGGCAGAATTGGAACATGAAATTTAAGATGCTACCTCTCCTACTCAAGTAGCGACTGAGTTTGCAGAACATGCAGGCCTAGCTACAAGAGCTGCTGTAGAACTTTCAAGGCAATATTGTGTTGATGATGGTGTTTCATGCCACTTAGGATTCAAGAATGAAAGGTCGGAACATGGGCAATCATTTCCTGGAGATGGTAATGGTAATTCTTTTTTTGACAGGTAGATTTGGAACATGAAATTTAAGGATGCTACCTCTGCTACTAAAGCAGCGGCTGAGTTTGCAGAACATGCAAGCATAGCTGCCAGAGTTGTTGTAGAACTTTCAAGGTAATATTGTGCTGATGACGATGGGTCATGCCACTTAGTTTTCAAGGATGAAAGGTTGGAACATGGGCAATCATTTCCTTGAGATGGTAATGGTAAATGTTCTGTTGGCAGGCAGTATTGGAACATGAAATTTAAGGATGCTACCTCTGCTGCTCAAGCAACGATGGAGTTTGGAGAACATGCAAGCCTAGCTGCCAGAGCTGTTGGAGAACTTTCAAGGCAATATTGTGTTGATGATTGTGGTTCATGCCACTTAAGTTTCAAGGATGAAAGGTTGGAACATGGGCAAGCATTTCCGTGAGATGGTAATGGTAATTTTTCTGTTGGCAAGCAAAATTGGAACATGAAATTTAAGGATGCTACCTCTGCTGCTCAAGTAGCGACTGAGTTTGCAGAACATGCAGGCCTAGCTACAAGAGCTCTTATAGAACTTTCAAGGCAATATTGTGTTGATGATGGTGGTTCATGCCACTTAGGTATCAAGAATGAAAGGTCGGAACATGGGCAATCATTTCCTGGAGATGGTAATGGTAATTCTTTTTTTGGCAGGTAGATTTGGAACATGAAATTTAAGGATGCTACCTCTGCTGCTCAAGCAGCGGCTGAGTTTGCAGAACATGCAAGCCTAGCTGCTAGAGCTGTTGTAGAACTTTCAAGGTAATATTGTGTTGATGACGGTGGGTCATGCCACTTAGTTTTCAAGGATGAAAGGTTGGAACATGGGCAATCATTTCCTTGAGATAGTAATGGTAATTGTTCTGTTGGCAGGCAGTATTGGAACATGAAATTTAAGGATGCTACCTCTGCTACTCAAGCAACGGCTGAGTTTGGAGAACATGCAAGCCTAGCTGCCAGAGCTGTTGGAGAACTTTCAAGGCAATATTGTGTTGATGATTGTGGTTCATGCCACTTAGGTTTCAAGGATAAAAGGTTGGAACATGGGAAAGCATTTCCTGGAGATGGTAATGGTAATTTTTCTGTTGGCAAGCAGAATTGGAACATGAAATCTACTGGGGGTACCCTGCTGGTCCCCTCACCTACTGCTGTATCTCTCCTCTGGCTAGCCGTAGTCTTCCTAGTCACCGTCATCTGTGCATGCAAACACCAACACATAAGTTTAATTCAAATTTCCTATAACTCAGTTCTGTAGCACGATTTAGATTTCAAAGAAGGGTAACCAACTCCTAAATGCCCTGTAGTGCCCTGCTTATATAATGTGGTGCACAACACATCTATAAACAAGACCCTACTAGACACGGCTTGTAGACTCCCTAGGACAGAACTGCTCTGATACCAAGTTTGTCACGCCCCGAACCTAGGAGCGATACAAGCACCTGGTGCCTCACCTAACCTGGCGTACCAAATTGCGACTAAGGGACTCTGAACACATAATGTCATACTTTGGCCATGGGGCCACCTTGCAAGACAATTTGCGAAGCAAAATATAAAACTGAATGGAAACTAGCGCTAACTAAACATCAATATAAAGCTAGGCTGAAAAGGCCGTCATAGCTACTACAGCTGACAAACCACCAAATTATACATACCAGGCCTACAAACCCAACATACTGCACTAACCAACAGGATATGTCTACAAGCCTCTACTGATAGATATATTGTGATCGGAACAGGGCCCCGACCTACCCATATTATATATATAAATATATACATAAGATGCACACAAAAACCTAGACCCGATAACTCTGAAGGTTGTGGAGCTTACCGATCAGGCTAAACTCTAGAAACACCTACTGAGGAGGTCTACTCGTCTGTCTATCTGAACCTGCATGCATGAAATGCAGCGTCCCCGGAAAAGGGACGTCAGTACGAAATAATGTACCGAGTATGTAAGGCAATAACATAACTGAAAATCGAAACTGAACTGATAATATAATAATTGGAAGTAACTGGGAGTCAAAGATGATCTGGAGATATACTTACCTGCTGATACTGACTCAACTTCTTCAGTATAGTAAGTAAAATAATTGTACGGCCTTATAAAGCTCGGTATATATAACTGCTCTGCCGTAGTAGGCTCGCTCATGGGTGCTCGGCCATACTAGGCTATGTATCTCGACCATGCTGGGCTCGCTCATAGGCGCTCGGCCACAGTAGGCTCGGTATATAACTTTCCATCTGATCAGAGGTTGCCCAATAGGGGCCTGCCCATCGATTATAGCTCGATGGTAATGAAAATACTGTAATACTGTATATATAGGCTTGCTGCTCTCTTGACTGGAAGAAGAAAATACTAAAATTGAATATAGAGTCTCGATAAGGAATAATATTGTAACTTATGAGACTAGAATAGTGTGAATAAATTCATGAATATGAACTTCTCTTTTTGTCTCATTACTAACACATATAGCTACGAGATCATGCCAAAATGAAGGAAGGCTTAGCCTTAACATACCTTATCACAATCTTTCCAATCACCAAGTTGAACTCACCTCTTCGCACCTTAATCTACAAGAATGATAATAATACTATCGTTAAGTTACGAAAGGTACAACTATCGCACAACGAACGACAAACCTATTTTGTATTAAAACGGGCAGCATCTCCCCTATAATCCTTACTTCCTCCAAATTCAAGATAACACCAACAATACAAGAACAGAACAATAACAACATATATACATCATTTTCCAGCCCTATATACACCATCAAATACTACAAAACAGCCCAACACACCCCAATCTCTTCGTACACAAAACGACCACCGTAGTAGTGTCAAACGACCCGAAAATATTATGACGAACGACCAGCCAACCACCCTACATTTATATGGTGTTTATAAACCCCCTTCCTCCTCCAAAACTCCACAAAACAGTAGCAAAACACGCAGCTCAACAGCAACACAAAACAGTCCACAAAACAGTCCGCTACAAGTGAATAACTCGAACTCACGGCTTCCGATCACCGTCCCGTGAGTTCTCACAAGTATAGAACGACTTACCATGAATTTATAGAAGAAAAACTGGATGAAAGAGAGCAGTAAACTCACCTTATTTGTTGGATAACTCAGCTCCTATCTTGGTTCTTCAAACTCTAGGTTTTACCTCCAATTAGAACTTGAAAGGGAGAGAAAATCAATTAGGGTTTGTGGGAAATTTTTGGGAGGATTCTTTGCAGAGCTTATGTCTGGTTATTATGCTCTATTTTAAGTCTAATATATGAATAAAATAGGCCTTTAAAAGTCCGCGTTGGACGACCCAAAATGGCCCATTTTTGGGCTTTCATTTAAGCAAGTAGGTGACACACCTACTTGTCACCTAGCAGCTGGCGCAGTATCGCAAAAATGCCCATATCTTACTACTCCGATGTTGTATTGAAAAACGGTTTAATGAATTGAAAAATAGACTCATAGATCTTTAATTTTATGGGTGGAACACCCCATAAATCTAAGTATATTGGGAGAAAATCGCAGTTACATTTGACCCAAAGTTTCAGTAAAACTTATGAATGTAACTTGTGATGACTTTCATCGACTTTTGTTCCACAACTCTCTTGACTTCAAAACTTAACACACGGATGTCATACGACTAATATAAATCATAACATAATCTCCTTATCATGTTAAGCACCCTAGTCTCACCCCAAAGGTATATGTTATAACATTCCCAACTTGTCGACTTTCGACGAAACATTATTTTCTTCAATTGCTTTAGCTTCTGAACCGTCCAACCCTCTTTGTACTTGTTGTTCATGATCTTCAATATTTGTAACCTCAGAGGTAACATGATTAAATTACTTTATATACTTTTAAATATTATCTCATTTTTGGTCCTACATTAGTTTGCTTACGATGCATTTTTACGTACAAAAATATAGGGTGTAACATCACTCCCCCCTTGGGAACATTCGTCCTCGAATGTTTACTCTTAGAGACTTTGGAAAATTTTGCCAAAGTATCCTTCGTACACTAGGTTAAAACCAACCTGCACGTAGCCAGAAAACATACTATGCATGCCACACATGGCCAATCTTTATAAATTGCAGCAATTTGCCTCACCGACCGTAAATCATAAATATTGAAAGTGAAAAATAAAAGCTAACCTGATGACCTGCTAGCCTACATAGAGCTATGTTGTAGCGTCCCATCTCGAACCACATCTTCAGTTTGAAATAGGTGGGGGTATTTAGACTTCATTTCTTCCTCCGATTCCCACGTCATCTCTTCTACATTCTTGCTCCTCCATAAAACCTTTACGGAAGCTACCTCCTTATTTCGTAAATTGCGGATTTGTCGGTCTAGGATAGCAACTGGAATTTCCTCGTATGACAAGTCCTCTGTAATCTGTACATCATCCGTGGGCACCACTCGGGTAGGATCGCCAATGCACTTCCGTAGCATAGATACGTGAAAAACTGGATGGACAGACTCCAATTCTGAGGGCAACTCTAACTCATAAGCTACTTGGCCCACTCTCCGAATGATCCTATAAGGCCCAATATACCGTGGGCTAAGCTTGCCTTTCTTGCCAAACCTCATCACGCCCTTCATAGGTGATACCTTTAAGAATACCCAGTCATTAATCCTGAACTCTAAGTCTCGTCGCCGCACGTCAGAATATGACTTCTGACGACTCTGAGCTGTCAACAGTCGCTCCCGGATAAGCTTTACTTTCTCTATGGCCTGCTGAACCAGGTCTGGCCCATGTAACCCAGATTCTCCAACATCAAACCACCCTATAGGAGATCTGCACTTACGCCCATACAAAGCCTCGTATGGAGCCATCTGGATACTGGAGTGGTAACTGTTATTATATGCAAACTCGATAAGAGGTAGATGTTCATCCCAACTTCTTTTAAAATCCAACACACATACTCGTAACATATCCTCGAGCGTCTGAATTGTGCGCTCGGCTTGTCCATCAGTCTGTGGATGAAAAGCTGTGCTGAGATTCACCTGAGTCCCTAGACCTCTCTGAAATGACCTCCAAAAATGTGCTGTAAACTGAGCCCCACGGTCAGATATAATAGAAACTGGTACTCCGTGTAGCCGCACTATCTCCTTAATATATAACTTTGCATAATCTTCTGCTGTATATGTAGATCTGACCGGTAGGAAGTGAGCTGATTTCGTGAGCCTATCGACTATCACCCATATGGAATCGAACTTACGATTAGAACGAGGTAAACCCGTGATAAAGTCCATGTTTATCGCCTCCCATTTCCATGTCGGGATCTCTATAGTCTGCATTAGCCCTCCAGGCTTCTGGTGCTCTATCTTCACTTGCTGGCAACTAGTACATTGGGCGACAAACTCAGCAATGT
The DNA here is from genome assembly GCF_000390325.3 of Nicotiana tomentosiformis. Classification (NCBI taxonomy): domain Eukaryota; kingdom Viridiplantae; phylum Streptophyta; class Magnoliopsida; order Solanales; family Solanaceae; genus Nicotiana; species Nicotiana tomentosiformis. The sequence goes on from NW_027174570.1 coordinate 320,532, forward strand.
TCTTCTTCATATCATTCCACCAGTACACATCCTTAATGTCATGATACATCTTCGTCGACCCAGGATGGATGGAATACCATGAATAATGTGCCTCTGACATAATCCTGTCTCGTAGCCCTGCTACATCTAGAACACACAAACGACCCCTATATCTGAGAACCCCATCTCCCTTTAGCTCTAACAGTGGTTTCTTCTACTGCGGAACTCGCTCTCTCAGCTCGACCAACTCTGGGTCCTCGTACTGCCTTTCCTTGACTTCCGCTATGAGGGATGATTTTGTAGTGTTTTGGAGTACAACTCCACCATCCTTAGAATCTACTAACCGAACCCCAAATGAAGACAATTGATGAATCTCTCTAGCTAATTGTCTTTTCTCGGGCTCTACATGTGCTAAGCTACCCATAGATCGGCGACTTAATGCATCTGCTACAACATTAGCTTTCAATGGATGGTAGAGAATGTTAACATCGTAATCTTTCAATAACTCAAGCCATCGCCTCTGTCGCAAATTCAACTATTTCGGCTTGAAGATATTTTAGGCTTTTATGATCAGTAAATACATCAACATGAACACCATATAAATAATTCCGCCATATCTTAAGTGCATGGACAACCGCAGCTAACTCGAGGTCGTGGGTCAGATAATTCCTCTCATGCTTCCTCAACTGCCTTGAAGCATACGCAATTACCTTCCCATGTTGCATCAGGACACATCCTAACCCGACACCTGATGCATCACAATACACGGCATAACCCTCTAGACCCTCTGGAAGTGTTAGAACTGGAGCTGAGGTCAACCTGTTCTTAAGCTCTTGGAAACTCCGCTCGCAAGCCTCTGTCCATTGAAACTTAGTTTCTTTCTGTGTCAACTTCGTCAATGGTGCCGAAAGGGAAGAAAAACCCTCTACGAACCTCCGATAGTATCCTGCTAAGCCTAGAAAGCTACGAACCTCTGTCGGAGTGGTAGGTCTAGGCCAATATTTCACGGCCTCAATCTTCTGAGTGTCCACCTTTATCCCTTCATCTGATACAATATGCCCCAAGAATGCTACAGACTTCAACCAGAACTCACATTTAGAAAACTTAGCATACAACTTACGATCACGGAGGGTTTGGAGTACCGCTCGCAGGTGGTCCGCATGCTCATCCTCTGAACGGGAATAAACTAGAATATCATCAATAAATACTATCACGAACAGATCTAAAAATGGCCGGAATAGGCTATTCATCAAGTCCATAAATACAACGGGTGCATTAGTCAACCCGAAGGACATGACAAGGAACTCGAAGTGGCCATATCGGGTCCTGAAGGCTGTCTTCGGAATATCTTTTTCCCGAACTCTGACCTGGTGGTACCCCGACCTCAAATCTATCTTTGAAAAGCATCTAGCCCCTGCAACTGATCAAACAAGTCATCGATCCTTGGAAGTGGATACTTATTCTTAATAGTTACCTTGTTCAGCTGCCTATAATCGATACACATCCTCAGCGAGCCGTCTTTCTTCCGCACAAATAGTACTGGTGCACCCCAAGGTGAGGTACTGGGCCTGATGTAACCTTTCTCCAACAAATCTTTTAACTGCTCCTTCAACTCCTTCAATTCGCCAGGTGCCATTCTATACGGAGGGACGGATATTGGTTGAGTTCCTGGAAGCAAATCGATGCTAAAATCAATCTCTCGCTCTGGAGGAATACCTGGAAGCTCATCTGGAAACACATCTGCATACTCTTTGACTACGGGAATAGACTGAAGTGTAGGTATCTCAGCATCTGCATCTCTAACTCGCACAATATGATAAATG